>NC_091458.1:89008865-89608865 GCF_027789765.1 Dendropsophus ebraccatus
AGGAGAGAAGTCCGGGCACTGAGGGGCAGCAGCTGTGAGCTTCCGGGCCGGTGTATTACAGCCTGTCCGTGCCGAAAGCTCACCGCATCCCCGTAACTGTACTGGGGGGACCGTCCTATCCAGCCCACCCCTGGCTGGTCTGCTGGAAGGTTAGTGGGAGCGGTCCGCGGGCCAGTGCGACACTGTTTGGGGAGGCTGGGGAGGGGAGAGAGCTGCACAGAGCTCTCCTGTCTACTCTCTGTGCGGTTTCTCTCCTCCCCCGTTCTCGTTCCTGGGACTTCAAAAAAATGGCGCCGACACCCCGCCCCAGTTAATTCAGCTGTGTACTGCACATGTCTATGCACATGCGCAGTACACAGCGACGGAGCCTCCAGTTTAAGTGAACCAGACGGACTCCGTCGGTTCACTCTAATGTTATGGAGGTGCCGTATAGTGTCTGTGTGTGTGTCGTGAAATGACGTCACACACAGACACTATTAAAATGGCAGCCCCCTGTGCATACATTCATTTGATTAAAAGACACTCAAGCCCTATGCAAAAAAAAAATAAAAAAAATGCAAAACACCTATTTTTTCTTATTACCTTTTATTAAATTTTTTTCAAAAATGTGACACTGTCCCTTTAAAGAGGGCTTTGCTTATTGCTGTTTATTGTGTCATTTCTCCATTGTTTTTGCTGTAAAGTAATGATAAAAGAGACAACTGGGCGTTACCAGTTGGGTGCATGTCACTACCTTGTCCGATACTATACAATGAAAGCTGGTAATGCCCACTTGGTTATTTAGTCATACATTTTTAGTAAGGATAACAGATGATGGGCACAAGAAAGAACTATAAGTAACGATGTTCCTGAATTATTTTATCATGAGGAATACAGGTCCTTATTTGAAGCTTATCCTAAATAAAGTTATGGTAGAAAATCTATGTAAAAAAATACCACAAGTCTACTCCAGCTGAAAGCACGCAGACAATACGTGAGATGTGCCAAATGTATTAAAGGGGAATTCCAGGCTGGGGTATTTTTTGGCAGAGTGCCAGGTAGGATGAAAGAAGTAGCATGCTCCCACCTCCCCTGCTCCAGCGCTGATGCCAGTATCCCGCAGCTCCGGTCCCGTTATGTTTATTCTTTCACCCTCTCCCTCCCTGGCATTCCACAAATCACCCCCGCCAGGAATTCTCCTTTAAGAGTCTTGTAATCTTAATAAACCTGATGCTTGTTACACCAGAGAACTCCCAGCCAGTACCTGTTGTATTTTTGGTGCTTCCAGTCAAATATAGAAAACACAATTGTGCTGAGAACTCACATTTTACCTGGGGTTCTCCTGGCATTTTAATGCAGGAATAAACAATAAGAAAAAGTGGTTTCCATCATATTCCACCATACTGGGTAAATCTGTGCCTACAATTGGCTCGGTGTTATTTGTCTATATGGATACCAGATGTCCTGAGTAAAGGCTGTACAATATGAGAAAGGAATGCATTCCAAATGCGCTGAAAACCTCAACCCTATTTCTTACCCAAAAGCCGCAAAATAGGGCAGTGGATTCCATTGTGTTTGGAACACATTCTAAATGCATATGTGGAAGCACAGCCTCTCTGTAACTGCGCTTATTGGCAAAGGACACAATTTACGTTTCTTATTTTTGTTAAGAGTTATTTGAGAGATATGCTGTCTATACATTTGAGGTGAATTTTCTATCACCATTGGTATCAGTGGAGGGAATTACCCACCATAACAAGTTAAAATCATTACTATATCTGACACATTGGAGGTTTTCATTATAGGAAATTATCTTTTAAGGGATAGACATAACAATAATGAAGTAATTTCCTTTTGGACATTTTCATTATGGAAAATACCTACTATTATGCATATTTCTTTAAAGAGAATAAGTTTTTCATTGTGATGATAATTTTGTGGAACTTTCCACTGATAAACTGAGAAAGGTTTAATATGATGCATGAAGCAAATAAATAAAATCAAGCACAAGTATTATTTTGGTACATGCAAAAAAAAAAGGCACAGGAAAATGCAGCTGCACTTTACTGCACTACATGGTAAATTATTATTTTTCACATTAGTCCTCTGTGCTCAATATATACTAAAGGGCAAGAAACAAATGGCAACATTTGTAATTAAACATCATAGCCATTATTGACAGCCTTCAATGGGTAGAAAAAGGAAAAAGAACTCTAACCCTTTAAAGTGTAACTAGCTATCGACGTGGTTCTCAGCAGCTGGACCCCGACCGATATATATTTCTGATATGTCACTATAACATGTAAGAAGTTTTTAAAATGGTAGTTACACTTTAAGTTAAATTAGCAGCCTACTTCATAACCCACGATGTCTACAACAAAACGTCAACCAGCTCATTTGCGCACAATACAAACTGTGTACAAACTATACCCCTTCTTTCCCCTAAGGGGTACTTGGCTTAGAAAGGTTCAGAAACACTGCAATAGAGTAAGAAATGGCATAATTGATTCTCACTATTTACAGGTTGCTGGGTTCAATTAAAAAAGAATCTCTAATGGTGCGTTTACACAGACAGATTTATCTGACAGATCTTTGAAGCCCAAACCAGGAACAGACTATAAACAGGGATCAGTTCATAAAGGAAAGACTGGGATATATCCTATTTTCAAATCCATTCCTGGCTTTGGCTTCCAAAATCTGTCAGATAAATCTGTCTGTGTAAACACAGCATAAGTCTGGGTTCAAACTGTGTTTTTGCGGTCTGTTTAACAGATCCATTTTTAACCCCTACCCGCATCAGGACATACAGTGGGGGCATTCAGAAAGGGGTCGCAAGGCAACCCCGCTCTGAAACGCCACGATCTCGGGTGCTGTTTGTAGCCCGGGAACGCGGCTATTAGCGGGCGCAGTCCGATCGCGGCGTTCGCAAATTATACATTTAAATGCAGCTGTCAAAACTGACAGCTGCATTTAAATGTATGCTGCGGCCCTTTCCCTGGTGTCTAGTGGGGGATCTCCCCCCCCCAGTGATGCGATCGCGAAGGGAAGATCCCTTCTCCTTACCGAGCCGGGGTTCAGCATGTCAATTCTTTGGGTCTCTCCATATTGCATCTTTTCTTAGCCTGCCCAGTTGCAAGATTTATTGCTAATAAAGCACTTATGAGATCAACTGGGACACTGGCTTTAACAAACTACGAGTGTGCAGAATCTACAGACCTGGATGCAATGTTTGTGGGAAAATGTGCCTCAGGATGCCATATAGAACCTGTATGCCTTCATGTACAATCTCCTCTTGTATACAGGCTAGATGTGACCCAACAGGGTACTAGAGCCTCCTTTTATTTGTTCAGTTTTCCTCAATAAACATTTCTTTGGCTCCAATATTGTAATCACTTAGATAAATCATTGCATTCACGAAGGTTCCTTTAATTTCGACTTTTAAAATGTAATTGAAATTTAATTTTTTTTTGCAGAAATCAATAGTACAAGCGATTTTTAGAAACTCTAATAGTTTTAATTAGGGTGGGTTCTGTACTCAAAAAGCTTTTTTCTAGCCTCCTCCCTCACTTCTTATCTGTGCATTATCAGGCAAAGTGTCTTCATTACACACTATACCAGTATCCTTGAGAAAGTCTCGTGCTAGAAACGGAACGTGTGGGGTTCTTTTGACCCCGACATGGACCTATTCTACTGGTGACACAGATATTTTGGTTTACATTCGGCTTTATTTTCATCATATATATATATTCTTTGTGGATGTGCCGCTCATCTGTATATGGCATGGATTTTTCTTTTCTTCTGTTTAGTTCATTACAAAGGAGCAAAGTGAAGACAGGTTTGCTGAGTCCCATTATAACCTATGGAGGAGGGAGGGGGTCAAGGAGGATGAGTGAGCAGGGAGAGTAGACAAGCAGCTGTACAGTTTGCAGACTGTCTAGGCACACAAAATGCTGGATTCACAGGTCAGAAAGGTCAGTGCTTATCTTGGAGCGAGATCACAGGTTGTAGTGTTTTGCAGGGCTGCCTTTCTCCTCTCCGTGCTGACTCATCCCCCTTGACCCCTCCCCTCTCCATAGACCATAATGGACACAGAAATCCTGCTTTGTCTGAAGTGAGGGAGGAGGTGGGAAAACAGCTTTTGGAGTACAGAAGTAAACCCTTTTGCTTAATAAAAACTATTACAGAGTTTCTTAAAATCGCTCGTACTACTGATATTTATAGATTTCTGAAAAATGACAATTAAATGACAGTTACACTTTAAGTCTTTTTACAGTACAAGTAAGCATCCATTAAAAATATGTACGTAAAACTTACCTTGCAACTCCCAGACTTTTAATGGCACCATTTCATTAGTACTTTCAATTAGATGTTTTCGGAATTCAACCAGATTGTCTTTCAAATCCGGGTACATTTGTCTTGGAATGAAAGCAAAAGAAATAAAGAGCTTTAAATACAAGTTATTATACTGCACACAATATAGCATACAACTGCTTTAAAGTAACAACCTGCATTTAGTGGAGAAAGCAATCTGAAATTGATTAGATATGTGCCTTTCTCCTGCATTTTCTTTAGCATAGTTACCATACAGAATATGGAGATATCTGTGTCTGTAGGATTTCAATACTTTGCATTTGGATTCTTGCAAAAAAACTTAATTATCTGCTGCTCTCTTGCTTGCTGGCTGGTATTATATAAGCAGGCACTTAAGATGAATAAGTGCCGTGTGTCATGGAGTATAACTACAAGAGCGGACAAGGCACTACCCCACACAATGTGATGTATTTAATAAATAAGCACACTGTAAGCTATCTAGGGTGCTCGAACCGAATTGGCATGAATCAACTAAATTCAAAACTCACAAACAAAAGCATGCCAAATGTATCGGTGGCACATCCAAAATCAAATACCAACCAAGTAAGTAAGTTAAAGTATGACAAAAATAAATTTTATTGGTACAAAACAACAAATGGGACACACAGGTTAAAAACACTTAAAATACCAAACCAATCGAACATTGTGCCGTGTTTGATAAGCAAGGCACAAGGACAAGCTGACAAAAAAAGGTAAATAGGATCCTCACTGGTGCAAGTAATGTGTAATACAATAGACACAAGTGCAAAAGAGATGCAAGGCAAATAGAAAAAGGGCCGAAGCCCAACGGATGTATATCACCAGACAAGAGGATCTGTATCAGCGTCCACAGAACCCCACGCGTTCCGTCCCCGCTTGGGACTTTCTCAAGGGTCCCTTGAGAAAGTCCCAAGCGGGGACGGAACGCGTGGGGTTCTGTGGACGCTGATACAGATCCTCTTGTCTGGTGATATACATCCGTTGGGCTTCGGCCCTTTTTCTATTTGCCTTGCATCTCTTTTGCACTTGTGTCTATTGTATTACACATTACTTGCACCAGTGAGGATCCTATTTACCTTTTTTTGTCAGCTTGTCCTTGTGCCTTGCTTATCATACACGGCACAATGTTCGATTGGTTTGGTATTTTAAGTGTTTTTAACCTGTGTGTCCCATTTGTTGTTTTGTACCAATAAAATTTATTTTTGTCATACTTTAACTTACTTACTTGGTTGGTATTTGATTTTGGATGTGCCACCGATACATTTGGCATGCTTTTGTTTGTGTGTGTCATGGAGTAGCAACAGGAACAGCAAGAAGTTACCTGAAGAGGTAAACTCTGGTGTGACCTTCTGCGACATTGTGCAGCTTTTATCAGGGGCAGGCGTGGCTCCGCCTACATACAATAATAAGGATAAACATGGGCTCTCTCTAGTCTCAGAGGGTATATTTTGGATACATGGAAAAATAGCTAGAAAGAGTCAAGAGCTTCTGCTCCCCATGAAATCCACTTTATTATTCACTGTGTTATAGTATTGACCTAGAGCACTTATCTGGAGAGCAGTCTTCTCTTAAAATGATTGCTTGCACAATCTTGTGCAGTCTGTTGTTGAGAGTGCCTCCGCATTTACCTGGCTGTCATCTGTAGAACAGACAACATGGAAGCATACCAAACAAGACCTACAGTAGCTACAAGTAAATATTCCTGAATTTGGATATATTATATATATATATATATATATATATATATATATATATACACACACACATAAACACACTATATATATATACACACACACACACACACACACACACACAAGGAGAGTGCAGTACTTGAGCTGCTTATACTAAACTACTCAGTCTGCCTGATAACAGAATGACAAATCATTTCAGAGCCCTGCCTGAGCTACAATGATTGTGCAGAGCGCAGGAAGAGTCTGACATGTATCTGTCAGATGTAACATGTACATTCTGCTCCCACCACTTAACCACATGCATGCTGTTTTACAAAATTCCACAATGCACACAGATACAGTATAATTGCCAGTTTGTAAACTTACATCAGTTTGTCAAAATAAAATCCTTGAACATCTTCAGTGATTCCTTCATATAACTTGTCGGTAGAATTGATGGCTGCATTTACAAATCAGAAAACAACATGTCAGTTGTTACAACATGTTATGTAATTACTACAGCAGCAGAAGATACAACAAATGCCTGACAAATGTCTCTTCTGGGCTAAAATAAGCCTAATCATTGGCATGCTGTATCATTGCAGGAAACAAATGCCGAGGCGGTAAGTAAAGCATGCGGCTACGTGCTTCTCTCAGCCATGTCTATGCATTGTTGGTTTTTTCAGTACAAAAATTCCAGCCTATCAAAACTTTTAGCCTCATTTATCATAAAAAAAAAATTGTCAAAACTTTAAATCCAGTGCTGGCAGGGTGGGGTGGGAACATAATAAAGAAGTTATACTTACCTGTCCTCATGCCCCTGCAGTGCCACTAGTGTACTGAAAGTCTCTGGTCTCATGTTTTCTAGTTCCTGTGTTGTCACAACACGCAACCCATGTGCAGGAACTACAGTGTCCCGCTTTAGTCACCGATTGGCTGAGTGGGCATTTCTTAGCAGTGTTGTAACATTACTGCACCAGGAGCTAAAGGAAGCAATTGGGGGACTGGGGACAGGTAAGTATTTCTTCTTTATTATAGCCCCACCGCACAAAAAAATGGACTTTAAAGTTTCGGACAGAGTTCTCCTTAAAGGGGTAGTGCAGCGGTAAAGAATTATTCACAGAATAACAAACATTACAAAGTTATACAACTTTGTAATGTATGTTATGTCTGTGAATGGCCCCCTTCCCCGTGTCCCACCACCCCCACCCGTGTACCCAGAAGTGTGGTGCGCTATACATTACCGACCCCCGTGCCGACCCCCGTCTCCGATCTTCAGTCAGTGACATCTTCTTCGGCTGAGCATAACTGTGCTCAGCCAATCGCGGCTGAGCGGCCACATCATCAGCTGCTCAGTCGCGATTGGCTGAGCACAGTTATGCTCAGCCAATCGCGGCTGAGCATCGGATGACGCTGCAAAGGGCGGCTGGCATTCGGAACAGTCGGAGCTGTTCGCCCGCCGAAGAAGACGTCACTGCCTGAAGATCGGAGACGGTGGTCGGCACGTGACAGGTAACGTATAGCGCAGCACACTTCCGGGTACACGGGTGGGGTGGGGGGGACACGGGGAAGGGCGCCATTCACAGACATAACATACCTTACAAAGTTGTATAACTTTGTAATGTGTGTTATTCTGTGAATAATTCTTTACCGCCGCACTACCCCTTTAAAGAAATAGATAAATCACTTTAAGAAACAGGAGACCTAAATCTGTCTATGAGCTCTACCTGATATTACAACCCATTCAAATTAAAGGGGTAGTGTGGTGCTACACATTTATTCACTAAATAACACACATTACAAAGTTATACAACTTTGTGATGGGTGTTATTTAAGTGAATGGCCCCCTTCCCTGAGTTCCCCCCATCCCCGGAAGTGTGGTGCATTAAACTCACCGAATTACTGTCAACCCCAGCCACCATCTTGGGACAATGACGTTATCTTTAGGAGGCCGGCTGGACCGCTCCAGCCCGGCATCAGCTGCTCAGCCATGGTTGGCTGAGCATAACTATGCTCAGCCAATAGCAGCAGAGTAGCTGATGACGCGCCAGAGGGGGGCCGGCATGAGGTAGGGCTGGAGTGGTCCGGCCTCCTGAAGATTACATCATTGTCCCAAGATGGCGGCTGAGGCAACAGTAATTCGGTAAGTATAATGCACCACACTTCTGGGGCCAGGGGGGAAGAAGGGGAAGGGGGGCATTCACCTAAATAACGCATTAAAAAGTTGTATAACTTTGTAATGTGTGTTATTTAGTGAATAAATGTGTAGCACCGCACTATCCCTTTAATGGGACTAAAGCCAATAAACAGATGTGGTAAAGTTTCAGAAAAATAAAGTATGTCTTTTAGAGTGCATTCACACGTGCAGGATCCGCAGCAGATTTGATATCTGCACCATCAAATCTGCTGCGGATCCCATACATGTGAGCGCACCCTTATACATATTCTCGACAACATCAGCAATTAATGATAATGCTAGCGCCATTAATAATTTTAGTCATGACTTTGTTAATCATCAGTGACCCATTAGCAATCTACTGTCTTTTAAACAACTTCCCTCCATTTGATGGTTTGTGTAAATAATTTTATTTAGCAAAAATGACTTCTCTCTCTTTCTCAAAAAAACAAAAAAACTTTGAATTCTCAGCCACTAGATGTCTCACTTCTCTGCAATCTGCTGTTAACTGCTTGTTGACAGACTCAGTCCGGCTCTAGTAACAGAGAGACCAGGATGGAACAAAGGAAGTGAGGGTAAAGTTTAGGCTCCCTTCACATGTGTAAGTTTTTACTGTCAGGAAATCCTGATCAGGAGGCCCCAAATGATGTCAGGAAACCATCAGGAATTGCCTTCCTGATACATCCCAGCAATGACCACCACACACAAATTGGGCAAAGACCACAAGGTAGAAAAGGGGAGGGGCATAAAGCAGGAGCCACAAGGATGGGGGGAGGCATAAGGCAGGGGCCACAAGGTCGAAGGGGGGGAGCAAAGGGCAGGGTGCCAAAAGGGAGGAGTCGGTGGTAAAGCAGGGGTCACTTTGAAACAGGGGAGGGCACCAGGGAGAGTATCAAAAGCAACTGTAGTAGGAGCCTGCTCTTCTCGGGGCTCTTGCCAAGGTGTCCCCCACAGCAGCAGTGCTGGGGAGGTAAGAGGCTGAAGGGCAGGATCATGTATAGTCTGCTCCCAGGGTGCTCCAGCTGCAGTCTGTCCTCCCCAGTCCGCTGTATGGGCGCTGTGTCTACCTGTCATCCATCAGTCATCCACCAAGGCCTGTCACCCGAATTCCAGATGCTTTCCTGCATCAGAAAGTGTACGAAATTCCGCTGTTCCCATAGAATTCTGGACAAAATTCTACACCCTTCAGGAAAAATCAAATGTAAAAAACTAACGTGAGCCTATGGACTTGGAAATCCGTCTGGATTTCCTGATAAGAAATACGGAAAGATTATCCGGCTGTGTGAAGGGCCCTTGGTTAGTGCTATCTGAAGAATTGAGAAAGAAAGCTTGGGTTAAGTAACAGCAATCTGTTAACATGTCAGAAACCTGTCTTTCCACACACTCCTTGCTATAAAAGTTAAATCATTGTATCACAAGGGTTAAATCGTACCAAACCATGCAGGTGTTTAAAAATCTACCAGGTACACTTTAAATCAGTCAGGTTTGTCATGATTTTCTATACAGCAATGTACATTGTGGAAACAATGTGGAAAAAATGCTACCCAGAGAGTTACTTTTAACAAGACGAGGCTTTTTAGTTGGGCTAAGAAAACATCTTGTTAAAAGTTTTAAAGAGCTTCACCAGAGGGTAGCAGAGCACACAGATGCCTCCCAATCTGAAAAGGGCAGCGCTGCAAAGAATCTTGGCACAAAGACACTAAACAGAAAATGAATACTAAGGATGAGAGAATGTACATGATTATGTAGAAAAGATCATGTAGCAGGAGGTTAGCATTTGGGAGGAAGTGTCCGTACATAGAGCAGAGAAACTTGTCAGAACAAAGCGCAGAGAACATAATTACAGTAACAGTGAAGCCTAATGTGTCAAGAATTCAGTGTCCTTCTGTGTCCTTTCCAAAGGGCTGGCTGCTCTCTTCTAGTAGACAAAACATGAGCATTTCGATTTGATCTAGTGCTTTGCCAGGCAGAAAGTAATTTACATCTGATTTACTGCAATCTCTGGTTTTGGTCTATGAGACTTTTGGACACACCACATTATTAGAGAAAAACTGTAACTGAAAATTGCTTGTACATAAAAGGTCATTGAAACTCCCAAAGCGAAAATACATAGACAGGGGAAGAGTTTCTACAGTATAAGAATAAGGTGGAATTTTCCATGTCAATATTTTTTCTAGCCATTATTTTACTGACTGAACCCAATGGTGTAGGTGTTCAATTTTTAGATATATACTGTAAGAGAGCTATATAAAAAGCAAAAGGATATGCACAGAAGATGAATATACTGTAGATTAAAACCACAAACTAGAGGTAATAGGCATAGCCTTAAAGTGACACTGTCACCCCGTTTTTCCAATTTTATATCATTAAACATTTGTAAAGGGTTAATTTTGGATTTTCCATACCTTATTTTATATATTGTGTAATGGTGCTACTTGAGGTAAAAAGTAATCTTTTATCTCGTCCTAACTGCGCCACCAGGGCGGGGCTTGTCCTCCCAAGCGTCACTTATCTCCGCCCACTTTGCCGTCATAGACTCCGCCCCCATTGTGACGTCATATCTTGCTGCCGCTCTGCTCTGCCGTTTGTCAAGTCGGGCCTCAGAGCGGACACATTGTTCCCTGCATACTGCGCCTGCGTCCTCCTCATTGCTGGCGCAGGCGCACTCAATCTGTGATGGAGGGCTGTCCCAGGAAGGTTGTGCCTTGCGCTCGCACAGCCCGCAATGCTGTGCTGCGCTAGCACAGTGGGGCACAGATGCTCCTCTCCTGATAGCCTATTGCGGCGACTGTGAGTGCAGCCGCAAAGGCTGTGAATCAATGTGGTGGTGATGCGCAGGCGCAGTCCGGCATTGAAGCTGCCCTGCTCCTGCGCCTGGCCCGTGGTGCCATCAGGCAAGGGGGCGACGTGATCGGGCAGTGATGCTGCCCTGCTACTGATTGGCCGTCCCTCCCCCCGCACAGCTTGCGATATCACCTGGCGTGGGGCAGGAATGCTGGCCTGCTCAGCTGTGCCTCCCCCCACAAAGGCCCTGATATCACCTGGCATGTGGCAGGCAGTCGGGCAGTGATGCCGCACTGCTCTTGTTTGGCTGTGCCAGCGCCCGCTCAACCCTCAGTGTCATCCGGCAGGGCACACACACAACGGAAGTAGGAGCAGGGCAGCTTTAATGCCCAACGCCCTGCTGGATGACACCATGGGCCGGGCGCAGGAGCAGGGCAGCTTCAATGCCGGACCGCGCTGCGCATCACCACCACATCGATTCATAGCCTTTGCGACCGCACTCACAGTTGCCGCAATAGGCTATCAGGAGAGGAGCATCTATGCCCCATTGTGCCAGCGCCGCACAGCATCGCGGGCTGTGCGAGCGCAAGGCACAGCCTTCCTGGGACAGCCCTCCATCACAGATCGAGTGTGCCTGAGCCAGCAATGAGGAGGATGCAGGCGCAGTATGCAGAGAACAATGTGTCCGCTCTTAGGCACGACTTGACAAACGGCAGAGCAGAGCGGCAGCAAGATATGCCGTCACGATGGGGGCGGAGTCTATGACGGCAAAGTGGTGGAGATAAGTGGCGCTTGGGAGGACAAGCCCCGCCCTGGTGGCGCAGTTAGGACGAGATAAAAGATTTCTTTTTACCTCAAGTAGCATCATTACACAATATATAAAATAAGGTATGGAAAATCCAAAATAAACCCTTTACAAATGTTTAATGATGTAAAATTTAAAAAACGGGGTGACAGCGTCACTTTAAAGCCTAGGGATTGTACACCAAAATGTTTAGCAACTTTCTAAACTACTTGAGTACCAGTCAGTTTTTAGCTGTCAGGGCCTGGGTGTTTGTTTTCATTTTGAATTTTGTTTGTTTTCATTTTGAATTTATATTTAAGTATATTTAACATATCCTTATTGAATACATTATTTATGGAATCAATATAATACAGTGGTCCATCAACATATGATTGGTTCTAGGGGGACCATTATATCAGCCCATACATCTATGGAAAACTAGTAATTGGTTCTGAAGTGCCCCAAATATCACCCCAAAATAAGAAAAAATTAAGATTTAACCCCTTAAGGACCGGGCTAATTTTCATTTTAGCGTTTGTTTTTTTTTCCTTGTGTATATAAGGCCACAGCAGTTGCATTTTTACACCTAAGGACCCACATGAGGCCTAATTTTTTGTGTCACTAATTGTACTTTGCAATAACAGGCTGAATTTTTGCATAAAATATGCTGCGAAATCTGAAAAAAAAATAATTATATCCGTGGTGAAATTGGCGTTTTTACGCCGTATGTCTTATGGAAAAACTGACATGTTATATAGGTTTCTCAAGTTGGTACGATTAAAACGATTTGCAACTTGTATAACTTTTATATTAATTGATGGCTTGTAAAAAAATAAAGCCTTTTACAGAAAATAAACGTTCCTTAAAATCGCTCCATTCCCAGGCTTATAGAGCTTTTATCCTTTGGTCTATGGGGCTGTGTGAGGTGTCATTTTTTGTGCCATGATCTGTACTTTTTATCAGTACCTTTATTGCGCATATGCGACTTTTTGATCACTTTTTATTATAATTTTTCTGAATTTGATGCGATCAAAAATGCGCAATTTTGCACTTTGGAATTTTTTTGAGTTTACGCCTTTTACCATGAGGGTTCATGAATTAAATAAATTTATATTTCGGGCGATTATGCACGCTACGATACCAAACATGTTTGTTTATTTATTTATTTTTATTTATAAAATGGAAAAAGGGGGGTGATTTGGACTTTTATTAGGGGAGGGGGTTATTTATTAATAAAAACACTTTATTTTTTTTTTCACATACAGTAATAAGAAGCCCCCTGGGGGACTTCTATATACACAGCACTGATCTCCCATTGAGATCAATGCTGTGTATATAATAGAGCACTGATCCCATCAGATCGGTGGTCTATTATAATGGTCTGCTGCAGACCATCTAAATGGATTGCCGAGCCGGGATCAGCGTCATTCTGACGCTGAGCCCTGGTTGGCTCATTAGAACGGATCTCCCCTTCGCGATTGCATCGCAGGGGGGAGGTCCCCCACTAGACACCAGGGACAGGGGGCACAGATGCTATTCAAATGCAGCTGTCAGCTTTGACAGCTGCATTTGAATAGTTAATTAGCCGGCCGCGGCGGCTAAGACCTGCGGTCCCTGGCTGCACATAGCAACTGGGGATCACGGGCTGCAGAGAGGGCTCACGCCAGGAGCCCTCTCTGATCCCCCTTTACGGCCGCATGACTGGTATAACCATCATGCGTTGTTAAGGGGTTAAAGCAGGCAAGGGGAACCTTCGGCCCTCCAGCTGTTGCAAAACTACGATTCCCATCATGCCTGGACAGCCAAAGCTTTAGCTTTGGTTGTCCTGGCATGATGGGAATTTTAGTTTTGCAACAACTGGAGGGCCAAAGGTTCTCCATGCCTGATTTAAAGAAAAATACGCATATTACTAATATGGATAAAGAAAGGCTTGTACAGATCACACAGGGTCCCAGAAAAATAAAATTAAGTTGCCCTTACTTGGTGCCCAAAGGAGCAGCTCATGTATTATGTACACACTGTACTGTGCTCTGTGCCCTGAGGTGCAATCCCAAACTGTCCCGAAATATTGTAAGCATAGAGATGTCCAAACTGTCTTGTTATGCTTAAGGCAAGGCAATTTATAAAACTAAGCCTTTAATAATTTGCTGCTAAAAACCTTACCTATATCAAAAAAAGAAAAACTGGAGAAGAATCTAGGAAACGCTTACTAGGATTGGGAAGAAGGTAAGGGAGGTCCTGTTGTGCCCTGAAGGGATATGCTGATCTTACCTCTCGACCTGAAAACTTCTCCTACCCTTACCCTACACTTGCAGGTGACAACAAAATAAAAAAAAATTGATAAAATGAGTGTCCTACTGCCCAGCAAAACACAAATATGCTTGCAGTCACCCACAGAATCAAGGGAGATAAACATGCGGAACACCCTACTGGAAGCTATATATACTGTTTATGTATTAGAAAAAAAGGACGCCTTAACGTTGGCGACATGGTACACTCTGTTTGATCAAATTGTTTGCTAAAATCCTCATTTTTTAATATCTACAGAGCAGGTGTTTACTGTGTGTACGCTGGGAGGAGTATATATGGTAAGCCCTTGCACCTGTGGGTTGCTGCTGCACCTTCTGTTTTTTGTCTTTATTTAAGCCACGAGCAGCGTGGAACCTGCAGTGTGAATAGAGTCATTAATGTGCGGCCAATTTTTCCTTTTTTTCTGTTGAATGTGGGGTGTGTGGCTACCTCCTGTTGGCCTGCACTCCACCCATGTCCCAAGGCTGCTATAAAAGAGATCATTTGGCTCCTATCTGCCCAGTTGTAGGCTTATTTAGCCCACGAGAGGCCATTGCTAGTGTGAAAATGCTAGAGTAGGGACCATGTCTCGAGGACGCCTTAACGTTGGCGACATGGCACACTCTGTTAGATCAAATAGTTAGCTAAGATCCTAATTTTTTAATATCTACAGAGCAGGTGTTTGCCGTGTGTACACTGGGAGGAGTATATACGGTAAGCCCTTGCACCTGTGGGTTGCTGCTGAACCTTCTGTTTTTTTTGTCTGTTTATGTATTATATGCACACTGAAAAGTAAAAAACAATTGTACCACAAGCACAACTTAAACTTTCCATTTAGTTCTTGTAGTGAAACAAATACTTAAATGCAATCATAAGTTTTTTGGGGTAGAAAGATACCGTACTCAATTCATAGAAGTACTCACACCTGGACTTCCTCTCCCTTACTTCTCTGATCAATCAAAGGAGAGCATGTATCTGTAAGCCCACTACCTTTCTGCTACATCATGATATAGAATATAGATAGTGCTGGAAAAAGAGTACTGTTTAAACTGTATAGGTTGTCACTGGGCTGGGAGAAGATTTACAGTACATTATTACAAATGGTATGGGTATGAGAAGGGGGTTATTGTTAAACTGTGTTTGCAAGGCCATATGCTTTCAGAAAGAAGACAAAACAATAGGAATGAGAAACATAGTAAGTTAACTGCAGAGAATGATGATGATGATGACTAAAGGGAGGGGAATTACATTCAGGAGGCAGCACTGTGCACATAGTAAGATCATAAGTGTTAACAAAGGGTAAGCTGCCCAGAACTTTATGGGTGGTAAGAGATAGAGGCAAAGGGTAGACTAGATCACATAGGTGGTCTTCTACCAACAATAATTTATAAAAAGCCTTGATTTTACCTTTAAGGCACATCTCGTTTTCATTTTTGTTAATTAAGTGATTGATAAATAAGTTAGAATTCACACAAGCCATTAAATAGAGGGAAATTGTTTGGAATGACAGTGGCCATTTAACTGTTGGAAAAGTGCATAATCAGTAGAATTTTCTAGTATAATCTTATTATCAGTACTTTTCACACACTGATTATACAGCAGAATAATCTAGGGACAGCAATCTCCACTAACAGACTGCTTTACTTGCAGGCTTGCTATCACATACAAATTGTATGCTGAAATTTTCGGAATAATAACGAATATGAATTTTAAATATCTCATTAGAATTTTTTTTGCAATTTCTTTTTTGCAACATATTCGTAAATGTTCACAAAAGGAGAGATTAATTTAGGACACATTGTATCACACAGACCACAAATGGAAGTTAAACGAAGATTAGATTACATCAAATATCATCATTAACACATATACTTGAATCAAGAGCAAGACTAAACACAGTGACCTGACCGACAAACGCCAGTCAGTATCAGCACTAGGAATGTTGATAAATTGAATGAGTAAAATTACAGTTTATTAGATTTGATTGGTCTTTGCCATATGAAGTACAGTACTTTACAAAACCTGATTAACAGCATCCTGCGATGCAATGACAAGGCTTGACTTCCCCCATTAGGACTGCAGAGTATAAACCTAACTTTCACTTAAAGACCTAACTTTTTAAATCCAAACAATACCTTTATGTTAGTGAGGTTCTCTAAACATAAGGAGATCACAGATTGTCCCATTGCTAAGAACCCTGATGATCGGGGGGGCCGGAGCGTCATGACGTAGGACGCATCTGCTCTCCTCCCTACTCCTCCTCCCACCCCCTCAATGGATCCCTCTGTATGCCGCGGGTCCCGGCTACCCGGGACGCTGAAGTAAAATGCCCGAACCCAGGGGCCTGGTCCGATGGCTGTGGGCTGAAAGCTGGGACTCGGAGAGCTCGTCTGGCAACTATGTACCTGCGGCGAGGACTTGGCTGGTGGCTTTCCGCTGGTCGGGCTGCGAGGAGCTTGGCGGCTGTTGGCGGCTAACGGGACGTTCCGTCTAGGACCTTCGGTCAGGTGATAAGGAGCTCCTCCTCTTCCTTCTTTGTCCTCCATGCTGTGGTGCGCTGGCGGGTCTCGGCTGGACGCAACGACAACGTTCTGGAGGTAACGGGGTAAAATCCCCTTGCCGTGCTTGGACTGGACTGTGGTTGGAGAGCTTGCCACCCCCCTTGTGTATTACTGAGGAGATGTGGGTGCGGGGGTCGGGTGTGCGCCCGGGGGTTCGGGGGTGGGGGTGTGGGGGTCGGGGTTGTCCTCGGGGTGGCGGTGGGCTGGCTGTCCTGCTCGCCGCTGCTCCCTGGCTCCCTCTCCCTCCCCCTTGCCCCCCCCTCTTCCCGCCCGCCCGGCCGGGCGGCCGTGGCCTCCTGGATTGATCCTGCAGCGCCGCCTATGGCGCCTCGTGCCATATTACTGGGCTAGGCATGGACTTACTAGGGGGGCTCCTTGTGCTGACCACTGATATGCTCAAGGGAGTGGTGGCAGAACTTTGGGTGACCGCTACTGGCACTGGAGGCCGGAAATTAATGTGTTTTGATATCTTCTGATGCAGGAGGACAAGGAGGCTGTGTTCAGGAGTACGCAGAGAGCTTTACTTTGACTGATTCCAGAGGTGTAGTGAGTACCCTGTAAGGGATGGCACACTTTATTGTATTGGCCTAATGCTAATGCTCTCGGACTCCTAGTGGGGCCCCAACCCCTTATTCTTTTTTCTTCCCAGCAGGGGAGACGTTGTTCAAATGCCGTGCAAAGCTGTCAAAAAGACTCCAGCAGTTGCCTCCCCAAAAGAGAAAGCGGCAAACTTGGAGAAATATCTTAAATCCCCCTCAGCAGGGGCCAATCAGCATGGGAGCCGTCTCTCTGTGGGGGGCTCCAGATTTGCTGCATTACAGGAGGAGGGGGAGGAGCCTGTACTGGGGCCTACAAATTTGGAATATACAGTCACCCTGGATAGTATTATGCAAGAGATCAAATCCTGCAATAAGTTGGTCTCGGACTTGGCTCAGACGGTTGGAGCTCTGTCAGCAGATATAAGTTTTGTGAGAGGTGATCTGGACAAGATAAGGGACAAAATAGACACGTACGATAGAGTCATCCCCACAATAGAGAAAGAGGTTGGAGAATTGAAGCGAGTAACTAAGGATCACGCACGACAGCTATCTGCAGCACAGGCGAAAATTACGGACCTGGAGGACCGCTCCAGGAGGTCGAATGTTAGGATTCTTGGTCTGCCAGAGAACACTGAGGGGGGTGACACAATAAAATTCTGTCAAAATTGGCTGCTGGAGATTTTTGGACAGGAGGCATTCTCTAGTATGTTTGGATTAGAACGTGCTCACAGAGTTCCGATGAAACCACTGTCTCCGGGCAGCCCCCCACGAACTTTGCTTATTAAAACCATCTGCTCAGGGGACAGAGACATAATTCTTAAACTAGCGAGACAGAAATCTCCTGTGATGTATAATGGGGGCAAGATCTCCTTTTTTCCTGATTTCTCCAGGGCTACACAACTTAAGAGGATGAGTTTTAGGGAAGTTAAGAAGAGATTGCAGCAGGCGGAGATCTCATTCTCTCTTATCTTTCCGTCCAGGCTTAGAGTTATCTATAAAGATGCGACATATTTTTTTGCTAATCCTCAGGATGCCTCGGCCTGGATGGATAGAGAGGGGATGTGACTAATTCCACATGAAAGGGTGGTTTGCTGTTGTTATATTCATCCTTTTTGTGTTTTTTTTCTTTTTTTTTTTTGTGTGCCTTGTGGGGATTAGGGATCTAGCTTATAAGGGTAGATTTTTGCTGGAGGGGTGGGGGGGGGATGAGGGGGGGTACAGACGGTTGGAATAGAGGCTGTCCACTTGTTGGGGTGGCCATGGCGTGGGGGGATGGGAGGGATGGGGGGGGTGGAGTGGAGGGGGGAGGGGGGGAGAGAGCGGGGTTTTTTTTTTTTTTTTTTTTTTTTTTCCCTCTGTATAAATGGGAGAAGAACTTAAGGTTTTATTTTGGAATGTGAGGGGAACGGGGGATCGGAATAAAAGATGCGCCATGTTTGATCTCATAAACAGGCACCTGCCAGCAGTGATCTGCTTGGCGGAAACCCACTGCTCGGCAGAGACCGTAGGTAGACTGTCGCGGCGTTGGGCCAACCGGACATACCACTCTGTATTTTCCTCATATTCATCAGGAGTCACCATTTTCATTCATAACAGAATAACATTTTCTTTGTTGGCCAAAAAGATAGATGATAGAGGAAGATATATCTTCTTACATTGTAATATCTTTGGTACCGAGATGGTATTGGCAGCTGTTTATATCCCTCCCCCATTCTCACCACAGGTATTATATGATTTGTTTAGGTTTTTAGTTGAGAGGGGTGACCCTCCGTTCATGTTGTGTGGTGACCTAAATTCGGTGGTAGATAACAACTTGGATAGAAGGGGGGGTTCGCAATCCGCATCCCCACACATTACGCCCTTGGCTAGATTTATTCGGGAGACGGGGTGGAAGGACATCTGGCGCTCTCTATATGGGGAGCGGCGGGTTTTCTCATGTTTCAGTGCAACTCATATGACTGCCTCGCGAATAGATTTGGTCTTCTGCAATGACCACTTTCTAAAATGGGTTCATAATGTCTCATATGAAGCAAGAACGGTGTCGGATCACTCCCCATTGGTGGTAAGAATTAGAGGCCCTTGGTACGAGGGTAGAGGTCATCAGGTGTTCAGATTTAACCCATACTGGCTGACCATTATTAAGGATAAAGAGAAGATTAGGGAAGAGTTAAGGGCTTTTTGGGACAGCAACAAAGGCTCAACTGACCTCTTGATAGTGTGGGACACAATGAAGGCGTATTTGAGGGGGATCCTCTATCGAGAAGTTTGTCGCAAAAAGAGGGAATTTAGGGCTCAGGAAGAGGAGCTTAAAGAAAAGGTCTGTAAGGCAGAAGAGAAATTTGTGGAGATGCCCTCTAGGGACAATGGGGAAGCGCTGAGAGAGCAGGCACAGTACTCATCCTTCTTGGTCTCTAAGGCCCAACACGCAATCTTCTTTAAGGGACGCAGATACTTTACTGAGGCAGGCAGACCGGGTAAATTTCTGGCAAAAATAATCGAGAGCCACGAACCAAGGAGTTCCATTACAGCTTTATATGATAAAAATGATAAACTGACTAATTCCAGGGAGGGGATCGATCGAGTTATCCATGACTTCTACTCGGAGCTTTACAGCTCAGAAATGGAAGGAAACGATTTAGAGATGGGGGACTGGCTGGGCCAATTGGAGATAACAAGATTGGAGGATAATAAAAGGCAGGTTTTGAATTCCCCAGTTACACTGGGTGATCTTAGCAATGCGTTGGGGAATTGTAAGGGCCAATCGGTCCCAGGTACGGACGGGTTACCGTTCGCTGTGTATAGGGAATTTTCTGATATCCTGTTGCCATGGTTGCTTGAGACCTTCAATGAATCCTGCTCGAGGGGCGTCCTCCCTCCCTCTATGAGGGAAGCAAGCATAATCCTAATAGTGAAAAAACAAAAGGATCCGCTTTATATAGAATCCTACAGACCTATCTCACTTATCAATTGCGACTGTAAAATAATCGCCAAGGTATTGGCAGTTAGACTGGGCAAGGTTACCCCGGAGCTGATCGGGGCTGAGCAGACAGGCTTTGTTCCAGGAAGGGTTATTTTTGAAAACATCTCGAGGGCTTTTGCTAATGTGCAGCTGGGGCCGGGGGCCCCCCATTCCATCCTGTCTTTGGATGCCATGAAGGCTTTTGACAGGGTGGAATGGGGGTTCCTGTGGAAAGTATTGGAGGCATTCGGCCTTGGCAATCAGTTTATTGCATGGGTTAGACTTTTGTATGCCTTTCCCATAGCTAAGGTTGTTGATAGCGGCAGGGCTACAAACTGGTTTAATTTGGGGAGGGGGACAAGACAGGGGTGTCCTCTGTCCCCCCTGTTGTTTATTTTCTTTATAGAGCCCTTGGCTATAAAAATGAAAATGTCCAACGAAGTGAGAGGATTTGGTCTGCAGGGAGGGAATGAGAAACTCCTGTTATATGCGGACGATATTCTTCTTTTCTTGGAGGGAGGGGAGGACGCGGTTCGGAAAGTAATAGATATTGTGTCAGAATATGGTAAGGTCTCTGGACTAAAGGTTAACTGGACAAAGTCCTCCTTGCTGCCAATTGGGGAGGAGTTCCATATGTCCAGCCCAGTTGTGAAGGTGGTGGACATGGATGACTCGATCGACTACCTTGGTATAAAGCTCTCTGCTAGAGTAGATAGGTATATAGCGCTTAACATGCAACCGCTATATTTGAAGACCAAAAAGAAAATTGAATTTTGGGGACGGCTTCCATTATCAATGGCCGACCGTATGGGAATAATCAAGATGGTTATTTTGCCTCAATTTTTATTTATCTTATTTTCTGCGCCAGTATGGATCCCGGATGCCTGGTTCAATAAGATTGAAATTATGCTAAACTCTTTTATCTGGGGGAAAATAAGACCTAGGATAAGATATCACAACTGGACTCAGAGAGGTAGGGATGGGGGAATGGCTTTGCCCGACCTCCGATTGTATTTCCTTGCTATGGGGGCCCAGATATTCAGGAAATGGGAAGTCTCGCCAATTACTCAGTTTATATTGGGGAACTCTAGATATGTTTATGAGGATTTTTTTGGAGGTTTAGAGGGGGGGTTTGGAGGAGTTAGAATTATTTCACATGTGGAATTATATGTTAGGATATGGAAGGCACTTAAAAAACTATGTAGGGTCACTGGGAGTTTTCAGTTTTCCCCTCTATGGGGGAATAGTCACTTAAAGGAATTTGATTCGCTTCAGGACCCTCTTGGAAGGGAGCTGAGAGAGATCAAATATATATCACAAATAATAGTACAAGGGACTTTAATATCCTTTGAGGAGTTTAAACTCAAATTTACACGGTCTAATATACACTGGTTTAGATATACACAGTTAGGTCACGCATTTAGGAATACTTCAAATAAAGGGATATGGGAAATTCAGAGACATGAATTTTTTGAGTATCTGAGGTCCCCCATGACCGGGAAAAAATGTCTCACTGAGATATATAGGCGATTGTTGAAAACTAGAGGTAGGGGTCACCTGAGTAGGGCCAGGGAGAAGTGGGAATTAAGAATTGGGATTCTAACGGATGACGTTTGGGGGAATATAGTGGAGGGAATACAGTATGTGTCTGTTAACCCCTCACATAGGTTAATACAGTTTAAAATCCTTTATGGTCTATATCTATCCCCTAAGGATTTATTTAGGAGAGGGCACAGAGGCAATTCTTGCTGTCCCAAATGCTCTGTGGAGGAAGCGGATCTCTGGCACCTTTTATGGGATTGTCCTAAGATGCAGGATTTTTGGTCCGAAACAAAGGATTATATAGAGGGCGTGGTTGGCCCTCTTGTGGGAGCAGAGGTCCCTAAATTTCTGTTGGGCGGACACAGCAATGATGGGGCGACGGGATCGCTGCTGAATAAATTAAGTTCCCTGGTAAAAGTTGTAATTTCAAGGAGGTGGTTTGGGGATAACCCCCCTTCTTTAGAAGAATGGAGGTTATTGGTGGGTAGGGTGAGGCAATATGAGTTGTACTGGGCAAGGAGGTGTTCCCGGAAGGCTATAAAAAGGTATAACAAGCTTTGGGGTCCCTGGACTGATGGTGGGGGTGCCTAATTTAGCCATGCAGAGGGTTTTTTTTTTTTTTCCTTTCTTCCCTCGTTCTGGCCTTTATCTATCTCTTCCTCTTGTGGGGGTGGTGGGGGGGGTTGGGGGGTGGGGGGGGTGGGGGGGGGACTTATTCTGAGTTGTATTTTTGTATGTTGATGTGAGGCGGGGCCCAGTTGTGTCCGGCTTCACCTGAGTATGTAATGTTATTATGAAGAAAATAAAAGAATTGTTAAATTAAAAAAAAAAAAGAACCCTGATGATCAACTGTAATCTGTGCAAGCAAGTGTTTAATTTCCCTGCTACACCACCACACAAGAAATGAAGCATGACACCGGGACCGCTACAATCAATAAATCAATGGACAAATCAGTAGAACATTTCTAACATAATAAATAGCCATGATAAACTCTGCAAATGAAACAAATGAACAAACCTCTACTACAAACTAAAAAAAAAATGAAAGCTACAAATTTCTATTCAACAATCAAGATATACAATTTAATAATAACATTTGTCAGTATAATTTACCTTCAACTTGAGTATCATCCACTGCCTTGTATTCAGTGTCTTTTATAGCAAGTTCAACCCCATAGCCAGACAAATTAATTTTTCTATTACTCGGCTTCTAAAATTTAAGGAAAAAAATTACAGAAGGATGAGGGTTGCCAACCGTTGGTGAATAAACAATAATAATTTGGACTGGGGAAATGAATTATACACATTTATGGTCTGTCTATGACCCTTCTGTTGACTCCCTAAAAGGGTATGACAATATATTTTATAGTAAACTAATACAGACAAAAAAAGTTATTATAAATAAATGTAAAGCACATATATCTCTGGTATTATGTGATTAAAGGGAATCTGACAACACCTGGCCCTACATGAGGTGCTGGCTGTGTGCTGTAGCTGGCTGTCCCCTCGTATACATGGTACCTTTTGGTAATTTGTCTGTTGAGTAGATTATGCACAATCTTGGGTCCTCCTACTGTAATGTGGAGGAGGCTCAGCATTTGTGCCACACACTGGCACACCTCACCACTGCCTTCCCCCCCCTTCTTCATGAATAATTTCTGCTGCCCAGTCTCTTGCTCTCTCACACTGTCAGCTTGTGTCTCTGATTGGAGATCAGTCATATAGTTGAATCTTCTAGCCCAAATGTGTTAGAGCCATGACCTAGGGGTAAATCATCTGTGTAGAGACCAATATTTCATCTTTTTTCCTCGCTTCGATTCCTCTGATGGGAATTAAATATAGTTATATATAAGTTCAAAGAATTCCCAATCAGGCACAAATTAGTTTTAAAATTATTTATACAATAATGAGAAAATAAATAAATAAGAAAATATATAACTATATTTATTTCAATTAGGGAAATAGAAACCAGGAAAAAAAAAAACTGTTGCTGGTCTCAACACAAAGGATTTACCCCTAGACAACGGTCCCAACACATTTGGGCTAGGAGATTAAACGATATCTGAGTCTTTCTTTCAAACATTAACCGTCCACAGACGACTGATCTGCACAGGCTGACAGTGTGAGAGAGCAGGAGGTTGGACAGCAGAGATTATTCATGAGGAGGGAAGAAAAATCAGTGGTGAGGCTTGCCAGAGTGTAGCACAAATGCTGAGCCACAACTCCTCTTTGACTCTTCATTACAGTAGGAGATCGGACTGAAATTGCATACAATCCAATACACAGAAAAATTACCCCCCCCCAACGCCTGATTTAGAAATGATAGGTAAACCTAAATGCCACACCTGAACAGGTGATCACTTTATTATGGACTCTTTTCATACTGTTGATACTGTTATTAGGTGTTCTGTGTAGAAAACTATTTTTGCTTAGCAATTGTAAAGTTCAAACTGTCCAAAGTACAAATGTATGCTATTTAAACACACCTGTATGTAATGTCGTAGAACATAAATAATCTCCTTGTTTTCGGCTTTTTCACTCAAAATTTTATGAAAGGCGGCAAAAGCTTTTGTACCAATTTCTGCATACAAAACAACAACTGCTGCAGTCTTTGAAAGTGTAGGGAAAATATGATCCCCTTTATACAAGTATGGTCTTGGCCTATAAAAAAAAAAAAGCAACAAAAATATATATTATTGTGACTTGAATCTAAAAGTGAATATGTCACCCCTCCTTCCCCCAAGGTATAGTAAGTTGTTGGTTGCTTTGGATAAAAGTAGCGCTGCCATACCTAAGAACAATGCTTTAGATTCGGTAAAAACACTTTTATATCTAGAGACAGCAGGGCCATAGAGGTGGGCAGAGTGTTCCTGTGCCTCCATTTGCCTTACCTCTGTCCTTTCCCCTCACAGCAACACCCATGGCTCAGTTGACGTCAGTCATCCCTTTACATATCTCACACTGGAGTAACATTCCACCGTCACTGCACTTGCACCAATATGGTGGGTTGTGGCTCCAGTTTAAGATATGTAATGAGTTCACTGACGTTATCCATGGGCACTCTAGGCCTGCCTCTGAGCATAATTTTTTTTTTTTTACTGAATACACAGCATGGATGCACTTTTCTTAGGTATGGTAGTGTTGCTTTTATACAACAACATTACAACAAACATTCTATGCCTTGAGGGGGGGTGACAGATTTGCTTTAGGGTAGCTTCACACATAGCAAACTCAAACGTTAAATGCGCTGTGATTCCGGTACATGTGAAGCTACCCTTTCTATTTTAGTGTTGACTACACAGTAACATTACATGGTACTGCAGAGAGGTAATTAATAATGTTACCTATCCAGTGCTTCCTTCAGAAGATTTTTTATCTGACTTGGTTTGCAGGTGTGTCTCCCGTGGATAGAAGCAAATGCGCTGCAACCTTCTGGAGGAGGCTCATCAGCCGCAATCTAAAATGTTAATAATTAGACTTAAACAAGATGCCTTAATTGTAAATAATCAGGTATTTCTTGATTAGAATTCCTTACTGACTAGTTTTGGTGTGAAACTTCTGAAATAAGCCTCCCTTTCTATCCTCCTGTGACCTAAAAGCAGCATTGCGAAACCCAAAAGGAATAAAACAAAAACCACTAAAGCCTTACAGACTTTAGAACAGCTTAAAGTGACAAAAGGACATGAGCCTTTACACAGAGTAAAAGGGGTTATCAACAAAAACATAGCTGCTTGTGTGCAGTATTGTCCCTCAGATTCCCTTAAAGTAACTCTATACCCACAATCTAACCCCCCCCCACACACACACACACCCAAACCGCTTGTACCTTGAGACAGCTGCATTTAATCCAAGATCTGTCCTGGGGTCCGTTCCGCAGGTGATGCAGTTATTGTCTTAAAAAACAACTTTTAAGCTTGCAGCCCTATGTCAAAATGGTGTGGCTTGGAGTACCTATGCCTTAGGCTGCATTCACACTTTCCGCACGGAACATGGACGTGGAATGCACTTTAAGGAAAGTGTGAATGCAGCCTAAGGCATAGGTACTCCTAACCACACCAATTTGACACAGGTCTGCAAGTTTAAAAGTTGTTTTTTTTTAGGAAAAAACTGCATCACCTGCCGAACGGACCTCAGGACAGATTTTGGATCGGGTCAGATTGTGGGTACAGAGTCACTTTAATAAAATACAGCCAAGCTGAAATATAACACATAAGTTGGGGACAAGTGTGGGGCTGGTTTTGCTGGTAAGCAGCTATTTTTTTTCTAATGCCCTTTAAAGGGGTTATCCAGCCTGGGGGCACTTTTTTGGGGGGACCGGGGAGGAGGTGGCTGAAAAAAAAAAAAAGTCCACTCACCTCCCCGGTTCCAGAGGCGGGTCCCGCATCACGGCGCTCCGGTGCCCGGGTGTCTGACGCCGCTCGAGACGCTACGTCTCAGGGCCGCTCAGCCACTCAGTGAAGGAAGCGGGATCCGTGTGAAGTCCCCTCGGATCCCGCCTCCTTCACTGAGTGGCTGCGCGGCCCTGAGACGTAGCGTCTCGGGCGGCGTCAGACACCCGGAAGCAGCCGGGGACCGGAGCGACCCGCCGCTGGAATCGGGGAGGTGAGTGGACATCTTTTATTTCAGCCACCTCCTCCCTGGTCCCCCCAAAAAAGTGCCACCACGCTGGAGCACCCCTTTAAAGCGACTCTGTACCCACAATCTGACCCCCCCAAACCACTTGTACCTTCAGATAGCTGCTTTTAATCTAAGATCTGTCCTGGGGTCCATTCGGCAGGTGATGCAGTTACTGTCCTGAAAAAACACTTTTAAACTGGCAGCCCCCTGTCCAATGGGCATGGCCTAGATTGTGTATGCATTAGGCTGGCACAACCTCTCTGTCCCTCCCCCCGCCTTCCTCATCATTAGGAATGCTCCAGGCAGATTGTCTCCTATTCGTCAGCTGTGTGAATACTGAACATGGGCTGGATCGTTAGCCACCTGTGCAGAGTTCAGCATGTAGAAAATGTTCCAGTGGCATTCCTAATGATGAAGAGGGTGGGGAGGAGGGACGGAGGGGTGGTGCAAAGTTAGGGCACAGATACTCCTGTTTGGCACGAGCTGCAAGTTTAAAAGTTGTTTTTAGGACAATAACTGCATCACCTGCCAAACGGACCCCAGGACAGATCTTGGATTAAAAGCAGCTATCCAAAGGTACAAGTGGTTTGGGGGGGGGGGGGGTGTCAGATTGTGGGTACAGAGTCGCTTGCCGGAGAAGCAGGCGGGAGCGCATGCAAGTAAAGTATTAGCATGTTTAAAGCCCAGCAGCTAAAGGGTTAAGTAGACAGTGGCTACATTCTCCCAGCGGAATGAAAATCCCGCCGCAAGAATCCAGAGCCATAGGCCATAACAGTACAGTGTATTACAGCAGATTTCAGCCAGAACTTTGCAGAAGTACACTATTCATACACGATCCATTAGTTTAAAAAAAATTGATGCTTGTCAATTATAAAGCAATTCTAAGGGTACAAACCCACTTGACGTATTTGCTGCGTGAATCAGTCTTAAAAATAAGCAGGCAAAACGCAGGTTGGCTTTATACAATTGTTCTGCGTTAAAATACACAATTGCGTATTTTTGAAGCGTGAAGCTACATGCGTTTTTCGCACAGGTTGTTAACAACTGATGCTTTGCTAACAACAAGCTTCACACTTCAAAAATACGCAATTGCGTATTTTAACGCAGAACAAATTGTACAAAGCCAACCTGCGTTTTGCCTGCTTATTTTTAAGACTGATTCACGCAGCAAATACGTCAAGTGGGTTTGTACCCAAAGAAACATTCTGATTATTATGTCTGATACACTTGCAAAAATCTATTGAAATGGCACACAGAGAATAACAGATTAGGTTAAAATTTTATGACTCCAAGTCATACAGCTTTAAAAATGGTTACCCGATCTTGCGGCAGCAGAACTGCACGCTGATCAGGAAGGTCTACCTAATGACAGGTATACTTAAAGGACAAGTGCCATGAAAAACTTTTTCCCAGTAATTGAAGCACATTACAAAGTTATATAACTCTGTAATATGCTTCAATCACCTATCTGCCTCCCTTCCCTGTCTTTTCCCCCCTCCACCCCCCACCAGGAAGTGTCCTGACTCACACAGACCTAATGACTGTCATCACCGTCACCAAGCTCTTCTCTCAGCTCCTTCTCCTGTTACACTAGCCTCCCCCCTCCCCTGCCTTGTCAGGTGACAGGCTTGCTCAGCTCCCATTGGCTGAACAACTGCAAGCCATCACTTGTCACATCTCACTTGCTTATCTTCCCTCCGACTGACTCTGGCACATAGGCAGCTCCCCCCTCCCCTCATACCCTCTCTCCTGCTGCCGTGGACTCAGTGAAGGAGTCATGTCACTAGAGAAGATAAGCTGAGCAAGCAGAGTCACCCGACAAGGAGGGGAGGGGGGGGGGCTGGTGTAACAGGACCTAGAGCAGCCCTCCTGCTGATGACTCATCCTCACAAGAAGGAGCTGCCTGGTGACGGTGACGGCAGTAATCAGGTCTGTGTGAGTCAGGACACTTCCTGGTGGGGGGTGGAGGGGGGAAAAGGCAGGGAAGGGAGGCAGATAGATGATTGAAGCATATTACACAGTTATATAACTTTGTAATGTGCTTCAATTACTGGGAAAAAGTTTTTCATTGCACTTGTCCTTTAAGTCAAACCAAATCCTAAAAATACAATTGAGTCTTTTTAGACTTTTTTTTTTTTTTTAATTCCCCACCTGTGTGCATAATGAACATGGGCTGGATCGTTAATACACCTGTGCAAAGCTCAAACAGCAGTAAATGTTCCTGGATCATTCCTAATGATGAGGAGGGTGGGGAGGAAGGACGGAGAGGTGGTGTCAGCCTAATGCATATACAAATGTAAACCCCGGCCATTAAAAGTTGTTTTTAGGAGAATAACTGCATCACCTGCCGAACGGGCCCCAGGACAGATCTTGGATTAAAAGCAGCTATCTGAAGGTACAAGTGGTTTGGGGGGGACAGATTGTGGGTACAGAGTCACTTTAATTCACCTTCCTATATTTGCAGATCCCATACAGTGCCCTGGAAACACTGCGCAGCTATTTGTAAATGCATGGGGTCACACAATCAAAAGGATCTGAAGCCAAAAGCTTCAATAGATCATAGAGCACCTTTTAGAGGTCTTGTAAAGTCCACGCCTCAATGGGTCATAGCTGTTTTAGTGGCATCAAAGGCATCTATACAATATTAAGGAAGGTGATTTAAAAGTTTTGGGTCAATACCTTCCCATTTAGACAGAGTTTTAATAATATGTTGCAATATTATTATGTAGAATGATATTAACATAATTTTTATTACACCCATCCCCTATAACCACCGACACCATGTATTGGAGGTCATTCAAGAGAGGTCCATAGATATTAGATTTACGGCAGACTAAAGCGACTGAACAGTAAGAACACTAATATAACATGCAATAAAACCATTGATCAGTGTTTTCAAAAAAAAGTAAAGACGTAATGGACGACCCAACACATGGGGTAAGCAAGCGCATATCTGCTTGATCAGTCCTGTCAAGCTCTGGCCCGCAGGCCAAATCTGGCTTGTGGTGCCATTATTTTTGGCCTGCCATGCTTTTTCATTGCTGTGTAAATTTGGCCCACGTGACGTTGCAGCAGATTTTAATATGGGTGGTCGGTAGAGCTGCTTGGACCACCCATATTATAATCTCGTAGGCCGCAGGCAGTTTTTAGCCCATGGCCTAGAAGTATCTCAGTAGTGCCCCAACGCTGGCAATTTGGTGAAGTCATTGCGCGCATCCTCCGACGGGCGCCTCCGGCAGCCTCTGGAGCCGCAGGAAGGGTGAGTCCAAGCTAAGGGGGCAGTCATGAACAACTAGAGTAGGGGCTGGAATCTATTTTAGAGACTATTCTTGAGGACTGGCTTTCACATAAGAGACTGTTGGGGAGGGCTGGCTACTATATAAAAGAGACTATGGGGGAGGGCTGACTACTATATAAAACACTATTGGGAGGGCTGACTACGATATAAGACACTATTGGGAGGGCTGGCTACTATATAAGACACTATTGGAAGGGCTGGCTACTATATAAGACACTATTAGGGAGGGCTGGCTACTATATAAGACACTATTAGTAGATGCTGCGCCACGGGACCCGGGGAGGAAGACTGAGCGGAGGAGCGTTGGTTTTTAAAATAGGCCTAGCGGCATTAGTGTCAGCCATAGGTGGGATGTGCAGCCGCTCCCTTCTCTCCATGTCGTATTTTATAGTTCTCCCTTTTCTGAGCAGCTGGCACTCCCCTTCATAAGACCCACATGACCCAAATTGGCAGGATATGCCTGTGCTCACATGTCAGTACCTTATGTCTTTCCCATTCTGTCTGCAGCAGACATTGAGGTTGCAGGTCCATTCCATGGCCTCCCTTCCCTGCATATGCACGCTTTGCAGGGTTGGCGGTCACTGACCGACACAGGGTGGAGTTAGCGTAGGGACCCATGTGAACCAGGGGACCTGCACGTGGTACACAGGGCAATATGGTTTGGTCAAATTATATACCGACATCCTGGTGTTTGTTTTTAAAATAGTCCTAGCGGCATTAGTGTCAGCCGTAGGTGGGATGTGCAGCCACTCCCTTCTCTCCATGTCGACAATTATGGGATTACCTACTGCTTGAGGGATATAATTAATAAAATTACTTTAGGATAGGCAGTGCCAGGAACGCTGCATGCAATCTTTATTAAATATTATTGGTGCCCAGTGATTTGTCTAATTTTATCATTTTGGCCCACTGTGCATTTGAGTTTGACAACCCTGTGCTAGATCATCGCTTTCAGAGCCTATTAGATGGCTTGATAATTGTGTGCATGGCATACTAGTGATTAATCATCTTCAACCCCATGTTGTGCCCCATAGGTGGCCAGAGACTGTTTATTTTTAAACCGAAAAACTAGATCATAGATCTTAGCGCGTTGGTACTATTGTCCCGCGCACCTCCATCAAATGTATTCCTTGGCATCTGATTTATGTTGGCGCTGCAAAACTGCTACGGGGTCCATGCTCCATATCTGTTGAGGATGCCCTAATATACAGGAGTTCTGGGGGAAAATATTAAAGGTGTATGAGGTTTATTCGGGTAAGAAAGTTGTAAATACTCCACAGGTTACTCTTGTATCGCTAATTCCGGGTTCCCTTAGCCAGATTAAGAAAGGGATCCTTAGGCACATGTTGACTGCAGCACGTATGGTAATACCTAGACATTGGAAAACCCAAGTAATACCATCTCAGGCCGATTGGTCGACGGAGTTGAGAGAAATTGGTCGAATGGAAGAAATAGTGGCTGAGGCGCATGATCGGTCAGATAAGTTTGACCAGATTTGGCTACTTTGGCGGACCTTCATGGACTGAGAGATTTTTGGATTGTGTTGACAGATCCCGGAATTGAAGGGAGCTGATTATGGTCCATTTACACAGAAAGATTATCTGACAGATTATCTGCCAAAGATTTGAAGCCAAAGCCAGGAATGGATTTGAAAAGAGCAAAAATCTCAGACTTTCGTTTATGACCTAGTCTCTGTTTATAGTCTGTTTCTGGCTTTGGCTTTAAATCTGTCAATATGTAAATGGACCCTTAGGGTGGTATTACACGAAGCGATTTTTTTCAACTAACGATTAACGATAAACGATCTCCAACGATCGCAATAGCGGTTGCCTAATAATCGTTCGTTTTACTACACGGAAAGATTATCGGTTATATTGGAGCAACAAAATTCAAGAACACTCCCCTTTCAATTTGCGAATGAACAGGGAACGGCTAACGACATCTTATTCAAACGAACGATGTGCGAACGATGTGTAAAAGACAAACGATAAAAATAGATTCAAAACCTATTAAACGACCAGCGACCAATCGTTCGTCGTTTAATCGTTGTCTACTATTACACTTAAAGATAATCGTTCAAATACGACCGATTGAACGATTATTCGAACGATAATCGCTTCGTGTAATACCACCCTTACACAGGTCAATATCTGCCTTTTTCGGGGTCTTTAGTCATGGTTAATAAGGAACTTTACAAACAAGAAAGATTTAGAAGCAGTGATGGGGGGAACTTTAAGAAGACATATCAAAGCAGAATAACATAACGTTTTATGAAATGTATCATAAGAAAGGCTATAAATCTATAAATGTCATGCAACATACAGTATTTTGCCCAGAGTTAAGTAGACCACGGTCCTTTGCCTAGTAGCTGGCTTAACGTATTAATCAGAACAGTTCTTCCCCATCCAGAGCAGTAAAGTTTATGTTTCATAACTGATTAATTCTGTGCTGAGTATGTGCATCCGGATGTTTAATAAACGCTTACAACATTCAATCACAAAGGTTCAATAAAAGGTAAGGAGTGGAGAAACACGCATTCCTATTTACGATGCAGAGCAAGTTTGTAAAACACCCGGCAATACATTGAACAGCAATACAAGTAGACAGAAAGCATGATGAAAATCTATACCAACTGCATGACAGCTTCAGATTCACTGGACTTATTGAGAGGCGTGTGGACATGGAAGCAGGGATTTAGGTAAAGTGTACTCCAGAAGAGAAAAAAAAATGTTTTTAAATCAAATGGTGTCACAAAGATTTGTAACTTCTATTTCCAAAGCTCACATCTTCCAGTATTTATCAGCTGCTGTATGCCCTACAGGAAGTGATGCATTCTTTCTAGTCTGACACTCTCTCCTCCATGGACATATAGCTAGCTCATACACATCACTTTATCTCAATGGCTCAGTGGTTAACACTGTAGCCTGTAAGGGTTCAAATCCCACCAAGGGCAACATCTGCAAAGAGTTTGTATGTTCTCTCCTTGTTTGCGTGGTTTTCCTCCCGTTACTCCGGTTTCCTCCCACACCCAAAACATACAGCACAAATTGGTGAATTTAGATTGTGAGCCCTATTGGGGAGAGGGACCAAAATTGGCAAACCATGTAAAGTGCTGCGGAATCAGTTGGCGATATACAAAAAAAAAAAGCATTAGAATTAATCAATGTATTTAAATGTGCTACTTGGGCGGGGCTTCACGGCTGCAGCGTCATTTATATCCACCCACATCACCACTACAGGCCCTGCCTTCTCGACGGCCATTGGAACGGGCTGGCCTAAGGGTCCAGGCCCCACCACCTCTAGGCCAGCCCATACCAATGGCCACTGAGGAGGCAGGGCCTATGCATCTACAACAATGGAGAGGAGCGGGACCTATGGTGGGCGGGGCTAAGTGGTGCTGCAGGCGTGAAGCCCCTCACAGGTAACACATTCCACAGATTATAAAAGATTACTTTTTACTGGAACAAGCACCATGATGTATGATATAGAATAAGGTATGAAAACTGCTAAATTTACACGTTACACCTGTGTAGAGAAGTCAGAATGCAAAAAGGGGGGTGACGGTGGCCTCTTTGCCTGTCAATCATCCCAGCACTGTACACCGATGGGAAGAGAGTGGCGACTAGTTACGCGTAGCTCCCTGCCCAAATGACTAGTTGACGGCCCTCTCCTTGTCTCACCCTGCACAGTAGCCGTATACTATGATTCTGGGAATCACATCAGCACAATCGTCCTGATTGGTTCCCTTTAATTAATAATCTAAGTTGGTCTTGCAAACAAGGACTTTATTTTTTACTATGTTGTATTAATAAAAAATGAATGAATTTTTTTTCTATGCTAAATATAAGGCTTGTTGTTCATATACAAGAAAGATTTCCACTACAAGAGACATGACAAGTGACTCAGAATGTTGGGATTAAGGTACATTTACGTGAAGTATGTAAATAGCGTGTACATAGACTTTACACCCTAGGATACCAAACTGAAATTAAACAACATTAAACATATGCACTTGTGGCTAGAATAAGACATTTGAAATTTAATCTAACATTCAAAAAGTCACGTCACCAGTAAGAAATAATATTAATCATAGTAATTCCCACATGAAGTGCAATTAAAAAATAGTTCATACAGTACCTGTTGGAACATCTGCACGGTAGGCGAATATGCTCTTATAGAAAATGCAAATTTTAGCAAACTGATTTGAACATCGGAAAGAAACTGACCAGCCTTTTTTAATATCAAGCTGTAATATTCAGAGTCTGAAAGAAAAATGAAAGAGTGAATGAGAGGTAAGATACTTCAGTACTGCACTACCTGAGGCTGGGTTCACACTACATATATTTCAGTCAGTATTGTGGTCCTCATATTGCAACCAAAACCAGGAGTGGATTAAAAACACAGAAAGGATCTGTTCACACAATGTTGGCATTGAGTGGATGGCCGCCATATAACAGTAAATAACTGCCATCATTTCAATATAACAGCCGTTGTTCTAAAATAACAGCAAATATTTGCCATTAAATGACGGCCATCCACTCAATTTCAACATTGTGTGAACATAGCCTTTCTGGGTTTTTAATCCACTCCTGGTTTTGGTTGCAATATGAGGACCACAATACTGACTGAAATATACGTAGTGTGAACCCAGCCTAAAGGCCCTATTCCACGGGTCGTTTAGAGGAGCAATATCGTTCGTATTCGGCCGATATCGACCGCTACGAACGATATTCGTCCCGTGGAATAGAGTGCAACGATCAGCCGACATCGTTCATGTCGGCTGATCGTTGCAGTCGCTTGTTTTTCAACATGTTGAAAAACAAGCGACTGATATAGCAGCGATCTGCTGCCGTCGCTCCGTTGAATAGGAGCATCGGCAGCAGGCGCTGCTGTATCCTATGGGCTGCCCGGACGATCAGCGATCCCCCGGGCAGCCCCCCCAGCAGCTCCCCGCCGCCCCTCCCGCACTCACCCGCTCGCTGACGCCGCGTTGAATAGCGGCGGCAGCGAGCGGGGAACGAGGAGCAAACGAGCGCTAATAGCGCTCGTTTGCTCCTTCAAACGACTCGTGGAATAGGGGCATAAGGGTGCCTTCACACCTACCGTATCGCAGCAGAAAATGAACACAGCATTAAATACGCACTGTCAAATCCGCAGCGGATTTGTAAGTGCGGATTTGATGCTGTGTTCATTCATTTAGTTAAATCTGCTGCGGATCCTCAGCGGATTTTCTGCTGCGATACGGTAGGTGTGAAGGCACCCTTAAGGGAAACAAACAGCTTAGGTTCCTGTAACATAGAAACATAGGAGATTGTTGGCAGAAAAAAAAAAAAAACCTAGTCCATCTAGTGTGCCCTTTTAGTATTTCCCTGTTTATTATCTTAGGATAGATATATGTATACACCAGGCAGGATTACATTGTGTTATTGTAGATTTACCTATCACATCTGCCGTTTTCTAGCAGTAAAGTAATATTTCTCATATTGCTTCTATTGCTTTCCCTTAGCTAATCTCTGACTGTCCTCTTGTTCTTGAGTTGTTTTTAAACGCTTCCCTCTTGATCCCTATTTAGTTCTTGAATATATTATAATAATGCCATCATGTCCCCCCTTTCCTCCAGACTATACAGATTCAAATCCTTAGGTCCGTCCACTATTTTTGTAGCCCGTCTTTGGACCCGTTCTATTTTATCAATGTCCTTTTTTAGGTGAGGTCTCCAGAACTGGACACAGTATTCCAGATGTGGTCTCACTAGAGCTCTATACAGTGGGATCACAATATCCCCTTCTTCCTACTGGTTATACTTCTAGCTATACACCCCAGCATACGATTTGCTTTCCCCACCGCCTGGATGCACTGGTGACTCATTTTAAGGCTGGATAAAGAAAAGAAAAAACAAGGGCACTGGCGCCTTGTGCCTCACTGTGATGGGACCAAAAAAAAAAAAGAGTGTAATGACTACACTCACCTTTAAGCCCTGTGGGCTGTATGCATATCACCCCGATGGGGTAGCTCAAAATCCGTGTGAGTCTGGTGATGGACAGGATAGGGGACTGCAAGCCACAGGTACCAGGAATGGGATTCTCCCAACAATGGGGCCCGTGTAACAGAAGAGGCAAAAATTAAAAAAGAATGGTACTCACAAAATAGCTCTGTCTCAAGAGTCCAAAAATAGCCAGGAAATTAAATCAATGTTGAAGTTTATTGTAAGAGCACAAAGTTTACGCGTTTCAGGAGTTTTTACATTCTCCCTTCATCAGAACAGTGCAGCACTGATGAAGGGAGAATGTTAAAACTCCTGAAACACGGAAACTTTGTGCTCTTACAATAAACTTCAACATTGATTTAATTTCCTGGCTATTTTTGGACTCTTGGGACAGCGCTATTTTGAGAGTACCATTCTTTTTTAATTTTTGCCTGCTCATTTTAAGGCTGTCAGATATCACTACCCCTAAATCCTTCTTTTCTGAAGTATTTGCTATCTCAGAACTGTCGATATGCTACTCAAATAGAGGATTATTTTACATTTGGAAATATTGAACTGCACAGAACCCAGAGCAGACCCTTGTGGCACACCACTTGTCACCAGTCTCTGCTTGGAATATACACCATTAACAACCACCCACTGATATCTATCCTTCAGCCAACCACAAATCCACTGAACTATCCAAGTCCAATTTTCTCTATCAGCTCTTTAGGGGGAACTGTAGGGCACAGGGCACTGATGATGGAAGTAATTTTCTCACCTAGATCCTAGGATCCTGTTATCAAGAAATCTTTACTTTATTCAATATGCAAATTAGGCAGTTTGGCGCACTGGGGGTGGGACCTGTCAACCTTTAGTGCACCAATCCACACACCGATTCCACTTATCTTGAACATTCATTTGGCAATCTACAGTGATAAGTTCTGAAGTGATGTCAATGCAGAGCACCTCCCCAAGGCATTACAAGATAAAGTTTGGAGAAGGTTTTGGCATGATTCAGGAGGTTAACAAAAAGGCATTCCCTTTAAAGGGGGAACTGTCAGCTGTAGATTATTCATGCCCAGGACTGAAGGGTCAATGAGGCTGTGTTGAGCCTCAGGATGCATGCCTCCTCAATTTCCCACCCTCCCTGCCTTAATTGATTGACATGCAGAGCTTGTATATAATCTAGAGACGACAGTTCCCCTCTAAATAAAACACGTCTCCTGTTATAAGTGGCATCTTACCAGCATTGTACTCCTTGGGCCCACCCTCCATGAATACACAGCCACCCCCTATTATTGTACACACATTAGTGATTGGTGACAAAATAGCAACAAGTTACTTGATATTTGCCAGGCTGTGTTGACACAGACACTTTTTAATACAATTTATTTTAAAGTAGTATCTCTTTAAAATAATCTCAATATATAGCAAATGCCAAAATAATGAATTTACCTCATATACGCTTCATTTTCCATACTGTGATGTTTTCTGAATAGTGATGTGGCACCCCCTGTTCCTTATCTAGTCATTGCCACCACTGCAGCATGGCCCCTTCTCTTCATTTCCTATAAAAGTTGGCTGGGATCTGAAAGGCGTACAAGCTGGAGCACAGACACATAGCTAAAGACTCATGGTGCAGAAGCCCAGCTTGTAAACCCCAGACGCCTTTGTGGGCAATGTCTTCTCACAGCACCAGCAGCGGCCTGTCTGGCTTTGGCTGCATTGCTGTATCACTTATTTTGTTCCCTGCATTTGTTTTATCAGTATCATCTTTGTTCCTGAGCTGCACAGTGTACTGCTCCTACCAATGATATAAAGCCCCTCAGAATCATATTTACTAGCTGCCACTGCTGACTGCAAGGCCTATAATGGGTGAGCAGCTCATTATTACAGCTTGCATGTACATCATTGGTAAGACTAGTGTGCTCTGCAGCTTGGGACAGTGGGCCCTACCTCTCTTAGTTCTACAGGATACTTGTTTTTAACAGTGACCATACAAATGCTGCCTGGGGCATGTTTTACATGAGTATAACACAGGCACATTTTCACATACAGTTCTAATGAACTTAGGCTCTGTTCACACAACTCCTATGGCCCTTTCTAGAAGATTCTGTTTCTTTGTAATATCTATATTCCAAAACACAAAATTACCTATCTATGATGGCTCTAGTAATACCAGGGGCCACAAAGATAGTTCCGAGAAAAACCCAGGATCACTATAAAACACTATGGTGATCCAATGGTACAGTGGGGGCCCAGACGTTAGAAGGTGTATGCTGCATGAACAATAGGCAGCACCAAATTTAGACAGATGTCTTCATCACCACAACTATGTTTTACTCTGTAAAGCTGATACATTTAGGAGACAATTTTAGTATTAAAGTGTACCTGTCATTATAACTTTCAAAATCTAAATTTAGCAATAGATGTGATATAAAGCAAGTTTGCAATTTATATAGTTTTTTTTCCCATGCTTTATAACAAAGCTATACTTGTATCCAGGTCCAGTCTCCTGAATGCAGCTTTTTAGTCTTGTGCTGGTTGAAAAAAAGGGACTAAACAGTGTCACGGCTCAATATGTTCATCAATCACATGACAGCCTTCTCCGTGACAGCGCAGACACTTTAAACTGATTCGTGACATGAAGGAATCTTCCTACGAGTTGTCTCCCCAGCTCTCTCATTTGACTTGGCTTGATTGTTAGATCTCTCCTGGCTTTGTATATAGGGAGAGACCTGTCAATCAAGTTTTGTCGGGTGAGGGGGAAGCTGGAGAGACATTTCAAAGTGCCATCTGTGTGAAACAGAAACTAGTGTTGTTTGACCATAGCAACCATAGCTCAGAGCTGTGACTGGTTGTTGTAGGCATATTAAACCACAGTGTTTCAGAGTACACCTTATTCATCAGTGATGGGGGAAGGGATTTGATGCTGCCTGTGAGTCGGGCAGCATAAATCTAATGATATGTAAAATCACATTAGGTATTATGAATAACACCTGGCTAATAGACAACTAGGTCTGGGGTGAGCTGTATATGCATTGACAATGTCCATCAAGCCCTCTGAATGTGTACATTCCTTATAAAACAGTGCTGTGAAAGTGGTAAGAAATATTACCCATAATGCCTGACTTACCCTTGTTCTTATATATGGTTATCTCCTGCACTGTCCCCACAAACTGCCAAAACTTCTCATTTCCATCTTCAGCAATGAATTCACTGAAAAAAAAAATGAAAAGGTATAAATGCGATATTTTTTAAACAAAGCAAAATAATAAATAATATTTTCTCTTGTAAATACATCACATGCATAAACATGTCAGAGCGTCAACTAGGGGCTCCTAAAAATGAAAGTCTGCACTGTTCATGCCTTCATCATGGCTTTCATCTGGATAAAGTTAGTTTTTGTAGACAATAACTATGTAAAACCATATCATTTATTATAAAAGATACACCTACAGTTACCCAGCTAAGTACACTAAACATCACTTGTCCTGCCTCCAAGCTTGTCCCCTTGCTCATCCTATTCAAAGACTTGTGTGCCACATTGCTCATGAGTGGGTATGGTTTAGCTTATCAAATAGGAAAAAATATCAATGTAAAGGCATACTGTAGCTGCCTGTAACAGAGAATACAGTTTGTAAGTACAGAGATGTACAGATGTAGCAGATCTGAATATGTAACTTAACATATAAGTGACTGCATTACTTCAAAATAATAATACATTAGGCTGCAGTCCTAGGTAAAACACAAATATAATACATTCTAATATCACAACAGGTTGTTCCAAATGACAGCCTCTCCTCCGTACATCCTATACCTTGATGTATTAAGTACAGCCTTGACTCTGCTACATCTGTACATCCTATACCTTGATGTATTAAGTACAGCCTTGACTCTTCTACATCTGTACATCCTATACCTTGATGTATTAAGTACAGCCTTGACTCTGCTTCATCTGTACATCCTATACCTTGATGTATTAAGTACAGCCTTGACTCTGCTACATCTGTACATCCTATACCTTGATGTATTAAGTACAGCCTTGACTCTGCTACATCTGTACATCCTATACCTTGATGTATTAAGTACAGCCTTGACTCTGCTACATCTGTACATCCTATACCTTAATGTATTAAGTACAGCCTTGACTCTGCTACATCTGTACATCCTATACCGTGATGTATTAAGTACAGCCTTGATTCTGCTACATCTGTACATCCTATACCTTGATGTATTAAGTACAGCCTTGACTCTGCTTCATCTGTACATCCTATACCTTGATGTATTAAGTACAGCCTTGACTCTGCTACATCTTTACATCCTATACCGTGATGTATTAAGTACAGCCTTGACTCTGCTACATCTTTACATCCTATACCGTGATGTATTAAGTACAGCCTTGAACCTTGATGTATTACGTTCAGCCTCAACTCTGCTACATCTAAACCTCCTATAGACTTAATAAGGCAGCCACATCTGTCCCCCCTATACCCTATAAAGGTCTAGCCCCCATATACAGTACCCCCTCCTGACAGTAGCCATGTGAGGCTCTAGGCTACAGTACTATAGCTAGAATGGGCAGTGCTGGGATCAGCTTGTGGGTACCACACCTGGCCTCCAGTAACAGGGGGCTCTCTGGCCACTTGGCAGCTAAACCTGCAGTCACTCCTTTGGCTGCAGCCTGGGCAATGAGCACGGAGAGGGCACAGAAGAGAAGGCAGGCTGTGTGCAGGGCGGTCATTGCAGCCACTCACTAGGCTGGGAGCAGTGAGACAAGTACCAGTGTCAGCCAGAGAGTAGCCCTGTATGAGATAGCCCTGTACACGGACCCGCGGGACCGGTCTACAATGACAGGCTCCTGCACCAGCGCCGTCCGTCCTCCCGGTGTCTCCCCAGTGCTCTCCCCGGACACAGGACGCACAGGCAGCACTCCAGCCGCTTCCGGGATCCCCAGGCAGCTGTGAAAGACCCTCGCTGCGTGACGTCACGCCGCGCTTTCTCATTGGCTGAGAGGAGCCGCTATCCTCTTTCCCGTAGCCAATGGGAGTGCGGCAGCTGTCATCCTCCAGAACCCGCTACTTGGCGGTGCTGAGCGTTCTGGGAGCCGGTGACACGTACCTCCCGGGGGACGTGTGCTGTGTGGTGGCTACACGGCGGCCAGAAGAAACAGCTTGTTCCGTATACCGGAGCAAGCTTGGTGCCAGGCTCACTATGTGTGGGGATAGAGGGGTGGGGACTTAGCTCAGGGCTAGGCCACGTATATAGGGCCATAGCCATTATAATACCTCTTCTTTATTTATTTATCGATATATATATATATATATATATATATATATATATGTATATATATATATATATATTCAGGTAAAGAGTCGCATAACACTAGGCGAGTTTTATCAAATATTGCGCAGAGGGATAGGTGAGCAATTGCCCATAGCAACTAACAACATTTTCACATTCCGGATTTTCCACCGTATAAGACGTCTTTTTAACCCCGAAAAATCTTAGAAGTTGGGGGTTGTCTTATACGCCGGGTATATTCGCCCCATATGATAGGGGAGCTTAGGAATGGCCGCATCCCCACCGTATAGGGCGACCACTATAAAAACAAACAGAATAACTCACATGTGACCTGTGACCCTTGGGTCTCTGAGCTTCTCCAATGAGATGCTCGGCTGCCCTGGAGAGCTTTAGGGATCTCCGGCGCAGGCTGTGTACATTACATTGCCTGCGCCGGGAACGGGAACGGAGACACGTGGCTGCCAGAAACGGGTCACAGGTGAGTTAACTGTTTTTTTCTTTAGCTGCAGTTAACCCTGCCTGACCGCAGCAGGGCTACAGTCGGACAGGGGTTAAAATTTCACGGGCTATGGCTGCTGGAGAGGATGATGGGAGAGGGATGCTCAGTGTCCCTCCAGTGCCCTGTGTCCCTCAGTGTCCCTCTGCCATCATCCTCTCCAGCAGCCACAGCCTGGGTCGTGACATCACCATTTTATCCAGGAAGTGACATCACCATGTTATCCAGGAAGTGAAGCCTTGATGCAGTAGTAAGTGCAGGGAAAAAAAGCACTTTATAAGCATTTCCTGTAATAAGTGTATATTGGGGATTTGTATAACTTTGGGGGGGGCAATAAAATACTTTAAAGGGGTTATCCAGTGCTACAAATACATGGCCACTTTCTTTCAGAGACAACACGACTCTTGTCTCCTGTTCAGGTGCGGTTTGCAATTAAGCTGCATTCACTTCAATGGAATTGAGCAGCAAAACCCTGCCCAAGCTGGAGACAAGAGTGGGTCTGTCTCTGGAAGAAAGTGGCCATGTTTTTGTAGCGCTGGATAACCCCTTTAATAAACATTTTCGCCGCACTTCTCCTTTAAATCGATTGGACTCGATTGTTGTGCATCACACTTGAGTATGCTCATGTTGCGATCATCTCTTCTGAATACATAATATGCATAATTTGGGTCTTCCAGGCAAAAACAAAAAGTAGTAGTAGTAGTTGACACTGTTGGCATGGAGAAATGTAGCCCAGGGACCCAGCATTTATTGAAAGTTACCTAAAATACAGATGATTAAAATGCTGCAGGTTAATAATTTCAGTATCCCTGACTTTCATTATGCTTTGCTTGCAGATGATCGGGAGTAGAGTCTTCAAATTGATTATATATATTTTTATTAATGTATTAAAGGGAACCTGTCACCCCCCGTGCTGGGGTGACAGGCTCCCGACCCCCGTTAGAGCCCCCTATACTCACCTAATCCCGCCGGGTCCCGCTTCTGGAGGTGGTCGGGTGACGGAGATCTCAGCCGCTGCAGCCCGGCGCGCGCGCTGAGAGATGAGTCCAACTCTCATAGAGAATGACGGAGCGCTGGACTCTCCTGTCATTCTCTATGAGCGTTGGACTCATCTCTCAGCGCGCGCGCCGGGCTGCAGCGGCTGAGATCTCAGTCACCCGACCACCTCCAGAAGCGGGACCCGGCGGGATTAGGTGCGTATAGGGGGCTCTAACGGGGGGGTCGAAAGCCTGTCACCCCGGCACGGGGGGTGACAGGTTCCCTTTAAGTGCTGCTATACTCTATTGTATGCATCACCAATCAAGGTTATTTTAGGCAGAATAAGCTTGAAGCTGCAAAAGATATATATTTTGTGACTACACTAAATATTTATGTTCAGAAGCATCAAGCAATCCTTATATTGCTGAGAGGGGAAAGTTACTGACATGAATAATGTATGCTGAAACAATTCAGAATTTCATAAACTTTTCACCATATCACCAGAGCTGTCCACTATTCTTTATTTTTTCAATAATGTAGAATATTTTTAAGCATCGTCTTCAATACAAAGTGCATTCCGCAATGGCTTGGATTTTACTAGATAAGAAGCACTTAATTAGGTTAGGGGAGATAAAATCTGGACCTTAGCTGATGGAAAATTACAAAGTTATAAAAACATGTTTTCCTCCCAAGTTTGTGTCAAAAAGACAGTGTTGAGCCTGCCATCTTGATTCCTATTTCTGATTCACTGCTACTGCCTACATTTCCCCTTATGGGTAGAATACAGAAGCTGTATTAGGCCTGTCTCCCCTTTTCTCTGCTTTCCAGATTTCCAGAAAGTGATGCTGAGAATTAAAGGGGTAGTGCGGCACTCAGAAATTATTCACAGAATAACACACATTACAAAGTTATACAACTTTGTAATGTATGTTATGTCTGTGAATCGCCCCGTTCCCCGTGTCCCACCACCCCCACCCGTGTACCCGGAAGTGTGGTGCATTATACATTACCTGATCCGTGTCGAGGGCCGTCCGCCATCTTGTGCCAAACGTCATCTACGGACGGCTGAGTCGCTGCCGCCCGTCCCCCCTCCGCCGCGTCACAACTGTGCTCAGCCGCGATTGGCTGAGCACAGTTATGCTCAGCCAATCGCGGCTGAGCATCGGATGACGCTGCAGAGGGCGGCCGGCACTAGGGACAGTCGGAGCTGTTCGCCGTCCGCCCGAAGAAGACGTCACTCGCTGAAGATCGGAGACGGGTGTCGGCACGTGACAGGTGAGTATAGCGCACCACACTTCCGGGTACACGGGTGGGGGTGGTGGGACACGGGGAAGGGGGCCATTCACAGACATAACATACTGTACATTACATTACAAAGTTGTATAACTTTGTAATGTGTGTTAGTCTGTGAATAATTTTTTACCGCCGCACTACCCCTTTAGGGTAAGAAATGTATCTTATTCCTCAGCATCCTATGCTCTAGAGACTTCTAACCTGTTAGTTTCCCCTTTAAGCACTGTAATTTTCTGGTTGTCAGACTGGTTGTCACATTATTCAGCTACAGTACAGCATGGTGTGAATGCAGCAGAGCTGAAAGGAAATAGATTGAACTACAGGAACATGGTGAGTTTTATGGGCAAAAAAACTCCAGAATGCTTTGTTTAATAAGTAGTCTATAGCAGTACTTGTTCTTGTTAGTTTTACGTTACATTGATAGATATTTTAGAGCATTGTAAAGTATCAGTTACACTACAATGACTGATTTATTTGTAACTATGTGTACTTTAGAGACTTATCCAGAAACACTTTTATCTATCTCAAGGCATGATTCCAAAGTGTTCTAAAGCTGCAGTGGAAGCAAAAGTTACATAGCATTTTCTGCATCTCATTTAGTCACAAATTCTAAAAACTGATTGTAATCAATATTTATGTCTGCGATGATGGTTCAGTTTATCTCTGCAGTCTCTCACTCCTCGAGCTGATCTTTCCCTGTCTCTATAGGGCTTTGAACAAGTGGAACACGAACTTGAGAAGAATATGAATTCAATTCTTTATACGAAATAATAAATTAGGTAGAGGAAAAGTTTTTCTTAATATTTATAGTATAAAATGTACATGCAGAGGGAAGGATTATGATAGGTCCTAATGTTGCTGCATTTGAAACATCAAGGTTACTTAAAGGAGAAGTCTGGCGAAAATTTTTATTAAAGTATTGCATTGCCCCCACAAAGTTATACAAATCACCAATATACACTTATTACGGGAAATGCTTATAAAGTGTTTTTTTTCCCTGCACTTACTACTGCATCAAGGCTTCACTTCCTGGATAAAATGGTGATGTCACGACCCGACTCCCAGAGCTGTGCGGGCTGTGGCTGCTGAAGAGGATGATGGCAGGGGGACACTGAGGGACACAGGGCACTGGAGGGACACTGAGCATCCCTCTGCCATCATCCTCTGCAGCAGCCACAGCCTGCACAGCTTTGGGAGTCGGGTCGTGACATCACCATGTTATCCAGGAAGTGAAGCCTTAATGCAGTAGTAAGTGCAGGGAAAAAAGCACTTTATAAGCATTTCCTGTAATAAGTGTATATTGGAGATTTGTATAACTTTTTGGGGGCAATACAATACTTTAATAAAACATTTTCACCGGACTTCTTTTAGGTCAGCTGTAAAATGTAGGTTCTGTACAGTTCATCATTTTTATATTATATCCACACCTTTGTTTCAGTGAATGTAGAAGCACCTACTTTATAACATAGTTTTGATTGGATTAACTTAGAAATAAGGCCTGGAAAAGGCTTAAAGGAACCACTTAGCTAAGATTGGGAAAAGCATTTCATATTATAAAACTGCAACACAATAAAAGCCAAAATACTGTAAGTGAATCCAACCTGCTGCTAGTGGCCTTGTTGTTGAAGTTAGTGGTGAACAACTTTTTCACCCTGTTTCACCCTGCTGTCAAGTTAGGTAAATACAAGCTTTTACACTTTAAAGCGTACCTGTCACTTAAAAATCTTTAGATATGTCATCATGGACACATGCTTCAGTGAATGTAGATTCTCCTCATAACATAACATTTGATGCTGAACTCTGAAATAAACTTCATTGGTCGTTCAAAAGCATTTCACATTAGTAGAAAACCACTTCTCGGTCACAAAAGAGCCATCTCATTAGAAACAAATTTGGATGGTAATGACACGTTTAGGCCCTCTTCATTGTATCAAAATAGTTAAACATGAAAAAATACAAATTTAGTATAACTGTACAGTAAGTCCCTGTGAACACTAAGTAAAAATATAGAAAAGGTGTTTTTTTTTTTTAACTTATACACCCAGCAGTTTGGGGCCATGTGTTGCCAAACATTAGGAAATAGTGAATAGCGAAGCGCCAAAATTATGTACAATCGCATTTATCTCATGTCCTGGTTGCTACTATACAGTAAATGATAATTCACAGTGCGAACCTTTACGCAACCACCTATTTAAAACCCAGTGAGTCCCTGATCATTTTAACCTAAGCTTCTCTAAGGAGTATTGTTTCCAAAATTGGGTAACTTGTTAAAGGTTTTTGCATACATTTCTGGAAGACACCAGTGGGATAAAAAGTTGGAATTTAATTTCAAAGCATCTGCAAATATAGGTCATTCCTATGGAAATTATCACATTAATCCTCAGGCCTCGATCACACACACAGTTTTTTTTTTTTTTTTATTAAACAACAGCCTTTGTTGCAGGTTTACAATGGCCGTAGTTTAATCACAGTGGCCGATCACAGTAACTACTATGGAATGGCATTAACTACAGTCCTGCTGGGATTTCATGCGGCCACACACAAAACTGTCATGTCTGCTTTGTGCGACCCCTATTCATTGAACAGCGGCCACACGAAATAGACTGTGCAGACAATGTAAAGTACGGCTCTCGCTGTACCAATTAAAAAGAAGTGATGTTAACTCATCTCAGACAGCGGCCGTTCTGTGGCACAGGCGTGTCAGAACGGCCGCTGTCTTGCCATGTGGTAACATGGCCTCAAAGTGCGCATGGTGCTCTTTTACTAATGAGCCATGACAAATGTTCAGACAAAAGATTAGCACCACATGAAGGTTTTTTTTTTTAAAGTCAGGAAATACAGCGCCTCTTTCCACTGTGGCAGAAGCTTGTCACAACATATTAGACTCTGAAATGGTATATGCAATGTATTCTATTTTTGGAAATACCTGTAATGATAAATTACCTACACCTCTAAATTGATACCTTGAAGAGTTTAATCTTTATAATGGGGGATAATATTTGGTGGTTTCCTCTGTTTGGTATCTTAATTTGGTACCAAATGCAGCATGATGTCCATAAACCCTTCCAGCAAAATATGTGCTAAAACAAGTCAAATAGCACATCCTGAGCCCGCCGGATGCCCGATCAGCAGTTGTCATCCACATATGGGCTACTAATGTACTCAGGAGATATTGCAAACTGGGGTAACGTCTGATGGTATCCATACCACTGGTACCTCAATAGCTCTGTAAATGGTATGCAACGGTACGAAGAAGTACCAAGATCTCTTTCTAGCAAAATCGGTGCCGATAAAGATAAATGGGCGCTTCTGAGCCCTGCTGTGTGCCTATTCTCCTGAATTCTTTGTGCAAATGAACAATTCTGAGAATCGCCAAATCTCAGAATCACTTGGTAAAATAAAGGCATCACAAACTAATCACCGCACAACATTGCATGTCAGATTTGAAAGACAGAGCTTAGTCATAAGGACAAAAATTGGCCCAGTCCTTAAGGAGTTAATGGTGCATAAATTGCATAGACTGTTTGTATGCAGGCAAACGTGATATAGTAGGACTTCAAGTGCCTGAAGACATAACAGGAACAATTATTCCTGTTACTGCCAGTGTCTAACACACATTTCTCAAGAGTACAGTTTGGCAAGGTATATTCATTATAGAAAATGACATTAACATGTATTTGGCCCAAAACATTTCATGAGCCTCGCAGAAAGAATATAATAGTTTCTGAGTATATAAGTTGGCAAATTATTTATTTTAATAGTGAATATATATAAACTTTTTGACATAGATGAAACCAGCTTTTGCTGTGCTTACACAGTGTTCTCCATTCATTCTGAGGGGTGTGCATTTGTGGAGGTGGGCAAGGGGGGTTTGGTGTAAAGTCACAGCAGTTGGGTGCCCATCCAACGTGTCCATTGCTTGTATTTATTTTTTTAGTTGTTTTTGACCTTGTAATACACCGTTTTTGGCTTTTGGTGTTTTCTGGAATGCAGGAGGAATGTGTCAGTTATGTATTTTATGTAAAGACCTAATAAAGCATTATGGATGGAATCCTGGTTTGCTGGCCTTTATCATCCAGTTTTTGGTGAAGCTTGCACTGCTGTTCACCAGATGGGTGGATTTCCTGAGGGTGTGGTGAGCTGAAAGCTTTCTTCTGAATGTGTCAGTTCCTCTTGTGTCAGTACACTAGTGTGAACCTCCCAACATCATAAATAATCATGATGGTGGGAGCTCCGAAGTCCAGTTGGCAGAACACCTTCCGTGCATGGACAGAATTCTACAGACATGTGAATGACCCCTTATATAAACTATAGTGTATAAACAGTATAAACATAAACTATTTGGGGTCTGTCACTTTGCAACATTGAGTTTCAGCTCCCTCCAAAGATTTTCTATTGGGTTCAGGTGTGGAGACTGGTTAAGCTATTCCAGGACCTTGAAATGCTTCTTATCTCCACTGTTTAGTTGCCCTGGCTGTGTGTTTTGGGTCATTGTCATGTTCAAATACCCAGCCATGACCCATCTTCAATGCTAGCTGAGCATAAAACCAGCATGAAAACGTCAGCTCCCCCTTTCTTTGCATTCCTCAGCAACTGTTGCCAATACTTTCAGTGCCTAAAATATAAATGAGGAATTAGCATGTCAACAGGGCACTCACTACCACGTAGCTTTCCACTGGCAAAGCCCTTAGATTCAGATTTATAAAGTAGTGGTGGATATCCTCTTTAAGGCTATGTTCACACTGCGTATATGTCCGGCCGCATATTTTCACGGCCGGACTTATACGCGGTAAACTCCGGCCGGAGATTTATGCTACTTGCGGCCGGCTACGTACGGACCGCAAACTTACGCCCGAAGTCTACTTACGCTTCCCGGGCGCCCTACGTAGCAATCTGACAGCGGTCTTTTACTTTTAAATCTTCGCCTAGCCCCGGACACCCCACAGAACCTTTTGGATTGGCACAAAAAGCTGCAAAAATTAAGAAATCACCACTACGTACGGGACCTCATGTAACGCTACGGGCGTAAGTTACGGCATTTTCGTCCGCAAACAATGGTCTGGTTCATTTTTTACACCGCCGCGTACGATCCGGGCGTAAGTTCGTACGTAGTGTGAACTGTGCAGCCGTACTTCGTATACTTTCCATTATACGCAAACTACGTAAGTCTCCGGCCGCTTATTCACGGAACGCGCTACGGCCGGAAACTTACGTAGTGTGAACATAGCCTAAAGTACATTGGTTTATTGTATTGATATAATTAGTTTTGCAACTGATATGGCAGCGAGGTTATAGGCTCTAAGCTACTACCACGTAGTTCATAACTTGTGGAGTGCTAGGTTTCTGACATGGTTTATGCTCATATGGACTGTCGATTGGGCAGTCATCTGAAAGAGCTCTAAGTGACCACTAGAGGTGGTGACCCCTCTATGACAGTCCATAGGTGTGTTATGTATTAAGGGGGTGATTGCTGCATAGACGTCAGTGGGTAAGAACAAGTGTTAGAACTAACATCACTGACTGCTGGGGGGGCGCTCAGCCAATCACTAACTGAGACAGCACCACAGCCAGTGATTAGCTGAGTGGGCTGTCACTCTTGGCCCACTCAGCCAATTACTGTCAGATGGGACAGCTGCCAGGGATTGGCTGAGCGCGTTGTCACTCCTGAGACAACTTCATTTCGGAAGTGAAAGTGGTTGCGGTCAGCAGGGGACACTGGAGACCAGTTGGAGGACACCAGGGGAGCACAGACAGGTAACCATAAGCTCTTTTTTGTTTTCTAGATTTATTAAAGTATGTTAAAATATGTCACCGCCATCTTGTATTGGGTTCATTACAAACTTTGCAAAAAGCTTGGTACTATAGCAAAGTGAACTTTTTGCAGAGTTCGTAATGTATCAGGGTTTGTGAAGTTAGGATCGCTCATCTCTAATGTTGGTGCCACAGAAAGATTATGGGCCAGTTTTTTTACTGTGTGTAAAATAGAAACTGGTATAAACTGCCCATTGCTTCCACTCACAGGTCAGCTTTTAGCTTTGATGAAATGAAAGCTAAGGTATAATTGGTTGCTGTGGGCAGTTTACACTAGGGTTTTTTTTTTCACATATTTTGATGAATCTGGGCCTATGGTTTATAAACAACAAAAAAGTATTTTTCTGCCAAACATTAACTGCTGTTACATGTTTCAGTCTGAATGTTGAAGCTCAAATTTTCATGATCTCATCAACTTTTTGTTGATATTTACTCAAGCCTGTAGCATATTCAGTCTAATAAGCACAGAAGGTCTATAATGATTATTAAAACAATGATAATGTAGTGTTTATTCTTTACTCTGGGGACAAAAACTGTATAGTTCAGCTCATAATGACAGGATAATAAAGAACTTTGAGATTAAAAAGAATGATATTAATAATGCATAGGTTATAAAAGCTTGCAGGACATGCATTTATCTTATGTCTAAAATATGCATAAGATGAAAAACAATACAGTGTTAATAATCCTTGTGCTTTTATTATGTGAACAGTCTGAGAATTAGAGCCTCTGCTGCTGAACAGGGAGGGCTCAGTAAGATATTTTAAAGTATAGCTTATCTGTAAGGAATAATTAAGGTACCTGAATAGATAGAATAGTCACTGCCATTTCACATAACTTTTAAACTCCCCTCCATTTGATTACCTATCTGTTTCCTAACACATTTGTGAATCACTCAACTTACTTCAGAAAAAAGGCTTAACTAGTGCTATGCAAGGAGAAAGCCTAGACAATGTAAATTGAAGCTGCCTACTCCAGTATCCACACTGTGTCTCCTCAATTTAGCATGTCATCATTATCATCATCAAGCACATCAATGAAAAGATCATCTCTGATACCATCACTAATTACATCATTGATTATGTAATCTTTTACATCATCAATGACATCTCTGATTAAATACTCGATGACATCACTGATGGTGGCATTAATGACATTAGTTATATAGTTGACGCCGTTAACTGAAGACTTCATAAACATCACTGATAAAATCATTTTTGAGATCACATGAATAATGACATGAATGATTATATCAACATTATTGATAACATCACTGATAACATCATCAATGACATCACTAATAACATTACTGAACAAATAATCAATTACATAATCAGTAAAGTCATCTATTACATTACCGATGACATGATCCAAGACAGTTCAACCAAGTAGTCAGGCACTATAATACTTATGAGCACCCTCCACACTCCCGAACTCCACCAGTCCGGTAAAGCAATCCAATATACACGATAAATGTGAAGGAAAAGTGATTTTCTCACCAAACAGCCGCAATCAATGATCAATGACATCAATAATGACATAATTGACAATATCACAATGACTTCATTACATCAACAATTCAAAATCATTGATAACATTACTGATGAAATCATCCACATCATGCCATCACTGATTACATAATGGACATCACATGTTTTTTTATCAATGTGATTGATGTCTATTGACATTTCTTTCAAACGCTGAATGACTTCTAGCAGTGTGCAGGCATAGTCCAAATCTTCTATAATTATTGTTTTTATTTCATATTTCAGTATGTGGTGTTTATCAGTTTTAGCAGTTTATTTTACAACTCTGGTTGAATGTTTTTTTGTTTTATTTTCACTTTAACACTTCTGTAATATGTGCATTTCTGCATTCCCTGGGCTGCTTTCTGCACTCCAGACTCCATTCTAACCTTACAAATTCTCTGCCCATCCCTCCACCTGCCTGCTCTTTTTAATTACCAACTTGCACACTGCCCACATGGGGTTAGCCCCATTTCATGTCTCCACTACACCTCACCTCCTCCCAGAGGCATACCAAGGGGTTCATCTTGGGGGGAGTGAGTGGGTCTGAGTAGGCCCCAACCCACTATGTTACCCATAGAGAACCTCAGCAGATGACTTTGGTTTTAATGGTTTCTTAATAATAAAGAGTACATTCTGTTACATTACTGTGAATAAGGATTGGGAGAAGTGTAAAATGCTTTCTACATTTCACATATATAACCATGCAAATATTGATGGGGTTACCCAAGATTAGAAAAATATAGCTGCCTTCTTCCAGAAACAGCGCCACTCTCGTCAGTTTGGTTGTGGTATTGGTGCTCAGTTCCACTGAAGTGAATGGAGCCAAGTTGTAATACCACACATAAACTTAGGGCAGGTATGTTGCTGTTTTTGGAAGAAAGCAACTGTGTTCTCATGGTGGAATAGTGCATGTATGTGCAATCCAAGATCAGGGCCGTTTCTTGTGCCGGGCGGGCCGGGCGACGGCACGGGGCGCCGCCAGCTAGGGGGCGCTGCCCCCGGGGACCTGACACTGCCAGGTTGGATAGCGTGCCACGCGCCCCGCACTCCCGGCCCGGCCGCCCACACACGCCGCCCTACACTGCGCTCTGAGCGCCATTCCCCTGCTCAGGGTGCCCCCTGCCTGCAGCCCCCCCCGCCCCTGCACATCACCTTCACAGGCCGCTCCGCATCCCGTCTGTACCGCCGCTGCTGCAAGCATTCCCGCCCCTGCCATTCCCTGGCCTGGACGTGATGGCCCTCTCCAGCAGGCGCCGGAGGTTGGAGGCTCCGTCCCTGCGGTGTCAGGAGAGAAGACTTGGAGACAGAGGGACCTGCACCATGGCAGGATTAGGTGAGTATGCTGGGCAATGCAGGGGACAGTGGGGCACTATTACCATGGGGACAGCACATGGGACAGTATTACAATGGGGACAGCACATGGGACAGTATTACAATGGGGACAGCACATGGGACAGTATTACAATGGGGACAGCACAGGAGGACAGTATTACAATGGGGACAGCACATGGGACAGTATTACAATGGGGACAGCACAGGAGGACAGTATTACAATGGGGACAGCACATGGGACAGTATTACAATGGGGACAGCACAGGAGGACAGTATTACAATGGGGACAGCACATGGGACAGTATTACAATGGGGACAGCACAGGAGGACAGTATTACAATGGGGACAGCACATGGGACAGTATTACAATGGGGACAGCACAGGAGGACAATATTACAATGGGGACAGTACAGGAGGACAGTATTACAATGGGGACAGCACATGGGACAGCATTACAATGGGGACAGCACAGGAGGACAGTATTAAAATGGGGACAGCACATGGGACAGTATTACAATGGGGACAGCACAGGAGGACAGTATTACAATGGGGACAGCACATGGGACAGTATTACAATGGGGACAGCACAGGAGGACAGTATTACAATGGGGACAGCACAGGAGGACAGTATTACAATGGGGACAGCACATGAGGACAGTATTACAATGGGGACAGCACATGGGACAGTATTACAATGGGGACAGCACATGGGACAGTATTACAATAGGAACAGCACAGGAGGACAGTATTACAATGGGGACAGCACAGGGGGACAGTGTTACAATGAGGACAGCACAGGAGGGAGGACAGCACAGGAGGACAGTATTACATGGATGACAGCACAGGGGACAGTATTACAATGGGGACACCACAGGAGGAGAGTATTACAATGGGGACAGCACGGGGGGACAGTATTACAATGGGGACAGCACAGGGGACCGTATTACAATGGGGACAGAGCACAGGGGACAGTATTACAATGGGGACAGCACAGGGGGACAGTATTACAATGAGGACAGCACATGGGACAGTATTACAATGGGGACAGCACAGGAGGACAGTATTACAATGGGGACAGTATTACAATGGGGACAGAGCACAGGGGACAGTATTACAATGGGGACAGCACATGGGACAGTATTACAATGGGGACAGCACAGGAGGACAGTATTACAATGGGGACAGCACAGGAGGACAGTATTACAATGGGGACAGTATTACAATGGGGACAGCACAGGGGGACAGTATTACAAGGATGACAGCACAGGGGACAGTATTACAATGGGGACAGAGCACATGGGACAGTATTACAATGGGGACAGCACAGGAGGACAGTATTACAATGGGGACAGAGCACTGGGAACAGAGCACAGGGGGATAGTATTATAATGGGGGCAAAGCACAGGGGGCATTATTACTATGGGGACAGTATTACAATGGGGACAGAGCACAGGGGGACAGTATTACCATGGAGACAGAGCATTATTACTATGGGAACAGTATTACTATGGGGACAGAGCATGGGGGAAAATATTACTATGGGGACAGAGCACAGGGGGCAGTATTACTATGGGGACAGTATTACTTTAAGGACAGAGCACAGGGGGGCGGTATTACTGTATGGAGGGCACAGCAGTAACATTATTCCTATATTGGAGCACAGCATGGGGCATTATTCCTATATGGGGGCCCAAGTGGGGATCCTACATACAGGAGGCAACCCACATGCCTACCGACTTTACTGCACATGACACAGAAATGTGTAAGGAAGTTGTTGTAAAAGTGTGGAACCTAAGATGTTTGTCTGGCAGGTTCAGAAGAGAAGAATTGTAGCTGGAAGATATCATCATGGAGGCCTAGGCCGGATGGAGAGGAAAAGGAAAGTGACGCCTCAGATCAAAGAAGACGTCACCTGTGAGTTACTGAATGACTTTTGAAAGGTTGGGTAACACTGCTCTGTGTCATAATACACACACTGTTTTTTATAACAACAATCTGATCCAACATCACTCGGATATTCTTCTGTCAAGATTCGCCCTGTAGTCCAAATTACCTAGAAACTGCCCTGTCCAAGATACATGATGAGTTGCTAGATATCTATTATCCATCTATGTCTGTTAATACTATATACCTCTAAATAGCCATAGCTACCAAATAACAGCAGTATACAAGAAACAAATATTATCACCATACATATTACCGCCATACTGCTACTGGCCAATCCAGTATGACCAATATAACTAGTATACAAGTAGCAAGTAATAGCTCAACACCATGATTACTACCATCATCAAAGCATAATAATTAATGCCACTATACCAGTGGTGTCAAACGGCGGCCCTCCAGCTGCTGCAAAACTACAATTCCCATCATGCCTGGACAGCTGAAGCTTTAGCTGTCCAGGCTTGAAGCTAACTGTAGTTTTGTAATTGTTGGAGGGCCACAGTGTGACACATAAGCCCTATACGTTCACTGAATAAAATCCACTATATAAACCAAATATTACTAATAATACCAGTATATACACAGGACAATACACAATGACCACTACCCTAACCATATAGTGACTGGATAACAGCACTGCACTGTCTGAATAATATGGATAGAATGGAGAAGAAATGAGAAGATATAGGGGACCATTGAACATTTTATTGACAAAAGCAGAAAAAAGGAGAGAATTCAAAAGGACTTGAGCATATTTAGTATTACGACGACAAAAGAAAAAAGAGACATGGTGGACCAGAGCAGACTTTAATATTAATGGGTGCAAGGAGTGTTCAGAGATCAGTTCAGGGTAGTAAGCCGCATCAGGGAGTGGAGTCTAAGGGGCTGCTGGTCTTCACCAGTGCCCACCGCAAGGCGGGATGGACTCGTTGCGGCAGGCGACCCCCAGGTCGCTACCCCTGGCTTTGCTTGCTCCTGGTGACAGGCAAGGAGTAGCTGGAGAGACATAGGCCAGCAGGAACACAGCAGGACTCATGGCTGGAACCACAGGAAGCAGGAACCATTGGCAAGCATGCAGAAAATCTAACAGAGACAGCGTGCGCACCCCCCAAGGGACGGGAGTGCATGAGCGGACAGCAGAGATGCCGAGGACAGCGTGCAGGAGCGCAGAAATGTAAGGCCCCCTTCAGGGCTGTAGAGGTAGCGCTGCGCCCAGCCCCTGCACATGGGGTCTGGCATCCGCCTGTGATCGGGATTAGCGAGAGCAGCGGCAGCACGGACCACCGCCACAGCCGTAACACTTTGATTTAATATTTTCTACACTACCACTACTGCTGCTGCTACTACTACTACTACCACTACTACTGCTGCTGCTACTACTACCACTACTGCTGCTGCTACTACTACTACTACTGCTGCTACTACTACAACTACCACTACTACTGCTGCTGCTACTACTACTACAACTACCACTACTGCTGCTGCTGCTACTACTACTACAACTACCACTACTGCTGCTACTACTACTACTGCTGCTGCTACTACTTCTACTACCACTACTGCTGCTACTACTACCACTACTGCTGCTGCTGCTGCTATTACTACTACCACTACTGCTGCTGCTACTACTTCTACTACCACTACTGCTGCTACTACTACCACTACTGCTGCTGCTACTACTACTACTACCACTACTGCTGTTGCTGCTGCTGCTGCTGCTACTACTACTACTACAACTTCTACCAGCTGATGTTATTCCTCAAATCATGTAAGAATACGCCAAAATATAATTATGATTATAATGTAAGGCCCCCTTCAGGGCTGAAGAGGTAGCGGAGCCCAGCCCCTGCACATGGGGTCTGGCATCCGCCTGTGATCGGGAGTAGCGAGAGCAGCGGCAGCACAGACCACCGCCACAGCCGTAACACTTTGATTTAATATTTTCTACACTACCACTACTGCTGCTGCTACTACTACTACTACTACCACTACTACTGCTGCTGCTACTACTACCACTACTGCTGCTGCTACTACTACTACTGCTGCTACTACTACAACTACCACTACTACTGCTGCTGCTGCTACTACTACAACTACCACTACTACTGCTGCTGCTACTGCTACTACAACTACCACTACTGCTGCTGCTGCTACTACTACAACTACCACTACTGCTGCTACTACTACTACTGCTGCTGCTACTACTTCTACTACCACTACTGCTGCTACTACTACCACTACTGCTGCTGCTGCTATTACTACTACTACCACTACTGCTGCTGCTACTACTTCTACTACCACTACTGCTGCTACTACTACCACTACTGCTGCTGCTACTACTACTACTACCACTACTGCTGTTGCTGCTGCTACTACTACTACTACAACTTCTACCAGCTGATGTTATTCCTCAAATCATGTAAGAATACGCCAAAATATAATTATGATTATAATGTAAGGCCCCCTTCAGGGCTGAAGAGGTAGCGGAGCCCAGCCCCTGCACATGGGGTCTGGCATCTGCCTGTGATCGGGAGTAGCGAGAGCAGCGGCAGCACAGACCACCGCCACAGCTGTAACACTTTGATTTAATATTTTCTACACTACCACTACTGCTGCTGCTACTACTACTACTACCACTACTACTGCTGCTGCTACTACTACCACTACTGCTGCTGCTACTACTACTACTGCTGCTGCTGCTACTACTACAACTACCACTACTACTGCTGCTGCTACTGCTACTACAACTACCACTACTGCTGCTACTACTACCACTACTGCTGCTGCTACTACTACTTCTACTACCACTACTGCTGCTACTACTACCACTACTGCTGCTGCTGCTATTACTACTACTACCACTACTGCTGCTGCTACTACTACCACTACTGCTCCTACTACTACCACTACTGCTGCTGCTGCTACTACTACTACTACTACCACTACTGCTGTTGCTGCTGCTGCTGCTACTACTACTACTACAACTTCTACCAGCTGATGTTATTCCTCAAATCATGTAAGAATACGCCAAAATATAATTATGATTTCTCACTTTTTCTGTTTTCAGAAAAAAGTATATCAATCAGGTAGTCAGTCTTTGGAAGACACATGGACAGCTCTTAAAAGGTACATCTACAAATTGAAAAAATGAAGAATCTGCTACATAAGTAATTTAAATTTTAAAAGTTCAGAAGTTGTCTTAAAAAAAGTCAAACATAGATTAATATTCTGGCCTAGACGGGTACCTGTCTAGTTTTGGTGATATATTATTACTTTCTTTTTTTTCCCACTTTCAGGTTATAGTTTATGTGTTGTACAGCATTACAAATGTTTTCTTTCTTACAGAAACAGGGGTAAATCTATATACCACTTAATGCTAAGATTTGAATCCTATGTTTACTGTCTCAGATCATACAATACGCATTACTTATATTTATAGTGTGATTTTTTTCCCAATAACAACCACCATGGCCTCCATTTTCTGTTGCCTATTGACACTTTCCCCTATCAGTGCTTCTAATTTGGCTGGAAGTTTAAAGAGAACCTGACAGGAGAATTACAGTATACTGTCAGAGTATATAGAGGATATTTGATGATACAGTATGTTTTTTGTAAAACGCTCAAATAAACCTGTTAGAACTCCTAGCAGAGACAGTGAGAGATCTGCTTACTTTACCCACACATAGCAATTGTAACCCTTTCCTGTATCAATGTATACAGAATTACCTGTCAATCATTGTGTGTGGGGGTGGTAATCTGGACTCTCAATGTCTCCTGTAAGAGTTCTGTCATGACTTTTACTCAGAATGCCTGCTCCAAATCATACAAACCTATATATATTGAAGAGCTCAGCTTCTAGACCTCTGTCATGTGCCGCATTCTGATAGGATAGGATAAATCACCTGGCAGGTTCACTCCAAGTCATGCTTTAATTTTTATCCCCTGGAAGTCTTGGGTAAAGGCTCTAATATATAGTAAAGTTGGTTAAAGATCCAAGGTACCAGATATGTGTATAAATATGTATAAAGTTACATAGATTTGTAAATGACTTATATTTAAAAATCTCAAGCTTTCCAGTACTTATCAGGTCCTGCAGGTCCTGCAAGAAGTGCTCTATTCTTTCCACTCTGACATGGTGCTGCCACCTTTGTTCATAACAGGAACTATCCAAAGCAGGAAAGGTTATCTACGAGGATTTGTTACTGCTTTGGACAGTTCACAGACAGAGGTGGCACCAGAGAGCACCATGTAAGACTGGAAAGAAAACTCCACTTCCTGCAGGACATACAGCAGCTGTTAAGTACTGGAAGGCTTGAGATTTTTAAACAGAAATAATTTATAAATCTGTATACCTTTCCAACACCAGTTTATTTAAAAACATTTTTTAGCTGGGGTACCCCTTTGACTAGTCTCTGTGACAGCATGTCGGCAGGACACATTGCTTTGACCTTTAGGCTATGTTCCTACTATGTAGTGATAAACGCTAGCAACAGCTGTTGTAAAACAACAGCTGGAATTAATGATCATAATCATTAATTTCGGCCATTGTTTTACACCAACAGCCGTTGTTAGCACTTATCAATACGTAGTGGGAACATAGCCTTATTCTGTAGTCAACACTAGATACTTTCCATTAACATTAACAGACACACAGCCCTTCTCATATATCAATGTAATAGATTAAAGTACATTTGAGCTGAAATTTGATGGAAATCCTGTGATCCTGATACTTGCAGCATGTCACCTGGACTGATCACTGCTTCAATTAGCAATTATTATTAGGATTGTAAATCACTATTCACTATAATCACTAGTTTTGGCTTCACTGTGTATGATTGTCAGGCTTATTGTGTATAATTTTAGTTATCATTATGATTACTAAAGGATATGCACAATTCTGTGCTGATAAATATAATATACTTTCTATATCTCCATGTAAAACAATTGCACAGTTTAAAAAATCTACTATATCTACAACAGTGAAGAAGCTCTGCTGGACTCTGTGTACGAGGACTTTGTCCAAAAACAATTCAGATGTGTAAATATAAATTGTTAAGAAATGAGTTGCCGGTTGAACTTCAGCAAAATGTTTATGCTAGAATGGAAAGTAATAAATCATGTTCTAAATTTGACCCATATTTTAACACTTCTGCATGACTCTAATAGTCAGCATTAATTCACAAAATTAATAGGGGAAAGGATTTTTTTGTGCAGAAATCTGTTCAGTTTCGAAAATTACTGTCTGAAAATAAAACTATTTTACAGGGACCAATTTGAATTAATTAACCCTTTCATCTTATACAATATTTTAGCTATAAAGCACCGATAGAAAATAGATTCTACTAGCCATTTAATCAGGCAATCACATTTTAGCAGTAAGGCTGGAATCACACACGGCAGTTTTTGTGCCAAAATCAGAAGTAGATTCAAATTGGATGTCAGTCTTCTGCGGGCGCTATTCAGTGAATAGAAGCCGTAGAAAACTATGTCAGTGCACACCGTGGAGCGAGCGGCTCTGACTGCTCGCTCCATAGTGTTCTGTGGGAAGTTCTGATGCAGGTGCGCATGGATGCGCCCGCATCAGAACCCTGCGGGCGAAAAGATCATCCAGGCGGTACTGCAGTATCGGCCGGGATGATCTTTTCAGAGACCAGCCGTTCTGTGACCCGGCCGGGTCACGGAATGGCCGGTCTCTTACATAGTGTGCACATAGCCTTATTTCACTAAATTATATGAAACAATTAAAGGGAACCAATGATGAAAAAGCCGATGTTATGGCTATAAATAAGCTCCTGTATACCCCTCAAGCACTGTTTCCAGGCATATTAGTAAACGTTATGAGTGTCACTTATATGTCCTGGAAAAGTACTTTTTTAAACTTACTCTAGGCATGTGGCTTGGTCCAGAGCTCCTAACTAGTTGCGGCTGTCGGCAAATCTTTCCAGCAATCATGTCTTACAAGGCGTGAGTGGTTAGGAGCTCTAGACCACCCACATGAGTAAGTTTTAAAAAGTACTTTTTCAAGAAATATAAGTAACGCTCATAGTGTTTACTTATATGCCTGGAAACAGTGCTAGGGGGGAAAAAAGGAGACTATGGAGAAATAAGCCGTCGTAAATAACAATTTAGAACAACTGATCTCAGAAGGTAAACATGGAAGGAGTTCGGGACCCACAAAGATGAGGGCAAGCGGAGTTTGTGAGCCACAGGATTGATGCGTTTGACACCACAAAAGGTCTTATGAAGCAAGGACCTTGCTTGTAGCTGGGAATATCCAAGTGGATGTACTTGAAGATAATCACACCTTGTCACCTGGAGCGAAACATACCGCAGGTCTTCTTCTTTTATTCACCTGGGATTTCATATGAGAGGAAGCCTGTAACAAAGACTGACGAGCCTTGCTCCAGATAGCTGTGAAGTCTTGGACCAAGTCATCAATAGCGGGAACATCTAATGCCATCCACAGGTCCACAGATGATGAAGAATGGAGATTCTCTCATCGAACTTGAATCAAGATGATAATATGAGAATTCTGCCCAGAGTAACAAACTTGTCCAATTATGCTGACGAGTAGAGACAAAATGGCATAGGTAGCATCCGAGGATCTGATCTAACCTCTCAACCTGACTATTTGACTGGGGATGATACGCAGAGGAGAAGTGTAGTTTCACATGTAGGCAGTGACAGAGAGCTCACAGAACTTAGAGACAAATTAGGTTCCACGGTCAGAGATGATATAAAGAGTTAACCCATGTAAACGAAAGATGTGCTTGAAAAAAAAGCTGGCCAGCCGGGGTGCCAAGGAAAGCCCTGGGAATGACATGAAATGAGACATCTTTGAGAACCAATCAGTGACTACCAGTGACTAACAGTTTTGCCAGCTGAGGAGGGTAATCCTGGTGCGATTTGATGGGTAGGTGGTGAGGTGAAGTGTAGTACCGAAACATGAGACAAGTGAATTGTAAGGAACAGGCAAACAGGTGGCAGTGAAGGCTTCTGCCATAAAAAATAGTTTGGATGAGTGGGTTCTTCCCTATGTTATAGGCGTGATAGGTGGGCCAAAAAGGAATGTAGCCAAGCTCAGTAGCCCAATAGTAGTGGAGAATATTCGGGGTAGCAAGACATCCCTGGGCCTTACTGCACATCATGACTGATTTGGAAATTCTATGTCTTTTAGAATCCTAAATGAATCAAAAAATTGCTGACTGAATGGCTTTAATCTCTTTTAGTGGAACCTGTACAAGTAGAGTCTCAAAATAATAAAGAAGCCTCTGTAGGAAGTCATCTTCACTGGTTATACAGCCCAGGAGGGAGATAAAATGTGAATTCCATTTTGTAAGGAGGGTTTTAATACTACTAAAAAGACTAAAATTGAGAAGTAAACGCTCTGCTTCATGCAGCAAGAGATCTTTTAGGATCGCTCTTGCCGCAATCAGTCTACACAATTTTCGCTGTGAAAAGCGAGTAACGCTTGATCCAGGTAAAATGGAATCTTCATCTTCCTGGACTCGGGTTGGCCTTTTTTGCTTAATAACTGTCATTTAAATGTAATTCTTCAGATATCAATAAATATCAATAGTACAAGTGATTTTGATAAACTCAGTAATAGGTTTTATTTAGCAAAATTCTTTCCTTCTCTACTTAATCAACTGTTTTGTTCCTCCCCCTCACTTCAGAAGAAGCAGGATTTCTGTGTCCATTATGCTGTATAGAGGGGGGAGGGGCTGAGAGGAGTATATGAGCATGGAGGAGAGAAATAGCAGTCCTGCACAGCACAACACCCTGCAATCTTCTCTTAGCTAGCTCCTAGATAAGCACTGACCTTTTTGACCTCTCAATCCTTCATGTCTCTTCTTCCTGCTCACTCATCTCCCTTGGCCCTTCCCCCCTCCATAAGATATAATGGACACAGCAGAACCCGTCTTCACTTGCTTCTCTATAATGAAAAGGGAGTTGCCTGATAATGAGCAGAAAAAAAGTGTGTGTGTTAGGTAGGAAAAAAAACTTTTTGAGTACAGAAAGAGGCTTTTTTTTCCTAATAAAACCTATTACAGAGTTTTGTTTTTTTAATCGCATGTCCTACTGATTTCTAAAAAAAAAATAAAAAAAATAGGTAAGGTAAAATAGGTAAGATTTAGGAGAATCTTGTGATTTGGTATTTCAATAAAGTCTCATTTAAATGCCAATGACATTGCCAAGTTGGCACTGCAAGGGGATGAGATGAGCGAGCTAAGCCAAATTTCAGGGTCCTAGGAACCCGAACCTTTGGCATTTGCATCACGCTGTCTGCATGCTCTATGAGAAAGCATGTTTGTAATTTACATTCATTGTTTTTTTTATCATGCAAAACTCAGCACTTCCTGTGTTCTGACTCTTTTTTTTTTTTTTCAGAGTCTAAAAACAAGAAGTCCCATTTTTCCCATGTCATCTGAGCGCTCACAGAGAGAAGGCAGTCATGTGACTGATGGACACATTGAGCCGTGACACTCTGTACTGTGTTCACCTTTGTTTTACAGCATGATAAAAAAATAAATTAATAATAATAATAAAAATAATGATATATTGCAAACTTGCTTTATTTCACACCTAATGTTTAGGTTTTAGATTGTTTAGTTGGAAAGGGTTCAGACAAGAGGTTAGGGAGAGACATTATAGGGCTAGAAGGAAAGAAGATTAAGTTGTCCATATGCCACAACTTTATGGGTAAACCCCTTGGTTAGAGATCTCTGCAATATCGGCATTGTGCCTCATAGCTCAGAAGCAGTTCTTGGGTAAGTACAGTGGTGCTTTGGATTACGAGCATAATTCGCTCTGGGACCGTGCTTGTAATCCAAAGCCACTCTTAAACCGAAGGAAAACTTACCATAAGAAATCACTGAAATGCAGACAATTGGTTCCACACTTCCAAGTTAATGATTTTATATTCTGAATAACATGGAGAAAAAATGAAACAGCTGAATATGTGATATTATAAGTTACTGTACAGTATAGCAATCGGCATGTGGAGTATAATGTATAGTAATTGCATAAACCTGAAAAAACATCAGCTGTTTGTAGATACAGGATGTAACTGCAGATCCCCATAATGGCGAGGATGAGAAACACAAGGACTGACAGAGACTGCAGGGAGCATGTGGGAATGAGCCCGGGCATCTGTTTATATAGCAGCACTCTCTGTCCGGGGAGAAAGGGGCTACAGCTATGAAGAGACCTCCACAGTCCTGTCCCCTGATGTAAGCCCCAGCCTGAAGTGGATCTTCTATGATTCGAAAGGTGAGGGAGACTTCCTGGGTAAGAGTACAGGGCTGTAGACCACCCTGTGCAGGTCATGCCCCTCCCCCACTCCTGCTCCCACCCAGTACAGGGAGCTCTTAAACCAAGTCACAATTTTGAAAAACAGAGAGCTCTTCAACCAAAATGCACTTAATCCAAGTTACTCTTAAACCAAGGTACTACTGTATATAAATATGAGAGGTTGACCGAGACAGCTGTTTTGGGGCAAACTCACGGTTCTGAAGTCTTCCATGACAATATGCAATCATGTAGAGAAATAAATCCTGCACTCACTGATCTGTACAGTATCAAGACTTGCAGCTTTATTCCTTGGATATCATCCTAGCAGGGAGGGGTTGGTGAAGGGTGCAGGCATGTCTCCTGAAGCGATGGCTGTTTGAGGCTAGATGCCTTTCTCAATGTTGATGGAATGTGGGTTCCAATCCGAGAATACTATATCATGCTCAAGTTTTGCAATGAAAAGATTGACGTGCAGGAGACCGGCCTGGCCATGGCAGTCACGATTTCCTGCCTGTACCAATCCACCTTGTACTGGAAGACATTATTGTACAAGACAAAGTACAGGGCATCACAGACAAAGTGTCTTAATTTCTCATCACAAGGATTTCGCCTATTTAACACTCACAACTGAGTGGGACTTCAGGGTGGTTTGGTGATCTGCTGACTAGGAGGCATCCCTTAGCAACAGGTTTCCTTCCCAGGAGGGATATACTGTATGACTATTTCTATGTTTTGAGACTCGTGACTGAGGCTCCATGGACCCTTTTTTTACATATTCAAATTTATTAGGGGGCAATGTATCAATGGAGACTCTTGAATGAGCTCAGTGATTGTTGTGATTTGTAGAAACAATGGATACAAAAAGTGAAGCTTTTGAGGCGGACATCAAAGGCGGATCATGAAAATTATTTTTGGACGTCTTTTGCTAACAACGGTTGTTATTTTTAAGTTGTTCACACACAGTTTTTCTTTTTTCACCATCCTTTCACTGTGTTTACTATTGAGTCCAGGCAAAATAATTTTAAGATATGTTATTGCCCAAGAAAAGTTATGAAAATTACTAATAGACTTATTATGGGAAATGCACCTATAGTGCATGATGTCACGTCACATAAACTGCCGACATCTGCAGCAGGAGCCAGCAGTTTATGTGATGTGACATCCCAAACTTTAGAGACCTGAATATGCCATGCTGTAGTAAGTGCAGAGAAACTGCACTATAGGTGTGTTTTCCATAATAAGTGTCTATTAGTAATTTTCATAACTTTTCTTGGGCAATAACATATCTTAAATTATTTCGCCCGGCATTGCCCTTTAAATTCAATGGACTTTTTAATTAAAACACACTCAAAGGCCAATCAGTCCACCTAAACTATAACAATGTACTAACAGCCGTTATTGAAAAGGGCCAAACCCCAAAACAACGATGTTATTTTGGACTGGAAATGACAGACGTCATTTTCAAAAATTATAAACGGACAAGGAAAAACGTGGTAACATAGCCATTATATACACTGTATATTTTATGTTGTATTCTATTTTTAATATATTGAGGTATTAAAGCGGTGCTATGATTTGTCTAAACTTGTGACATGTCATTAAACATGTTTTTGTTTAATGTCTAAAACACATAATAAATATAGAGAAATGTCATATGCGTCAGATTTTAGATAGAATTCTGGTGTAAATACATTAGTACATCTGGCCCAATCTGTCTGGATTGTTGGAGTGCAAACTCCTTTGAGATTTTTTTGTTACCTTATAAGCTTGAGGGACATCAACAAGTTTTTTTTTCTGAGGTCCTAAAAAAATCTTATTTGTTTGTGTCGTAATACACAACACCAATGTGCTGTTAATGTCAGACTTCCTTTTTTTTAAAGGGAACCTGTCAGCTCCGGGGACCTACCTGAGGTGCTGGCAGTGTCCTGAAATTGAAAGTACCCAAGTGAGCATGGTACCTTTTGGTAATTTGTCCTTGCAGTGGGTTATACACAACCCTACTATAATGAAGTGTCAAAGGAGGAGTTGTTTGTGCCACACTCTGGCACTTATTACCACTCCATCCTCCTCCCTCCTCTTCATGAATAATCAATTCTGCCTGGCCTCCTGCTCGTTCAGCTGTCAGCCAGTGTCTCTGATTGCAGATCAGTCCTCTGTAGGCAGTTTATGTCTAAAAGAAACACTTATCTTTAGTTGAATCTCCAAACCCAAATGTGTTGGTGCTGTGGTCTCATCTGTCTACAGACCTGCCAGCAGTTCATCCTTTGGTTAAAATCCCCTAATGGAAATTAAATATAGGTCTTTTTGTATCATTAGTATATCAATTTTAACCCCTTCGTGCTGCAGCTAGTTTGGGCCTTAAAGTGACACTGTCACCCCCATTATTCATTTTTCAATCTTTAAAGATGTGTGTAACCCGCAAATAGCTCTCTGCATACCTTTTCGTATTTTTTTTTTTCATGAGGCGGGTTGCTGAGAAATTATAACTTTGCTGAGTGTCTTCTAGCGCCACTGGGCGGGGCTTAGTCCCTGAAGCGCCACATAGCCCCGCCCAGTACATCGCCGTTGACCCCGCCCCCTTTGGCACGTCATATCTCCCGGCCGACGCTCACAGTCTTGAGTACTCCAGGACGTCGGTGACGTGCGCGTCCACATCCCCCTGCGTCCGTCAAGTGATGCGCAGGCGCAGAAGGTGACCACCGGGTCACCCACATCCTGCGGATTATACCAGCTGCACAGTCCCTCGCCGTTCCGAACGCTCCTGAGCCCTCGCTGCGGCTGTGAATCTCCTCACAGCCAGCAGCGAGGTGCAGAGATAGTTTGCAGACGCACTGCGGCGTCCACCTTGCACTGTGCATGCGCCGAAAAGAACCTCCGCATCTCCGCGCCTCGCTGCTGGCTGTGAGGAGATTCACAGCCACAGCGAGGGCTCAGGAGCGTTCGGAACGGCGAGGGACTGTGCGGCTGGTATAATCCGCAGGATGTGGGTGACCCGTGCGCATCACTTGACGGACGCAGGGGGATGTGGTCGCGCACGTCACCGACGTCCTGGAGTACTCAAGACTGTGAGCGTCGGCCGGGAGATATGACGTGACAAAGGGGGCGGGGTCAACGGCGATGTACTGGGCGGGGCTATGTGGCGCTTCAGGGACTAAGCCCCGCCCAGTGGCGCTAGAAGACACTCAGCAAAGTTATAATTTCTCAGCAACCCGCCTCATGAAAAAAAAAAATACAAAAAGGTATGCAGAGAGCTATTTGCGGGTTACACACATCTTTAAAGATTGAAAAATGAATAATGGGGGTGACAGTGTCACTTTAATGACCAGGCTCATTTTTCAAAATCTGACCTGTCTCACTTTATGCGCTTATAGCTCAGTGATGCTTTTACATATGCTAGCGATTCTGAGATTGTTTTTTTTCGTCACATATGGTACTTTATGCTAGTGGCAAAATTTGGTCACTACTTTGTGTGTTTTTTGTGAAAAACATCAAAATATCATGAAAAATTTGAATAAATTTGCATTTTATGAACTTTGAAATTCTCTGCCTCTAAAAAAGGAAGTCATAGCACATAAATTAGTTACTAAGTCACATAACCAATATGTCTTCTTTATTCTGGCATAATTTGGTAAACATATTTTACTTTTTTAGGGTGTTACAGGGCTTATAAATTTATCAGCCAATTATCAGATTTTTGTGAAAGTTTACTAAACTGATTTTTTTTAGGGACCAGTTCTTTTTTTAAATGGATTTAGGAGGCTTGTATCCTGGAAACCCCCATAAGTGACCCCATTTTTGAAACTAGACACCTTAAAGAATTAATCTAGGGGTATACTGAGCATTTTAACCCTACAGGGGCTGGAGGAAAGTGTTTACCATTAGGCCGTAAAAAAATAGAAAATTTAAAATTTCCAAAAATATATTTGTTAAGATTAAAGTTTCTCATTGTGAAAAGGAACATGAGAGAAAACGTACCGCAAAATCTGTAACGCAGGTTCTCCTGAGTAAAAAGGTACCCCATATGTGGGTATGAACCACTGTAAGGGAGCGCCAATTAGCTATTTCAATGTTTCTGAGTGCCAGGTGCGTTTGTTGGTTTGTTGGTTTAGTTTGAAATTTCTCAATTGCCCGAGGAACAGGAAAGAAAATACACCCCAACATTTGTAACGCAGGTTCTCCTGAGTACAACGGTACCCCATATGTGGGAATAAACCACTGTATGGGCACACAGCAGGGCTCAGAATGAAGGGAGAGCCAATTAGCTTTTTCAGTGCAGATTTTGCTGAAGAAGTTTCTGAGTGCCAGGTGCGTTTGCAGTGCCCCTGTAGCGCCAGCGAAGGGAAATTCCCCATAATGCACCCCATTTTGGAAAGTGCACCCCTCAAAGAATTCAACTTGGTGTGCGGTGTTAGAGGTGTTACAGGTATTAGAGGAAAGTATTCAAAATTAGACAGTAAAAATAAAAAAAAAATTTTTTTAATAATATGTTGGTTTAGTTTGAAATTTCTCAATTTTCCGAGGAACAGGAAAGAAAATATACCCCAACATTTGTAACGCAGGTTCTCCTGAGTACAACGGAACCCCATATGTGGGCATAAACCACTGTATGGGCACACAGCAGGGCTCAGAAGGGAAGGAGCGCCAATTAGCTTTTTCAATGCAGATTTTGCTGAAGAAGTTTCTGAGCGCCAGGTGCGTTTGCAACGCCCCTGTAATGCCAGCGGAGTACAATCTCGCCATAAGTCACCCCATTTTGGAAAGTAAACACCTCAAAGAATTCATCTAGGGGTGTGGTGAGCATTTTGACCCCACAGGTATGAGAGGAAAGTATTCAAAATTAGAACGTAAAAATTAAAAACTTGAATTTTTCCAATAATATGTTGGTTTAGTTTGAAATTTCTAAATTTTACAAGGAACAGGAGAGAAAATGCACCCCAAAGTCTGTAACTCAGATTCTCCTGAGTAGAACGGTACCCCATATGTGGGCATAAACCACTGTATGGGCAAACAGCAGGGCTCAGAAGGAAGGGAGCGCCAATTAGTATTTTCAGTGCAGATTTTGCTGAAGAAGTTTCTGAGCGCCAGGTGCGTTTGCAGTGCCCCTGTAGTGCCAGCGGAGTAAAATCTCGCCATAAGTCACTCCATTTTGGAAAGTGCACCCCTCAATGAATTCATCTTGGGGTGTGGTGAGCATTTTGACCCTACAGGTATTAGAGGAAAGTATTCAAAATTGGCCGGTAAAAGTGAAAAACTATAATTTTTCCAATAATATGTTCTTTTAATTAGGAATTTCTCAATTTCCCCAGAAACAGGACAGAAAATTCACCCCAAAATCTGTAACGCAGGTTCTCCTAAATAGAACAGTACCCCATGTGTGGGCATAAACCACTGTATGGGCACACAGCCAGGCTCAGAAGGGAAAGAGCGCCAATTTGCTGGAGCAAAACCGCAGCTAGTAATAGTTATTAGAATAGCGCAGTTACTAAAATACAATAAAAAAATTAGATTACAGGTAATGTGGGGTCATTATGGGCTACCTGCGGTGGTTACAGGCTACCTGCGGTGGTTACGGGCTACCTGCGGTGGTTACAAACCATCTGGGGTGGTTACAAACAATCTGGGGTGGTTACGGACAACCTGCGGTGGTTACGAACAACCTGGGTGGTTAGGGCAATGTGCTGTGCTTACAGACAATCTGGGGTGGTTACAGACAAACTGGGGTGGTTACGGGCAACGTGCGGTGGTTACGGGCAACGTGCGGTGGTTACAGGCAACGTGCGATTGTTACGGACAATCTGGGGTGGTTACAGACAATCTGGGGTGGTTACGGGCAACGTGCGGTGGTTACGGGCAACGTGCGGTGGCTACGGGCAACGTGCGGTGCTTATGGGCAATCTGGGGTGGTTACAGACAATCTGGGGTGGTTACGGGCAATGTGCAGTGGTTACGGCAATATGGGGTGGTCACGGGCAATGTGCAGTGGTTACGGGCAATATGGGGTGGTCACGGGCAATGTGCAGTGGTTACGGGCAATATGGGGTGGTCACGGGCAATGTGCAGGGGTTACGGGCAACAGGAAGTGGTTACGGACAACGTGCGGTGGTTACGGGCAACCTGTGGTTGTTCCTGCGGTGGTTATGGACAACATGGGGTGGTTATGGACAACATGGGGTGGTTATGGACAATCTGGGGTGGTTACGGACAATCTGGGGTGGCAATTTGGGGTGGTTATGGACAATCTGGAGGGGGTCACTGACAATTTGGGGAAGTTATGGGCAACGTGCGGTGGTTACGGGCAACATGCGGTGGTTACGGGTAATCTGGGGGGCTACGGAAAATCTGGGGGGGATATGGACAATCTGGAGTGGGCTACGGACAATCTGGGGTGGTTGCGGACAATCAGGAGTGGTTAGAGATAAACTGAAGTGCTTATAGGTAATCTGGGATGGGTACATGTAATTTGGGGTGGTTACGGGAAACCTGCGGTGGTTATGGGCAGCGTGCGGTGGTTACGGGCATTGTACGGTAGTTACAGGCAACGTGCGGTAGTTACGTGCAATCTGGCGTGATTTCGGGCAACCTGGGGCGGTGACGGGTTACGGGTAATGTGGGGGGTTAGGGGTAATCTGGGAGTAAACCTCAATTATTACTATAATAAAAAGTGTTTTATTTTATTTGTATGTTTTTCACTTTTTATACACTTACACTTTTTTTGTACTGTACTACTATGATCACTGTGATATTTCTATCACAGTGATCATAGTTTAGTGACAGGGACCAAATTGGTCCCTGTCACTTTAAATTTTCAGACAGGCTCTTTGATTCTGCATTGCATGCGCACTGCAGAAGGAGCCTGGACGGCTAAGAGAGAAGATCTGGTGAGCAGATCTTCTCCAGGGGAAGGGGGGGGGGGTGAGGGGCTGGGGGCACTAGGGGGCTACAGAGCACTTTTTATCCCCTGTCACCATTGATATATGGTGACAGGGGATAAAAAGTGACTCTAAAACGCCGGCCAGCAGCGAAAACAAGCGATCAGCGGTATATAGTATATACTGCTGATCGCTTGTACGGGGGCCACACAGGGTGGCCCCCGATCGTTGCCCCATGCAACGGAGGTGGCAGAGAGCATGGGTTTTCTGCAGCAAAAACCTCTCCATCACTGTGAACAGAGAGAGTCTGTTCACAGTTATGGCGGCGGCCATCTTGGAAGTGATGGCCGCCGGGGGAGGGGAGGGTTAGTGACCGGGCACTAGGGAGTTAATCCGGGAGGGGGTGGGGGACAACTACTCTCATCTCCTCTCACCGTGGATTCATGGTGAGAGGAGATGAATGACTACAGCGGCGCAGGTAACACCGGATACTGGCGGCCGCCGTCATAACGTTTATAACGGCGATCGCCGGTACGGGGGGCTGCCGGGACAGACCTCCGGGAGCTGGGGGGATGGGGTGGGGGCCCTACCTCCCCGCAGCTCTATTCTCTGCCATCGCCGTAAAAAGCTGATGGCAGCAGAATAGAGCCCATTAGTGACCGCCGCAAAAAGCCGTATCGGCGGTCACTAAGTTCACACACAGCATTTTTTCGCAATATTTTGGTCAGTATTTTGCAACCAAAACCAGAAGTAGATTGAAAATGCTGAAAGGCTATGTTCGCACACTGTTGAAATTTAGTGGATGTCCGTCATTTAATGGCAAATAATGGCCATTATTTCAAAACAACGGCTGTTGTTTTAAAATAATGGCAATTATGTGCCATTAAATGGCAGCCATCCATTCAATTTCAACAGGGATTTGAACCAAAGAATGAACTGCTGGCAGATCTGTAGACAAATGAGTTACCCCTAGATCACAGTTCCAACACATTTGGGTTCAGAGATTCAACTTTATCTGAGTGTTTCTTTCAGACATTAACTGCCTACAGAGAACTGATCTGCAATCAGTGACAGTGACAGACAGCTTAGCGAGCAGGAGGCCGGGCAGTATTGATTTTTCATGAAGAAGAGGGAGGAGGAATGAGTGGTAAAGTGTATGGCACAAACAACTTGTTTTTGACTCTTCATTACAGTAGCAGACCATAGATTGTGCATAATCCACTCCATGCACAAATTACCAAAAGGCACCATGCTCACAAGGGGACTGCCAGCTACAGCACACAGCATTCCTTTAAATACAAGACAAGTCACCCACTCACAATATCGCTAATTGTAAAGATTCACATATGATTGCCATTCACAGATAAGTAACAATGGATATTTATCAGTAAATGAATTACAAAGTCTAATATTTGGACGCAATTTGGCTCAATTGTTAACACATTCTAGTACTTCCCTTAGATGGGACAATGTATAGTGTTAGAATTTTATACACAGCCACAAGTAACTAATCATGATATTATGATGAGTTGTGCCACATGACAAACTCATTTCTTATGCTCTGATGCATTTGGCAAATTCAGTTACATCTGTAAATAGTATTTCAGTTGATCTGCATTTGCAGCACAGTAAAATACAGTTAGAAATGGGTTATTAAAATCTAGTGATCTGTTAACTTATTTATTTCCGCTTTCTTTTCCAGCACACTAAAATAATTCCCAACAACAGTTACATATAACCATCTGTAATTGTTATTTATTTTTGTGTGCCTCCACACAAGTTTAAATTGTTCATAAAATGTCACTTTGAAATTGGAAAGCATATGTTTATGTACCATAAGTAATGCACAATTTACAACTAAAGTAAAATAATTGCACTGTGGGTTATTATGCTTTTTCAACATTCAATTTCATAGTTGTGCTTTGCTTTGACTAAAAAGAATACATACATAAATTAACATTGGCTGTATAATTGCCTTTTAAAATGTACAGCTTTTGAATTATGTTTCAGAAAGACATTATAACAAAACCTTGTTGTTACAATTTGAGATTGAAAACGTGAAAAAACTTTTTCAGGCTACATTCACACGTGCATTAGTGCAGCCTGGGACTGCACTAAGAATGTGCATCTGTAGTGCTTCGTGCTTCATGGAGCACTACATTGCCGCTTCATTAATACAGTGATCCGAGCTAAAAAATGCGGTCCGCATTACAGTAGGTCCTATTTTTTATTGCACGGATAGCGGCCCCGTACACGGACACAAACGTGGATATTAAACAACATTGGTCCTATGTTCTGTCCGAAATTGCGTGCTCACAATTGCTGACAGAATAACGGACATGTGAATGTAGCCTTAGGGTCCATTCACATGTACCGGATCTGCAGCAGATTTAATATCACAGATTTGAAGCTGCAGATAATAATGTAATTAAATGATTAAACAAAACAGTAAAGGAAATCTGTCAGCTGTAATTCATGTTTCAAATGGCTGATACTGTTAGACAGCTGTTAGTTCAGGGGGATACATGTTACCATTGATATATTTACTGGAGTGGGGGTGAGGGGTGGTCTGCTGCCGTCACTCCTATGACACAGTCACTGCTATTGTTAATGTGATTGTAGGTCATGTTTTAAATCATGTTTTAAATCAGTTGATGATCAAGCATGTCAGCTGGTCGTTGCCTTTTAACATGACCTATTAAACAAAATGATTTTCGGCTGACAGGGTTGATAATTGGCCAAGTACGGTTGATAATCGTTTGTTTTAATAGGGCCCTTAGAATGTACCTTCAGGTACAAGACTTGACAAAGTTGCCATCAGTGGACAACCTCCTCATGTCAAAGTTATTCTTTAACAAAAGGAAAGCTAGGTAACTTTACTATTTTACGTTTTTCAATTTAATTTCTTTTTGGTAGGGACCAAGAAAATGATGTCTTGCTTATATCTAAACTAAAAGTATTGTATTAGTACACCAATTACAAAATCCCTTTACCACTACGTATTAACCCCTTTCCACAGAAGGACATGCTGGCACATCCTGCTGCGGATGGGAAGGTTCAAGAGAGGGTTGAAGCCACGCAGCGACCCTGCTCTGAACTGCCGCGATCCTGGCTGCTTTCTTCAGCCCAGGACTGCGGCTATTAGCAGATGCGACTGATCGCCACACCCGCTAATGAGGATAGTTAAAAGCAGCTGTAAAACATGACAGCTGCATTTAAATGACCTTTATAGCTTTATTCCTGGTGTCTAGTGGCTGGATCCACCCCGAGTGATGCGATTGCGAGGGAGGGATCCGTTGTGCTGGCCGGGACGGGACTTAGTGTCGGAAAGATGCTGATCCCGGATCGGCAATCTGTAACTCTGGGCTGCTGCAGTACAGAGAAATATAACACTGATCTAATGGATCAGTGCTCTATTAAGAAAACTACACTGGTCTCTATGAGAGATCAGTGTAGTTGTATTAGAATTCCCCCGAGGGAACTTCTAATTAATGTGTATGCAAAAAATAAGTTTTTTTTTATTTATAAAAAAATCCCCTCTCCTAATAAGAGTTTGAATCACCCCCCTTTTCCCATTTCATAAATAAAAATAAATACAAAAATAAACATATTTGGTATCGCCTAAACTATTAAATTATCACATTCCTGATTATGCACGGTAAACAGTCTTGCACATTTTTGGTTGCATCAAATCCAAAAAAATTGTGATGAAATGGGATCAAAAAGTCGCATATACTCAAGTTAGTTACCGATAGACTGTACAGATCTTGGTGCAAAAAATGACACCTCGCACAGGATGCTGTGCATACTCAGCTGTGACAGTCAGCTGTTATTAATAGCCAGCAGGAGAAATCTCCAGTGCCAGCTATTTAACCCTATTCTAGATATGATGTAAAAGCTGATAGTGAGATCTAGAGATTTTAAGAACATGTCATTGGTGGTTCAAGAGTCAGTTTTGCTCTCTGTTTTGTGATTGTCTCTGTTTGAATTTTCCACTGCTTGCAGGTCCCTGAAGCTCCAGCTGGTGTCTTCATTTTTTCTTTACTTCCTTTGGTTTGGGGTTTCCCATGATGCACTTTGTCTCCTGTGATGTCTAACTTACTCTGTAAAACTGTTACATCTTGTTCAGCCAATCAGAGCTGAGCAACCTTAATCATCTGACAAAGGGAGGCTGGCTTAACAGGGCTTAGACCCACCTCCCTCTTAATGATGTCATTGTCACAAAATGACTGCCACAGAGCAGCCTGGGGTCAACAGTCATTAGGTAAGAATGAGTTTACTTTACTTCCTGGTGGGGAATTGAGGGGGAAAAAGATAGTTGATTGAAGCATATTACAAAGTTATATAACTTTATAATGTGTTTCAATTACTGGGAAAAAAGCTTTTTGCTCGAGTACCCCTTTAAGCAGGCCTTACACCTAAGTTAGCTGTCCCTGCTGTCCTAAATATTTTCTCAGACAACAGCTCTTCCTCTTGACTTCACTCGAAAACAAATTACCTATATGTCATTATAGTGGTGCCCTTAACATTGTTTTCACATTTCCAGGGTCTGAGGAAAAATGCAATATCTTGTCTTTATATTGATATACAGGCTTCTTATACTACAGACCTTCATATTTCAAAGATAGATCAGAGGCTTTTTTGTAAGATTTAGGGTTTTTTAGCCCATGGCCACACTTTCAAAAGTTTATTGTTTTAATAAAGTTGTTTGAACATTAAAGACACCTGGATTTCTCTCATATTTCTTCTAAAAAGTGTACCTGTAGAGATTATTGCTGTCTGCTCATGGAGAAACCCGGCTAAAACACCATTCCTTTTTTTCTTAGTAGTTTATGAAGGATATACTGCATGGTGGCTCTGAATACAGACGACTTTAAAAGTACATCATTATTTTTGAAGTTACTAACAGTGATATCACCTCCAGGAGCATATCAGTAACAATGCACTTTATTAGCCTAGTAAAATTACATTAACTTTCAGTTACCTATACAATTCAAGATATAAAGTTTACCTCAAAGTCGAGAAGGTAAAATAGTTGTCCTTATCATTGTGAAAATAAATTGAAATTCAATTCCCTTTACCTATATGATCATTGTGATGCTCAAGGCTAGAAAGGAAAAGAGGTGTCAGAATCTACAAATTGATATATCAAAAACTATAGTGAAATATTCAGCAATCTTAATTGATTTTACATAACATCTCAAATATCAGTGATGCAAAAACTAGAGGAATTAAAGTACAATTCCAGCAATTAAAAAACAAAACAAAAAACACAAACATATTTTTTATACTTACCATCCCTCCTGCTGCTGTCTCCATTTGAATTTCCCGCCATTCGTGGGTCCCCAGAGCTCTATTCAAGTCTTTGCTTCTTTTGCACTTCCTGCTTCTCCGGCTGGAGAGCATTAGATGACTGACAGCTTGCTCAGCCTATCGGAGCTGAGCAAACTGTGAGTCATATGCACACTTAGTAGAGGGGGCTGGCCTAACTAAGGAACTCTAATTAGACCAGCCTCCCTCTACTAGTGACGACATTGACACAAGATGACATCAGAAGAAGATCCTGTGGTCGACAGGAACCAGGCAAGTATGAATTTATTACACTTCCAGGGGGGTTCAAGAGGATAAACAGGGAAGCGGTGCAGAGCGGTAATTAAAGCATTTTAAAGTTATATAACTTTGTAATGTATTTTAATTACAGCTAAAAATATTTACACCAGAGTTGTCCTTTAAGAAAACACCAACAGCTAAAAATATATACCCAACATGGTTTCACAAAAATGCATAAAATGTGACTGCAACCTTTTATTTGGTAATACATTGGTTAACATAATGAAGCAATGTCACCAGCTCACTGACAACCACAGGTCTCCTATTTTCTTCCAATTCCTGTGTCGCCAGGACCCAGCAGGAACTAGCCACTCAGCCAAGCAGTGACGGCAGAGAAGACCCACCTGGGATTAGCATTTCTGAGCCGGGTTGTGACCTTGTAGGTCTGGGACCTCCAGGACAACGGCGGATTACTGTGAGCAGTGGTGTTGTGCTGCAGGGGGTACGGATACAGGTAGGTATAACTTCTCTATTATGTTCCTACCTTCCCCTGCCCGTCCTGGATGTTTATATTTTACCAGAGTACCCCTTAAAGTCAGCAGTAGATGGGGCACAGTTCCTTCTTGGTGTTGTAGTTATGGATAGTGGTTGACGTTATGGATAATTCAAGGCTCCCCAAATGTGACATGGAGCACGACAGCCTTTCCAGTTCACCAAAAGCCAAAAGGTGCTATATCCTTTGGGAGCCCTTACATGTGCCGATACAGTATTTTATGATAAAATATGTGGTGTTGCTGTTTTCATGAAAGAACCTAATGAATTGTGTGATATTTTTCCTATTACTACTTTTTAAAATTTAAATTTTCATTGTGCAAATCTAAAACATCTTTGAGGTCAAAATGTCCACCACACCACTAGAGTTTCCAAAATTGGTTCACTTGTAAGAGATTTCTACTGTACTGGTACCACAGGGGCTCTTTAAATTCTTCAATGCTGCATGGTGCATATAAACCATTCCAGCATAATCTGCACAAAAAAAGCCAAATGGCACTCCTGTACTTTAGAGCTCTGCTGTGTACCCAATAATGCAGGTTACCATATGGATTCATATGGGGTATTTCCATACTCAGGAGATATTGTTTTGGGGTTGTTTTTTCTCTAATGGTCTTTGTGAAAATTAGAAATCTTGAGCTAAAACTACATATTATTGAACAAATCTACATTTTTATTTTTACACCCCAGTGCCAAGAACTTTGCACTAAACCTTTTTCAAGATTTTCAATACTGCAGGGCCCCCCAGAGGTCAAGTCCTCTGCAATCTTTTAGTAACATTCTGTCCTTTACATACATAACTACCCCACATAGGAATATCCCTTTAAGGGGTTAACAATGCTTAGTAATATACAGAACTGTCATTTACTTACACTGACAATACAAATGTTTAATGTTAGTTAATAAAATATGTATTAAGAAGAATAAATTCTATATGATGCGGCCCAACCAGACGTTTTTCTTTATTCTGCTGTTTTATTTGAGACCTCATTAGCAGAATTTTTGTTACGCCTTCACACTACTGCCACCACAGCTACAAAATGAATTACTGATTGTTAAAATATATATGAGAAAAAAACACAAAGGATACATGTTGTACTTGATCTGCTAAAAAGCTCCAGGCATGAGTCTGCCAGAACGTTTCAAATCATTACAAGTAATAACACAAACCATACAAACTGCATTCGGAGACCTTCTGCATCCCACACTTACAATAAGGTCAAGAAAGACTGAAGTCTGAATTGTACAACAAACATTATACTACTAACCCATTATCAATTTACCTTACAAATTCCAATATAAAGTACACCTGTGTGTTGGCAGTGGTAACACAACCTTGATCTTTACAAGTCTTTTAAGTATGCACAGACAGTACAGAAAAGGAAATATGCAAGGAAAAATGGTTATAAATAGGAATAATGGTTTTGAATATTTTGACGGTGTGAATACATCCATACTTCCACTGTAATTGTTCTGATCATTCTTGCATCTGTCTGCTATAAATAGGGTATCTATTGTGTAACTAGTATAGCTTACACTGAGGGAGAAGTGTTATCCATAATCCCATGTGATACAGTAATATGTCCTTGTAAGATGCATTACATATTGTATTACCAACTAAATAAGCATATGAGAAGTCACCAAGGAGTTCTGTGACCATAGAAAAATAGGAAACTGCAGGCCAAGGAATTTAATTTTTTTCTAATAACTTATATTGGGAGCACAATATTCCTAGTGATACAAAACTGAGCTGCAGTAGAAACTTTTTTTTTATAAGGAAAACGGAAGGCTTTATCAGTCAAATGTATTATGAAACCTGTCATCATTTTCATAAAAGTCTGCAGCAATGGTGACTGCTGAGTATCAACTTTTCAAGCAAAGAGGCAATATTACATGTCAATCAATCTGTAGATGACACAGGAAAAAGGGATTTTACAAAAGTGATCAGCGTAACTGTTAGTTCAAGAAATTATAAAGCGTACCTTTAAAAAAAACTTTTGACATGTCACAGGGACATGCCAAACAGTAGAAAGATCCGACAGCACCGTGGGAGGTAGTCCAAAATATGGTCAAACTTGCAATTTTCAGTATTAGATTTGGAAGGATCAAAAAGTCTCACTGTTCTAGGTCTTGCAATAAAAAGTCTGGTTTTCTACACTGCTATGGATGCTCTCATCTCTATATGGCAGAGGGCTATATCAAATGTTTTGATCAGTCAGGGTCTGCTGAACCCCCCACCAATCAGGAGAATGAGTCAGGAGAAGGGATGGTCCGAACCCGCTCGGCAGCAGATCCAGCGGGAGTAACGCCTGGAAAACTGGGATACAGCCTATGACTATGGCTGTATCCCATTTTTTCAGGCGGTCCTCCCGCTGGATCCGCCCTCTCCACGGCAGACAGTGGGTATCATTACCGAGGGTTCAGGTTCGTACGAACCCGAACCGAACTCGGTTCGGACCATCCCTAGTCAGGAGGCTTGACTTTTCAGCTGTTAATCATTGCTGTCCAGCAGTCCCATAGACTTATTGTATAATGGAGCCACCTGGATGGAATGAACTGCAAGATGGGGAATTAAATGCACTTCTGTGCACGTCTCCTAGGTCATTCCCCTGGTTGGTGGGAGTGTCAGTAGTGAGACTGATCAAAACTTTTCACATGTCCCTGTATCTAGAACAACCTCTGCACAAAAATTTTAGACTTAATAATATGGTTATACAAATATTGTATGGGTTACAGACATGTCAATGGAAAGGATGTCATATTTGGTATATTTAGTAAAGCCATTACAATATGGCGCTGACCTTCTAAACACCTAGAGAGTTTTACGTTCCTTAAAGCTTATGTGGTGGCACAACATGGTCACCATAAAATATAACAAATGTCCATTTATTGTACTGAACAATTTCAGTTGTTTAGAACATAGTTACTCCTGCTATGGGTCTTGACTTGCTACTGTTACACATGGCAGGAAAACTATGCCCATGTCATCTTCTTGTGCTCTTTAACCCTTTAAGGACAGAGCCAGTTTTCATTTTTGTGCTTTCGTTCCCCCCCCCTCATGTTTAAAAGGCCACTGCTCTTGCATATTTTCCCCTACAGACCCACATGAGTCCTTATTTTTTGCGACACCAATTATAATTTGCAATTACAGAATAATTTTTCTATAAAATATGCTGCGAAACCAAAAATTTTTATTTATGTGCAGTGTAACTGGAAAAAAAGGTGCAATTTTTTTTATTTTGAGGGGTTTTGTGTTTACACCGTTTGCCCTATGGTAAAACTGACATTTTATCTGTGTTCCTCAGGTCAGCACGATTACAACAATATGAAACTTGTATAACTTATTTTATTTGATGGCTTTTAAAAAATTTAAACCTTTTTTAAAAAAAAACTAAATGTTTTTAAAATTGCCCTATTCCCAGCCATATAACGCTTTTATTGTTTGGTCTATGGGGCTGTGTGAGGTGTAATTTTTTTTGCCCCATGATCTATTCTTTCTTTTGGTACCTTGTTTGCTTATATGCAACTTTTTGATCACTGTTTATTATTTTTTTTGGATTTGATATAAACAAAAATAAGCAATTTTGCACTTTGGCGGGTTTTTGCACTTACCATGCAAGATCAGGAATGTGATAATTTAATAGTTCAGGCAATACACACGCGGAGATACTAAATATTTTAATTTTTTTATTTTTATTTATAAAATGGGAAAAGGGGGTGATTTAAATTTTCATTAGGGGTGGGGATATTTTATTAATAAAAAAACTTTATTCTTTTAACATACATTAATTAGAAGTCCCCTGGGGGACTTCTATATACACAGCCCTGATCTTCCATTAAGATCAATGCTGTGTATATAATAGAGCAATGATCCATCAGATATATATTGGTCTGCAGTAGACCAGATACATTGATTGCCGAGCCGGGAGCAGCGTCATTCTGATGCTGAGCCCCAGCCGGCTCACTAGAAGGGATTGCATCGCGGTGGGGAGATCCCCACTAGAGACGAGGGAGACGGGGTTAAGCACTATTTCAATGCAGCTGTCAGCTTTGACAGCTGCATTTAAATCGTTAATTAGCCGGGAGCAGCTATCGGACGCACTGGCTAATACATGCGGTCCCCAGCTGCACATAGCAACCAGGGACCGCATGCTGCAGAGAGGGCTCGCGCCAGAAGCCCTCTCTGTTTGCCCATAACAGCTGCAGGACAAGTATACACGTCCTGCAAAGTTAAGAGGTTTAGGGTCCTATTCCACGGGCCGAGGAGGGCCCGATCAACGATGTAAACGAGCGGCGATCTGCTATATTGCCGCTCGTTTACTGGGCCTATTCCACGGCCCGATGATTGTTCAGCGAGGGCTGCAAGGACATTGTTACCGATGTCCTTGCAGCCCTTGCAGCATCATACATTACCTGTCCAGGCTTCTTCTCCGCGCTGTCTTCATCCCCTTGTCCCGCGCGCTCTATCTTCAGAATGGCCGGTCAGCTGACAGGCCACACTCAGCCAATCACAGGCAGCGGCGGTCCCGGCCTGTGATTGGCTGACCGCTCCGTCAGCTGACCGGCCATTCTGAAGATTGAGCGCGCGGGACCCGGGGATGAAGACAGCGTGGAGAAGAAGACCTGACAGGTAATGTATGATGCTGCTGCTTGTCAAATTGTCGGTCGCCCGCCGCACACCGCTATTCAACCGTAGCGATGCGCGGTGGGGGAACGATGATTTTAGGTCTGGCCCTAAATGAACGATCAGCCGATGACACGATCATCGGCTGATCGTTCTCTCTATTTCACCGAACGATAATCGGCCGAATCGGGCCAAATGGGGCCGATCCGGACGATTATCGTTACTGTGGAATAGGGCCCTAAGGCTATGTTCACACATCAAAAAAAAGAGGAAAGGCAGACACTTTGGGGGAGATTTATCAAATGGTGTAAAATTTAGACTGGTGCAAACTACCCACAGCAACCAATCACAGCTCAGCTTTAGGCAGTGCTGAAAGGAAAGAGGAGCTGTGATTGGTTGCTGTGGGCAGTTTGCACCAGTCTAAATTTTACACCCTTTGATAAATCTCCCCCTTTGTCTATTTAAAAAGACGTCCAATATTGTCGAGATTTAACTGACTGCAATGCAATGCATTGAAGCCAATGGAATGACGGACGTCTAATGCACACAGTGCATAAAATGACAAACATCTGCGCGGACGTCAAAATAATGATGATGTCAATTATTTTCAGACGTGTTTTGCAAACAGCGGACACATCCAAAGGCCAATTAGTCCACCTAAACTTAATTTCAAGGTATAAATGACAACCTCCAGTCTCTAGTTTCTCCCAGATTCCTCTGTCATCACAATTCGATGGGAAGTACCTGCTCAGCCAGTTAGCGATTATAGAGGTGTCCTGCTTCAGTCACTGACAGGCTGAGCCGTTTTTTTGTGATTATCTTTTCAGTCTCCTTCCCCTAGTTCTGAGTCTGCTGCTTTGTGCTGAAAACACAGAAAACTGTCTGTGAGCTGTTTACTCTGTCCCCGCTCTGATCTCCCTCCTCTTCCCTCCCTTCTGAGATGGCTTATGTAAATAGGGTCCCTGTCTAGCTATCTCTGCACTCTGTAATGGTGGGAGGGTTGATAACAGTGAGGTCACTAGCAACTTGACCTCAGATTAACCCTCCTGGCATCACAGAGAGCAGAGGCAGCAGTCTGAGACGCGGTTTACATGAGCCATCTCGGAAGGGAGGGGGAGATGGGAGCATCGAGGAGGGAGATCAGAGTGGAGATGGAGAAAGCAGCTCACACAGTTTTCTGTGTCTTCAGCAGAAAGCAGCAGGCTCAGAACTGGGGGAAAGAGACTGAAATGATTACAAGTAAGGAATGAATTGTTAGTCTCCAGGAGAGAGGGCGATTCAACATGTATTTTACCTAACCATATAGCCCCTTAAACCATTCAGAACCAGGCCAAAATTACTTTAAGGACCAGGGCCCATTTTTCAAATCTGATCTGTCTCACTTTATGTGGTACTAGGTTTTGTCTTCTAAATCATTATTTGCATTGGGGAACAGGGGATTGTGCGTTTATGTTTATTTATTTATTTTCTTACCTTTACATGTTACTGTCCAACTAGAGGACTTTTTTTTAACTCTTTATTTTGTTTATATAAAAAACTAAACCTTGAACATACCGAACATACATCAAAAGAGGACTTCACTATGTCATCTGCTGATAACAGGTGTAATACACTGCAGTGCCAGTAATACTGCCTTAGAGAAGAGCCTGATCCCCTTTTGTAGCTAGGACATCGGAGGCCTCTGTGACACTACGATCACTTTGCAGAGCCCCAATGATGAACAAAAGGAGAATTCTCTCTCTGTAACTATGTTAGATGCTGTGGTCACATTGATTGCAGCATTTATAGGGTGAACTGTCTGGCTCTGAGTGCAGCTCCGGTCCCGATAGTTGCGTTGGGTGCCTGGCTATGATTGACAAGGGCACAGCTTCTGTGCTTGTTTCATCCATGAGCGCAACGTTCATGAGCGGAAATGGTTATGTCTGAGAGCATGAAGGGATTAAAAAGGACCACAGCAACCAATCACTGCTCAGCTTTTATTTTACCAGAACTGAAAACTGAGCTGTGACTGTTTGCTATGGGCAATTTAAACCACTTTTTGTTTTATACTTTGATTAATCTGGGCCAATGGGAATACATTCCACCACTGTGTTATGAGAGTACTACCATGGAGACAGCTCATTGGAACTGTACACATAGGCCATGTCCCTAGATTCCAAATATGTTTGCTGAGGGATTCCAAGCTTGTGTGCACCAGTCACAGTAATTTGTGATACCGTCTGCTGAACAAGTCTGGTTTACAAGGATATCTGAATATGGTGCTAATTCTGATTTTACATAATGATACAAATATACATGAATACTACTAGTAATTATGTCATGACATCTAATAATAAATAGCACAATGTCATATTAACTATATAGATATATACACATACATGTGTGCAAAGCAAGGCTGAGTCAGAGCTTCTATTAGGAGCCTCTCTGTCACAGATTCCATTTAAGGTGATGAACAGAATAACACCTCAGACAACACTATTTTGTCTAGTGAAAACTTGCACTTCGTGACAGAAAAGTGGCAAACCACATTAACCCCTGTCCACAAAATTTTTTTGAAATTGAGGGGGCTCTATCAGAGGGTCCCATAGGGGTCCCAGCCCAAAAGGCAACACAGCACTGATCAGACAGAGTTACAGGAAGAATACGTAACCATTTAAAATTATCTGCCTGTTTATGTGTCATTTCTCTTTCAGTAAATACAGGAAATAATTGTCAATAATAAATGTAAAAGTAAACTATTATTGTGATATTCCATATGCTATAAACGCAGTTAATGGGGTTGGCCACTTTATAGTAAAATTGCTCAGTGTACAGTATTAGTAAGTGTACTCACTGTATATACTGACAGCAGCTCCCTGTGTACCTCATAGAGCTAATATCAGACTCCCCTCCTCCCGGATGTACTGCCCTGCTCTGTGGTGTTTCTGTCCATAACAAACATGACCATGCCCCGCCCCCAAGTGTCCAACACTGAGCCTGTATATGCCTATGGTGGACACTGGGGGGTGGGGCATGGTCACATGCTCCTCCATGTCAGACATTTTATGGACAGAAACACCACAGAGCAGGGCAGCCATGTAACTTTTGCATGCGGTCGATTGGAATTCTTTCAAATACAATGTATGTTTTGCTTAACCCCTAGACGACCCTGGACGTAGGGTTACGTCATGGAAGTCTGTCCCCAGACGACCCATGACGTAACCTTACGTCACGGGTGTTATTCCCGCTATGAAGCGCGCTCCGGAGCGGAGCGCGCTTCATAGGAGGTGGGGGCCGGCTGCAGTGAGCAGCCGGGACCTCACCGGCAATGACACGCTGCAGCGATCGCGCTGCCGCGTGTCATTAACCCCTTAAACGCCGCGGCGTTTAAGTGTAAGTGACAGGGGGAGTCCCCTGTCACTTACCAATCGGGACCCCCGCAGTGTGACTGCGGGGGTCCCGATCGGTAAAACGGACTGCCGGAGGTCTCTCACCTGCCTCCGTGCGGTCCGATCGGCGATCTGCTACACTGAGCCTGCACAGGCAGGCTCAATGAGCAGATCGCCGATAACACTGATCAATGCTATGCCTATGGCATAGCATTCATCAGTGTATAAATCAGACTAATCTATGTACAAGTCCCCCAAAGGGACTTCAAAAGTGTAAAAAAAAAAAAGTTCAAAACACTAACACACTACCCCAAAACCCCTCCCCCAATAAAAGTCTAAATCACCCCCCTTTCCCATTATATAAATAAAACATATAAAAATGAATAAATAGATAAACATATAATATACCGTAGCGTGCGTAATTGTCAGATCTATTAAAATATAACAAGCGTCATTGCGACCGGTAAACGGCGTACACGAAAAGAGGGGAAAAAGTGCGCAGATTACCGATTTTATGTTACATTATATATTAAAAAAAATCAATAAAAAGTGATCAAAACGTCCGATCTTCAGAAATATGGTATTAATAAAAACTAGAGATCATGGCGGAAAAAATGACACCCCATACAGCCCCGTAGGTGAAAAAATAAAACCGTTATAAGCGTCACAATAGTCCCATTTTATTAATATTTAATTGCCAAAAAAAAGGATTTCATAAAAAAAAATATATATAACATTAGAGAATCTGTGTAACCTGCATGTGGTTGTGTTCGGGCTGACCTATAGAATAATAGTGTCATGTCGCTGTTACCATATAGTGCATTACGTAGACACAGGAACCCCCCAAACATTACCATATTGCATTCTTTCTTACGATTTCACCTATTTATATCTTCATAAATAATATATTTGGAATTCCATCATACATGTTATGGTAAAATGAATGACGCCATTACACAGTACAACTATTCCTGTAAAAAAACAAGCACTTACATGGCTTGTAGATAGAAAACTGAGAGTGCTAGAGCTCGTAGAAGGGGAGGAGGGAAAAACGAAAGCACTAAGATCAAAATTTGCGCGGTCCACTGGGTCATTTTGGGCCTGGTCCTCAAAGGGTTAAATCACGTCCGTTGTTGCAAATTGCAACAACGGACGTGATTTATGCAAAACATACGTTGTGTGAACATGGCCATATACTGCGTCTGTAGCAGTTTTGGCTCCTGTTTGAAGCACTCAAAGCACACCTGTCACGAAGGCCTGCTTTCAGATCAGCAGCAAGGTCCCCTTCTAGTCTGGAAGGTTGGGTCTCCATGGATATGAGGAAGCAATAAGACTATGTGGTTTGCGTGCATTATGGTCTCATTGCCTCTCCATATCCATGGAGACCTGAACTTCTGAAATTAACAGGGGATTTTAAAGTGATCTGGAAGTGGACTGTCATTACAAATACACTTTAATTGTGTCTGTGTCCTAAGAACTTTTCTGCTCAGCCAGTCAGAGGCTGAAGCAAGGTCTCATTGCAGCCTCAGATTGACTGAGAGGGCAGGTCCTTCTGCTGACACTAGCACAATGGAGTGCTTTGTAGCAGGTACTAAGACTGTGACAGGAGCAGCGTAGTAGGGAAGGTAAGTATAAGATTTTTTTTTTTTCTTCATTTTAACTGTGCTCATTGCACAGAAGTCAGATAGCAGAGCCCTACAGCCCCCCATCACAGTACTCAAATAGCAGGACCCCACAGCTCCTTTCCCTAACGCAATAGTCATATAGCAGGGCCCTACAACCCCTCCTCTAACACAGTATTTATATAGAAGGACCCCTCAGCCCCCTCCCATACAACAATAGTCAGAGAGAAAGACCCTACAGCCCTGAGCCCTAACACAGTAATCATATAGAAGGACCCCACAGCTCCCTCATAGCACTATAGTCTGATAGAAGCACCCCACAGCCATGTCCCCTAACATAGTAATTATATAAAAGGACCCCACAGCTCCCTCTCTTACCACAATACTCTGATAGAAGCATCCCACAGCCCTGTCCCTTAACATAGTAATCATATAGAAGGATCCCACAGCTCCCTCATAGCACTATAGTCTGATAGAAGCACCCCACAGCCATGTCCCCTAACATAGTAATTATATAAAAGGACCCCACAGCTCCCTCTCTTACCACAATAGTCTGATAGAAGCACCCCACAGCCCTGTCCCCTAACATAGTAATCATATAGAAGGATCCCACAGCTCCCTCATAGCACAATAGTCTGATAGTAGGATCCCACCGCCATGTCCCCTAACACAGTAATCATATAGAAGCACCCCACAGAATTCCTTTTTGCTTGGCAAGTATTTCTGGTGGAGTTTTCACTTACTGAGTTCTCAGATCCTGGTGCACTTGGCTTATTTATTTTTAGACAACCTTGTCCTGTTTTCTCTCTTGTCTTCAGACATTTGCCTGTTTTGTTTGTATTCTACAGATTAGCACTACCATTGGTTAATCTCATGTAATTGTGAGATGCAATTTTTGTATTATTGCAACTCATGTTTGTATAATTTCCTCACACAACTGCTTACTGGTCAACCTAGACTGCCCTACTATAAAACTAGTGACTCCTTAAAGTGACTCTGTACCCACAATCTAACCCCCCCCCCCCCCAAACCACTTGTACCTTCGGATAGCTGCTTTTAATCCAAGATCTGCTCTGGTGATTCAGCAGATGATGCGGTTATTGTCCTAAAAAAATAACTTTTAAACTTGTAGCCCCGTGACCAACGGCCGGGGCTTAGATTGTATATGCATTAGGCTGGCACAACCTCTCTGTCCCTCATGCCCGCCCTCCTCCTCATTAAAAATGTTCCAGGCAGATTGTCTCCTATTCATCAGCTGTGTGAGGACGGCACATGGGCTGGATCGTTAAGGCACCTGTGCAATGTTCAAAGAGGAGAAAATGTTCCAGTGGCATTCCTAATGATGAGGAGGGCAGGGAGGAGGGACGGAGGGGTGGTGCAAATTTAGGGTACAGATACTGTAAACCCCGGCCATTGGGCACGGGGCTGCAAGTTTAAAAGTTGTTTTTAGGACAATAACTGCATCACCTGCCAAACGGACCCCAGGACAGATCTTGGATTAAAAGCAGCTATACGAAGGTACAAGTGGTTTGGGGGAGTTAGATTGTTGGTATAGAGTCGCTTTAATGTTTTTCTGGAGTCAAGTGACTGGTCAGCATCATTACATACATACATACATTACATTACATTTAGATAAATCTAAAAGAGAACACATATTTTAAAGGTGACTTACAAATGCAAAAACATCCCTGACACTTGTTCACCTCTAAAGACTACAATCTTTACAGCGTTTTACAAGGAATTATAAACAGGAAGAAAAACTCTTTGATACCGACAATCCATTCATGTCAAGTGATGCTTTGTCAAGTAAAGCTGGAGATTACAATAGGATTGCTAGATAAATTACATTAATACATATACATGCAACAACGTACACATTGAGACTCATAAAACACACATTAAAAAAACACATATGAATTTAATTTAATGGGGTACTGCGGAAAAAAAAAAGGTTTAAAAACCAGTGGTTTCAGAAAGATTTACAGATTTGTAAATTGCTTTTATTTAAAAATTTCAGGCCTTCAAGTACTTATGTGGTCTCTGCAGTCACTTTTGTCAGAAGCAGAAGCTGTCAAGAGCAGAAGAGATTTTCTATGGGGAAAGTTCCTGTTGCAGACAGAGATGAAAGCAGGGAGCAACATGTCAGACTAGAAGGAAGACTCCACCTCCTGCCAATTATTTTGTGTGGCCACAGAGAACCACGGTCATAGTGTATACAGCGTGGCTCCATAGGCTGCAATGTAATCTGCCGCTGTCATTAAATAACGGCTTTTATTACAACCTGCAACAACGGCCCTTGTTTAATGATACACTAGTGTGAATGTGGCTTTAAACTACAATATATTTAGTGCTGTGGCTTTAAATTGAGCCTATCTACAATGCAAAATGTCTATGGCCAGAAATTTTCTCTGTAAAGAGGAACATGACCGTGCAGATGATTTTTTCCTGTATGTGTTAATATCTTCTATTACTTGGACATCTGCTAGAACCACACTGTAGTCCAAAAGATAAATTACAAACTGCTGGCTTGTTATACTTAGAAGAGTAGCACACATAAAATGTTATTAGTTTCATGGAGCGCTCTATGTCCAGATGTCAAAACAGATGAAAGGCTGGCAATATAAACATTTCAATGTCCTGTTTAAGCAGATACGTGTAAATTGTGATTTGAACTGGTCATTTTTCAAAATCTTGAAACTTCTTATGGCATGGATAGGTTTGTGATGCATACAGTATCTGGCACCACACATGCGTGAAGGGTGCGTGGATGTCAACATATATGGCACATTTATATTTGAAAACTGTGCTTACAGCTGAGATGGTAATATGGTTATAAAGTATATATAGATCTGTTATTATCTGTGTTGGTTTTCAAATGTGATTTTAACATTCAGGAATCCAAATAATTTTTTTTGCATTAAAGGACAGCTCCGGACAGAATGTATTTTTTAATATGTTATTACACAAGGACAAATTTCTGATATACACTTATTATGGGAAATGCACATAAAGTGCTATTTTCCTAAATTAAGTAGAGCAAGCAGACTTAAATTTCTCTAAAAAAAACGTGATGTCACGAATCAGAGCAGGGCTGGGTGTAATTCCTATGAAGCATCCAGCAGGGGGCGCAGTATATAGAGAAAATACAATGTAATTTTGGCACTGGTTGCAATTATCCATAGCAGCTTGTGCACTCACCCGATGGCAGGAAGAGGCTCCCCGACACCCATCCATCCTGCACCGGCTCCCCTAGCCCCCCAAGGACACCCGTCCATCCCGCTGGCCACCCTTCCCACTCTCTCTCCTGCTGCAGTCAATGACTGTGTGGCTGGAAAGAGACAGCGGAGACCACAATACAGCAGCGCTCTCCCCCTGCTCGGTCCTGTGTGCAGCAGGGAGAGCGCTGCTATACCGTGGTTCCTGCTGTCTCTCGACCTGCACAGTCATTGACTGCAGCAGGAGAGAGAGCAGGGAGGGCAGCTGGCAGCATGAACGGGTGCGGGGGGGGGCTAGTGGAGGGTGGCCGGCGGGTGGGATGGACAGATGCGAGGAGGCTACTGGATGGCGGCCAGCGGTAGAGAGAAATTGAAGTCTGCCTGATCTACTAAATTGAGGAAAATAGCAGTATATGTGCATTTCCCATAATAATGTACATTAGGAATTTGTATAACTTTCCTTATGTAATAACATATTAAAAGATACTTTTGGCTGAACCTCTCCTTTAACCCTTAGAGGTCCGGGCCAATTTCAATTTTTGCGGTTTTGTTTTTTTCTCCTTGTGCTTAAAAGGCCATAGCAGTTGCATTTTTTCACCTAGAAACCCACATGAGCCCTTATTTTTTGTGCCACTACTTGTACTTTGCAATGGCAGGCTGAATTTTTTCATAAAGTACACTGCAAAAGCAGAAAAAAATTCAATGTGTGGTGAAATTGAAAAAAACCAAACAAATTTTTTTATTTGTTTTTTTGTTGTTGTTGTTGTTTTTATGCTGTTCTCCCTGGGGTAAAACTGACTTGTTATGCATGTTCCTCAAGTCGTTACGATTACAACGATATGCAACATGTATAACTTTTACTTTATTTGATGGCTTTTAAAAAATTCAAACCATTTTTAACAAATATATGTTCCTTAAAATCGCTCTAATACCATACCTTTAGCGCTTTTATCCCTTGGTCTATGGGGCTGTGTGAGGTGTCATTTTTTTAAAAATTTTTGGGATTTGATGCAACCAAAAATGCACAATTTTGCACTTTGGGATTTTTTTGCGCTTACGGGGTTAACCTGCGAGATCAGGAAATAAATAAATTATTTGTTTGGGTGATTACGCATGCGGTGATACCAAACATGTTTATTTATTTATTTATTTTTATTTATAACATGGGAAATGGGGGGTGATTCACACTTTTATTAGGGGAGGTTTTTTGGATTAATAATAAAACATACTGGTGGACTTCTAGTATATCCACATTGAACTCTCATTGAGATCTATGCAGTATCAGCCTCATTACGGCGCAGACCCCGGCCGCTGCCGGATGCAGGGATTGCTCCTCTGCCATCATGACGCGGAGGGGGGGTTTTGGGCGGTGATCCGCCCACTAGACACCAGGGAATGGGCTGCAATAAGTAATCAGATGCAGCTGTCAACTTTAGCGGGCACAGCAATCGGACCGTGCTCGCTAATAGCCGCGGTCCCGGGCTACATATAGCACCCGGGATCACAGCGGTACAGAGCGGGGGTCCGATCTGAACTACCCTTGCGACCGCTGGATGTTTGAGTACGTCCAGGGTCATCTAGGGGTTAAATATCATTGTCTTCACACCACACTGTGTGACCAACAATTAAGTAAAGAGCAGCATAAATGATCCAGCAATCCTGTATGCACTGTAGCAATAACCAGATACATTAAAGGAGTAGTTCACCATTATTTTCTTTTAAATCAAATAGTGCCAGAGAGTGCTACAGATTTGTAATTTACTTCCATTAAAAAAATCTCATGTCTTCCAGTATGTATTAGCTGCTGTATGTCCTGCAGGAAGTGGTATTCTTTTCTGGAGAACAGGACATGTTTTCTATAAAATGTGCTACTGGTCTGGATAGTTCCTGTCACAGACAGAGATGGCAGCAGAGAGCACTGTTTTAAACTGGAAACAATACTGTACTGTACAGTACTGGTATACTTGAGATTTTTAATACTGGCACTTGCTGGGACCAGCTGATTTGAAAGATTTTTGTTAAACCAACCCTTTACCCCCCTGAGGACGAAAGCCAAAATGACCCAGTGGACTGCGCCAATTTTCATTTTGTGTTTTTTTTTTTCCTGCTCCCCTTCTAAGAGCTTTAGCACTTTAAATTTTCTATCTACAAGGCCATGTAAGGGCTTTTTTTCAGGAACAGGTGTTCTTTGTAATGGCGTCTTTCATTTTACCATAACATGTATGATGGAACCCCCAAATTATTATTTATAAAACTATAAATTGGTGAAATTGTAAAAAAGAATGCAATATGGTAACGTTTGGGGGGTTCCTGTGTCTACGTAATGCACTATACGGTAAAAGTGACATGATATTATTACTCTATAGGTCAGTTCGAACACAACCATATGCAGGTTACACAGATTCTCTAATGTTAAATATATTTTTTTATGAAATCCTTTTTTTTTTTAATTATTAATAAAATGGGCCTATTGTGACTCTTATAACGGTTTTAGTTTTTCACCTACGGGGCTGTATGAGATGTCATTTTTTGCACCATGATCTCTAGTTTTTATTAATACCATATTTGTGAAAATCTGACGTTTTGATCATATTTTATTTATTTATTTTTTTGTTTATGTAATGTAACAAAAAATTGTCAATCCTGCCCCTTTTTTCTCTCATAGTTTGCGATGACGATTGTTATATTTTAATAGATCGGACAATTACGCATGCTACGGTATATTATATGTTTATTTATTATTTTATATGTTTACTGTATATGTTTTATATGTTTATATGTTTTATTTATAAAATGGGATAGTGGGGTGATTTTAATCTTTATTGGGGGAAGGGCTTTGGGGAATTTCTAAAAACAGACTCGATTAGCAGAGCGCCGATCGGACCGCACAGAGGAAGGTAAGAGACCTCCAGCGGTCTGTAAAAGCGATCGGGACCCCCGCAGTCACACTGCAGCCTGCAGCCTGTCATTAGCAGTGAGAACCTGGCTGCTGACTGCAGCCGCCCCCACCTGCTATGAAGCGAGCTCTGGAGCGCTCTTCATAGCTCCCTAGAGACCCAGGGCATATAGTTACGTCCAGGGTCGTCTGGTGACAGACTTCCAGGACGTAACTATACGTCCTGGGTCATCTAAGGGTTAAGCCAGCAATGTATAAAGCATCAATAGCTTACTGATAGTATAATGTGCTTTGTGATTCACATTCAGTGCCACAACTATATTAGCACTGGCTATATCTGACGGTCAATAGGTAGGTCAGTAGATGGTGGAAACAAATGTTCAGTTTTTGAAAAATTGGCCTAGATTTACTGATACAGTCTTATTCTTATGTCTTTTTTGGAGTAATAAAATGTGCCAATAGTTCTTGGAAGAGCACACCTGGCCTGGCTGGACTATGTTTAAAGGGGTTATCCAGCGCTACGAAAACATGGCCACTTTCCCCCTACTGTTGTCTCCAGTTTGGGTGTTGTCTCACTTCCATTGAAGTAAATGGAGCTTAATTGCAAACCGCACCTGAACTGGAGACAACAGTAGGGGGAAAAGTGGCCATGTTTTTGTAGCGCTGGATAACCCCTTTAGGGTACAAACCCACTTGCCAGATCTGCAGCGAGTCTCCTTGCTGCGTTTTTGCAGGGAGACTCGCTGCAGATCCCAGCCCTATACTTTCATTAGCAGAGAAACTCGCAGCAGGGATATACATCCCTGCTGCGATTTTGTCTGCAGCCCTCCCCATTAACCCCCTAGCCGCCGGACATTATACATTACCGGTTCCCCGTTCCCGCTTGCTTCGGGGCTCCCGGTGTCTTCACGGCCCGCCCGGCCAATCAGTGCGCTGCGGCAGGGCAGCGCACTGATTGGCTGGGCAGAACGTGTCGGGAGCCGCCGAAGCAAGCAGGGACGGGGACCTGGTAATGTATATCCTGCCCGCCCCCCCCCTGCAACCCCGATCGCCCCCCGCACCCCCCGGCCGCACGATCGCCCCCCGCAGCCCCCGGCCGCACGATCGCCCCCCCCGCACCCCCCGGCCGCACGATCGCCCCCCGCAGCCCCCGGTTGCACGATCGCCCCCCGCAGCCCCCGGCCGCACGATCGCCCTCGCACCCCCCGGCCGCACGATCGCCCCCCGCACCCCCCGGCCGCACGATCACCCCCCGCAGCCTTCGGCCACACGATCGCACACCCCTGCAGCCACGATCGCCCCCCGCACCATCCCGGCCGCATGATCGCCCCCCGGCCGGGGGGGTGCTGGGGGCGATCATGCGTCCGGAGGCGATCGGGGCTGCAGGGGGCTCCGGGGGGCGATCGTGTGGCCGGGGGGTGCGGGGGGCGATTATGCGGCCGGAGGGTGCAGGGGGGGCGGGCAGGATATACATTACCAGGTCCCCGCTCCTGCTTGCTTTGGCGGCTCCTGCCACGTTCTGTCCGGCCAATCAGTGCGCTGCCCTGCCGCAGCGCACTGATTGGCCGGCGGGCCGTGAAGACACCGGGAGCCCCGAAGCAAGCAGGAGCGGGGACCTGGTAATGTATAATGTCCGGCGGCTAGGGGGTTAATGGGGAGGGCTGCAGACAAAATCGCAGCAGGGATGTACATCCCTGCTGCGAGTTTCTCTGCTAATGAAAGTATAGGGCTGGGATCTGCAGCGAGTCTCGTTGCAAAAACACAGCAAGGAGACTCGCTGCAGATACAGTCTTATTCTTATGTCTTTTTTGGAGTAATAAAATGTGCCAATAGTTCTTGGAAGAGCACACCTGGCCTGGCTGGACTATGTTTAAAGGGGTTATCCAGCGCTACGAAAACATGGCCACTTTCCCCCTACTGTTGTCTCCAGTTTGGGTGTTGTCTCACTTCCATTGAAGTAAATGGAGCTTAATTGCAAACCGCACCTGAACTGGAGACAACAGTAGGGGGAAAAGTGGCCATGTTTTTGTAGCGCTGGATAACCCCTTTAGGGTACAAACCCACTTGCCAGATCTGCAGCGAGTCTCCTTGCTGCGTTTTTGCAGGGAGACTCGCTGCAGATCCCAGCCCTATACTTTCATTAGCAGAGAAACTCGCAGCAGGGATGTACATCCCTGCTGCGATTTTGTCTGCAGCCCTCCCCATTAACCCCCTAGCCGCCGGACATTATACATTACCGGTTCCCCGTTCCTGCTTGCTTCGGGGCTCCCGGTGTCTTCACGGCCCGCCCGGCCAATCAGTGCGCTGCGGCAGGGCAGCGCACTGATTGGCTGGGCAGAACGTGTCGGGAGCCGCCGAAGCAAGCAGGGACGGGGACCTGGTAATGTATATCCTGCCCGCCCCCCCCTGCAACCCCGATCGCCCCCCGCACCCCCCGGCCGCACGATCGCCCCCCGCAGCCCCCGGCCGCACGATCGCCCCCCCGCACCCCCCGGCCGCACGATCGCCCCCCGCAGCCCCCGGTTGCACGATCGCCCCCCGCAGCCCCCGGCCGCACGATCGCCCTCGCACCCCCCGGCCGCACGATCGCCCCCCGCACCCCCCGGCCGCACGATCACCCCCCGCAGCCTTCGGCCACACGATCGCACACCCCTGCAGCCACGATCGCCCCCCGCACCATCCCGGCCGCATGATCGCCCCCCGGCCGGGGGGGTGCTGGGGGCGATCATGCGTCCGGAGGCGATCGGGGCTGCAGGGGGCTCCGGGGGGCGATCGTGTGGCCGGGGGGTGCGGGGGGCGATTATGCGGCCGGAGGGTGCAGGGGGGGCGGGCAGGATATACATTACCAGGTCCCCGCTCCTGCTTGCTTTGGCGGCTCCTGCCACGTTCTGTCCGGCCAATCAGTGCGCTGCCCTGCCGCAGCGCACTGATTGGCCGGCGGGCCGTGAAGACACCGGGAGCCCCGAAGCAAGCAGGAGCGGGGACCTGGTAATGTATAATGTCCGGCGGCTAGGGGGTTAATGGGGAGGGCTGCAGACAAAATCGCAGCAGGGATGTACATCCCTGCTGCGAGTTTCTCTGCTAATGAAAGTATAGGGCTGGGATCTGCAGCGAGTCTCGTTGCAAAAACACAGCAAGGAGACTCGCTGCAGATACAGTCTTATTCTTATGTCTTTTTTGGAGTAATAAAATGTGCCAATAGTTCTTGGAAGAGCACACCTGGCCTGGCTGGACTATGTTTAAAGGGGTTATCCAGCGCTACAAAAACATGGCCACTTTCCCCCTACTGTTGTCTCCAGTTTGGGTGGGGTTTTGAAACTCACTTCCATTGAAGTAAATGGAGCTTAATTGCAAACCGCACCTGAACTGGAGACAACAGTAGGGGGAAAAGTGGCCATGTTTTTGTAGCGCTGGATAACCCCTTTAGGGTACAAACCCACTTGCCGGATCTGCAGCGAGTCTCCTTGCTGCGTTTTTGCAGCGAAACTCCCTGCAGATCCCAGCCCTATACTTTCATTAGCAGAGAAACTCGCAGCAGGGATGTACACGATCGCCCCCCGCACCCCCTGGCCGCACGATCGCCCCCCTCAGCCCCCGGCCGCACAATCGCCCCTTGCACCGCCCGGCCGCACGATCGCCCCCCGCAGCCCCCGGCCGCACGATCGCCCCCCGCACCCCCCGGCCGCATGATCGCCCCCCGCAGCCCCCGGCCGCACGATCGCCCCCCGCACCCCCCGCGAAGACACCGGGAGCCCCAAAGCAAGCAGGAACGGGGACCCAGTAATGTATAATGTCCGGCGGCTAGGGGGTTAATGGGGAGGGCTGCAGTCAAAATCGCAGCAGGGATGTACATCCCTGCTGCGAGTTTCTCTGCTAATGAAAGTATAGGGCCGGGATCTGCAACGAGTCTCGCTGCAAAAACGCAGCAAGGAGACTTGCTGCAGATCCGGCAAGTGGGTTTGTACCCTTAATGTACAACCATTATAAACTCAGTATTCACTGCAGTCAAGTTTTGAGGTTTGTATTACTTTTTTACTTGCAAAATAAGGCCACATTCACATGCTGTAAAATAGCAGCCATTCTGTGACTTAATTTTTTTAAACTGGAATGCAGGTACATTCAGGTTTTCCCCTTGTTCCAATTAACCTTTGCAGACAATGTTAAGTGCGTACAGAGTATACACTCTGGCCAGGATTCCTTGTGGCCGCACCGAAAACTGACATATCAGTTATGTGCGGCTGATATTCACTGAATAGCGGTCGCACAAAACTGACAGTGCAGACAATGTAAAGTGTGGCTCTGGCGGCTGTCACAACTTCCGGTGTCATATATAGTGTGGTATTCACTCGTTGTTTTATATTAAAGCTAAAGTGTCAGATTTTGGTAAAATGGAAATACTACAGTATATATTTTAATGACAGCAGTCAGCATAAACAAACTGGTATAAAATAATTTCTGTTCCTGAATAGTAAATGAAGGTACAGCAGATGGCATTTTGCAGCAGGGTAAAACTATGTTCCCACAATGTAAAAATAAGGGCAAACAACGGACATTAATTATTAATTATCATGATCATTAATAACAGCCGTTGTTTTGTAACAACGTCCGTTATTTTCTCTTATTTGTACTTTTTGGGAACATAGCCTAATGTTGTTTTATTGCAGCAGTGTCTTATGTCACATGGTAAGTAAGAAAGGTAGCCTCCCAGCTAACACATGCCTAATAATGTATTATGTACGTTCAGTTCACACTGCAGTATTTCATCACAAAGGCAGGAAAATAAGATACTACATCTTAGAAGATGTCCAATGTACTAGAACAATTAGGAACATAAACAAATAAATACAACAGAAAGACAGTACCTGGTAATAACAATATTTCATGAACCCAAACAAATAAACGTAGATGCAGCAATGGAGGGTGAAGGAAATGAAATGTAACAAGCTAGTATACAGATTTTCCTGTGAATAAAGACACCAGGATGGCACACATTAACTTTATGTCTTTGTCTAGACAGCAGAATCACCTATTCTACAACTCTAATACCGTGAAGTTTTCTGTTGAAAAGGTGGTTTAGCTGTTGAAATTATTTCATCTAAGATAAAGATGTGGGAGCTTCTGTCTCCTCATATCATATTATGTTCCTCAAAAGAGAATTGACTAGTAAAAGGAATTATTATTATTATTATTATTATTACCTTCTGATTTTCTTTTTCCTCATGTATAAAGATCTATAATATATATATATATATCTTTTTTTTTTGGCTCCCTTCACTTTACTATGTAATGTATTGTTAATTAGTTGATAACGCAGGACAAGCATACGCATCCTGGTGCCATTAAGGCTGTATTCCTACTTTCTGTGTTCCTCACGGAACACGGACGTGGAATGCCTGTAACAGACGTCCCCCTGCCTTTGCAGCATCTGTAATTAGATGCTGAGAGCGGGGGAACTGTACAGATATGCGCCCCGCTGTAATGACAGCGCTGCGTGGCTGCTTCATTACAACACAGTGCCTATATGTACAGTTCCCCCGCTCCCAGCATCTAATTACAGATTCTGCCAAGGCAGGGGGAGAGTCCGTTACAGGCATTCCACGTCAGTGTTCCGTGAGGAACACAGAAAGTGGGAATACAGCCTTAATGGCACCAGAATGCGTATGCTTGTCCTGCGTTATCAACTAATTAACAATACATTACATGGTAAAATGAAGGGTGCCATAAAAAAAGTAAAATAAAAATATTATAAATCTTTATACATGAGGAGAAAAAAAAAATCAGAAGGTAATAATAATAATGATAATAATAATTCTTTTTACTAGTCAATTTTCTTTTGAGGAACATAATATGATATGAGGAGACAGAAGCTCCCACATCTTTATCTAAGATTAAATAATTTCAATCGTTAAACCACCTTTTCAACAGAAAACTTCACTGTACGTAGGAACGTGGGAATACAGCCTAAGGCTATGTGCACACTTTGTAAGAGACTGGCCGTTCCATGACCTGGCAGGGTCACGGAACGGCCGGTCTCTGAAAAGATCATCCTGGCCGGTACTGCAGTACCGGCCAGATAATCTTTTTCGGCCGCAGAGTTCTGATGCGGGCGCATCCGTGTGCGCCCTCTTCAGAACACCCCACAGCACACTATGGAGCGAGCGGCCGGAGCTGCTTGCTCCACATTGTGCACTGACATGGTTTTCTGCGGCCTCTATTCACTGAATAGCTGCCGAAGTAAACTGACATGTCGGTTGTTTGCGGTGCCGCTAAGGATCCCGGTCGGAGCGCATACTATGTATATACACTCCAGCTGGAATTCCTAGGCAGCAATGGCACGTATATTTCTGTATAAATCACGGCCGTTGTATAACGTCTTTGGTTTTACGGAAAAATACGGTGTGTGAACGTAGCCTTAGGCTGGGTTCACACACAGTATATTTCAGTCAGCATTGTAGTCCTCATATTGCAACCAAAACCAGGAGTGGATTGAAAATGCAGAAAGGCTATGTTCACACAATGTTGAAATTGAGTGGATGTCCTTCATTTAATGGCAAATATTTGCTGTTATTTTAAAACAACGGCTGTTGTATTGAAATAATGGCAGTTATTTACTGTTATATGACGGACATCCACTCAACACACATCCATGTGTGAACCTAGGCTTTCTGTGTTTTCAATCCACTCCTGGTTGAGGTTGCAAAACACTGCCCGTTAATTAGCATTTTAAATGCAGCTGTCAAAGCTGACAGCTGCATTTAAAATGCTGCTTGACGACTTCCCTGGTGTCTAGTGGGGGGAATCGCCCTCCGGCGACGTTGTGGAGGAGGAGTGATTCCTGCATCTAAATCCAGCCGGGGTCTGCGCCGTAATGGCGCTGATCCCGGCCCCGGCACTCTATTGCTTTTGGCTACAGCAGCCGAAAGCAATAGAGTGCCTATCTCATGGATCTTTGCAGTATATCTATACTGCATAGATCTCTATGAGGGATCAGAGCAGGCATACTAGAAGACCCCCAGGGGGGCTTGTAGTATGTGTGTAAAAAAGTAAATAAACGTTTTTTATTATTAAATAATCCCCTCCCCTAACAAAAGATTGAATCACCCCCCCCCCCTTTCCCCAATGTATAAATAAAAATAAATAAATAAATAAACAAACAAACATGTTTGGTATCGCCGCGTGCGTAATTGTCTGAACTATTAACCCCTTAACGACCGCTTAACGACCCCTTAACGGCCCCCAAAACCCGTGCCTTAACGCAAACGGGCATACATTTACGCCCGCGGTTTCCTCGATCGCTGCGTGTACACACGCAGCGATCGGGGAAGATGGCCTGCTATAATGTATAGCAGGCCATCCCTGCTTGTCGGCACGGGGGGTGATTAACCCCTCCCGTGCTGACGATCGCCGCTATTGGCTGATCAATGGAAAGCAATGGCGGTCGGTGCTGTCCGAGGACGACACCGACCGCCATTACTGTTAAAAGTAACGGTGGCCACGGTGCCACGTCCCGATCGCCGGCGATATAAGTACCCCATGAAAGGGTTAAATACCTGCTGTGGACACCTCAGCTAGGTAGCTGAGGTGTCCAGAGCAGGTATTGACCCATACTCACTGGATCCAGCATCCCGATCGCGTCTTCCGGGTTCCGAACGCGTCTTCCGGGTTCCGAACGCGTCCTCGTCTTCGTCGGCGTCTTCGTCTTTTTCCGGCGGTCCCCATCGGTAATCATCGGCTCCAGCGTCGTCAAACTTCGGCTTTTTCCGGAATTGGCGTTCTACTGCCCCCTAGCGGCTGATAAGTGTATATAATACACATATCAGTAGCTATAGGGTTGAAGAAAGATTTTTTTTTTTCCCCAATTTTTTTTTTCTATTTTCCGCACCCTATCGCCGCTGAGTGCTGATCAGCATCGCACGTAAGTGCGCCGCTGATCAGCAACTCCTCCTTTTTGGCGTAGAGTGTTTTTTTCCTATATCCTACAGCCACGGTCTGCTTATAAGTGCTGCACATAAGTGCGGCATTTATCAGCAACTCCTTTCTTGGCGTAGTTTTTTTTTTTAATACTTAATGTTAAAAAAACATGTAAAAAACACCATTACACTACACGGAATAAAGTTTTACACTACACCACTACATACCCCATATACCAATCCCCGTATAAAGATGGCCCCCAGGGTGTTTTCGGTGTCGGCACATACGCTATTATTGCCTCCGACACCGAAACAGCCAGTGAGGATGAATGGGGGGTCCTTCGTTCCTCCATTCATCCTCATCCTCATCATCCAATGACGTATCTGGGGGTAGCGTAGCGTACGCTGCCCCCCAGACACATATTTTCCGCCAGTACCGTCCCAATAAGAGATGACGGTATGGCATGAAATTCTACAAACTCTGTGAGAGTACCTCAGGGTACACTTACAGATTTAGGGTACGTGCACACTGCGGAATGGAGAAGGATAACCCTTTGTGCATTCCGCAGCTGGCACCCACCGGCAGACTGATGCGGGCGCGCGTCTCCACCCGTGTCATAGACTCCATGTTATGCTTGGGCTGATTCCATTGTCCGTCCAAAAAATGAACACATTTGACGGAGAGCGAAATCCGCCCGTGCATAGAATGGAGTCTATGACACGGACAGAGACGCGCGCCCGCATCAGTCTGCCGGTGGGTGCCAGCTGCGGAATGCACAAAGGGTTATCCTTCGCCATTCCGCAGTGTGCACGTGCACTTAGAGTGTATGAAGGAAGGGACACCCAAATCCAGCCCCCAGATGCCCCCCCCCCATCCTCGGAGTTAGTGGGGAGATCGTTTGGGAACTGATCTTCCCACTGCTGGATAAAGGTTACCACCTGTACGGGGATAACTTTTATACCAGCACCCCCTCTTCCGGTCCCTCGCTGCCCTGTAGCTTGCGGCACGATCCGAACATATCAGAAGTAGTAATAGCGCCCTAATATTTAGCAGCCATGGAGCGGACCCAGTGCTTCTGGATATGAGGGACCCCGTATCGCACCAGGACAACATTTTCCAGGTGACGTCCCCCACACTGGAAAACAGGAGACCCCAGAAGAAGTGCAGAGTGTGGTGTAACAGGGGGATCAGGAAGGACAACATTTTCCAGTGTGACGCCTGTCGTGATCACCCCGGCCTCTGCATACTGGATCGCTCCAAGACGTACCACACGTCACTGGGGTTCTACATTATCTAAATTCTGTCCCTTATTCCTATTTCAGGGGTCACGTTGATCCAGGGATTATTCTGATCGCCATTATGGAGTCGGGAAGGAATTTTTTCCCTGTGATGAGGCTACTGTCGTCTGCCTTATGAGGGTTTTTTGCCTTCCTCTGGATCAACACAGGTTGAATTTGATGGACACCTGTCATTTTCAACCTTATAAACTAATAATTGGCCTAATACCCCCAAATAAATTAGAATTGTCCCTTTTTCCCCAGCTAAATAGGTATGGCCGCCATTCCCATTAGAGGATGCCATGATGCAATTACAAAGCCTCTGTGCGGCCAGGACAGTAGAAACCCCCGACAAGTGACCCCATTCTGGAAACTACACCCCATAAGGAATCTAACAAGGGGGGCAGCGGGGATATGGCCCCCTGGTGACGGCCACATTTGGGACGTGAAAATGAAAAAAATTGTATTTTTTATTTTCACGGCACATGTTCTACATATGTGCCTGTTAACAGTGGGGTCCGTATGCTCACTGCACCCCTTGTTAGATTCCTTATGGGGTGTAGTTTCCAGAATGGGGTCACTTGTGGGGGGTTTCTACTGTCCTGGCAGCACAGGAGCTTTGTAATTGCGACATGGCCTCCATCCTCCATTCCAGCCTCTAAATGGCGCTCTGTCCCTTTGGTGGCTTGCCCTGTGCCCATATGGCACATTATGTCCACATGTGGGGTATTTTCGTACTCAGGGGAAACTACCCTACACGCTTTGCGTTTATTTTTTTTTTTTAACCCCTTGTGGAAATGGAAAAAAATCAAGGCTAGACCAACATTTGGTGTAATTTGTTTAAAATTTTTACTCTAAATCATTAATCTTGTCTTGATTTTTTCATTTTCACAAGGGGCTAAAAAATTAAAAAAAACACAAAATTTGTAGAGCAATTTCCCCTGAGTACGGAAATACCCCACATGTGGACATAAAGCGCCATGCGGGTGCAGGGTAAGCCTCCAAAGGGAAGGAGCGCCATTTGGTTTTTTGAGGCTGGATTTGGCTGGAATGAATTTCGAGGGGCCATGTTGCATTTAAAAGGCCCCTGTGTTGCCAAGACAGTTGAAACCCCCCACAAGTGACCCCATTATGGAAACTAAACCCCTCAAGGAATGTAACAAGGGGTGTAGTAAGCATATGGACCCCACTGGTGACGGGCACAAATATGGAACAATGTGGCGTGAAAATGAAATATTACATTTTTTACACTATAATGTTGGTCTAGCCTTGAATTTATCATTTTCACAAGGGGTTAAAAGAGAAAAAAACACACAAAATGTTTAGAGCAATTACCCCCGAGTCCGTAAATACCCCACATGTGGACATAAAGCGCCATGTGGGTGCAAGGCAAGCCTCTCAAGGGAAGGAGCGCCATTTGGATTTTGGAGGTTGGATTTGGCTAGAATGGATGATGAACGCCATGTCGCATTTACAGAGCCCTTGTGCTGCCAGGACAGTGGAAACCCAACACAAGTGACCCCATTCTGGAAACTACACAACTTAAGGAATCTAACAAGGGGTGCAATGAGGATATGGACCCCTTGATGACGGGCACATTTGTGCCGTGAAAGTGAAAAAATGAAATTTTTCACTTTCACGTCACATTGTTCCACATTTGTGCCCGTCACCAGTGGGGTCCATATGTTCACTGCACCCCTTGTTAGATTCCTTGAGGGGTGTAGTTTCCAGAATGGTGTCACTTGTGGGGGGTTTCCAGTGTCTTGGCAGCACGAGGGCTCTGTAAATGCGACGTGGCCCTTGAAATCCATTCCAGTGAAATCCAGTTTCCAAAAGCCAATTGGCGCTCCTTCCCTTTGGAGGCTCGTCCTGCGCCCGCTTGGCACTTTATGTCCACATGTGGGGTATTTCCGTACTCGGGAGAAACTGCGCTACATGTTTTGTGTTTTTTTTTTCCTTTTATCCCTTTGTGAAAATGAAAAATTGAAGTCTAGAACAACGTTTTAGTGTAAAAAATACTTTTGTCTTTTTTCACGCCATATTGTTGGGAAAGTCTGTGAAGCACCTGTGGGGTCCAGATGCTCACCGCACCCCTAGTTACATTCCTTAAGGGGTGTAGTTTTCTGAATGGTGTCCCTTTAGTGGTGTTTTTTAGGTTTTGGCACCCCAGAGCCTCTGCCAAGCTTAAGTGATACAGTCAGAAATGACCAAATATAATGGAGCCATAGAAATGCACATTGGATGCCCCCTTATATCTGAGGCTTGTTGTTGCGTCAAATAGCGCAATAGGGTCACATATGGGGTATTTCTATAAACTGCAGAAACGGGGCAATAAATATTGGGGTGCATTTCTCTGGTAATAAGTTTATAATTATGAAAAATATTGGATTACAATGAAATCTCTGCACAGAAAATTAAAATTTTCAAATTTCTTACACACTTAGCTTTTATTTCTGTGACTCCCCTAAAGGGTTAAAAAACTTTCTGGATCTGCTTTTGCAGAGATTGGGGGGTGCAGTTTCTGAAATGGGGTGCTTTGTGGGGCTTTCTAACATACAGGCCCCTCAAATACACTTTAAACCTGAACAGGTCCCTAAAAATATCTGATTTTGAAATTTTACTGAAAATTTGGAAATTTGCTACTAATGTTTTACGCTTACTATTGTCTAAAAAAAATGAAATATAGTTTAATAAATGCTGCCAACATAAAGTAGACATGTTGCTAATGCTATTTAATATATAATTTATGTGGCATAACCATTTTCTGTATAAGCAGAAAAGGTTTAAAGTTGGAAAAATGCATTTTTTTACAATTTTTCACGTTATTTTGTTTTTTTTCATAAAGAATCGTTATAAGTATCGACTCCAATTTACAAGAAATGTGAAGTACAATATGTCACGAGAAAACAATCTCAGAATCAGCCGGATAGGTAAAAGCATCCCGAAGTTATTAATGAATAAAGTGACACAGGTCATATTCATAAAATTTGCTCCGGTCCTTAAGGCCATTTTAGACCCGGTCCTTAAGGGGTTAAATGATCAAATTTCTGAACTCTCACGGTAAACGGTGTAAGCGTAAAAAAATTCCAAAACGCAAAATTGCACATTTTTGGTCGCATCTAATCCAGAAAAATTGCATATGCGCAATCAAGGTACCAATAGAAAGTACAGATCATGTGGCAAAAAAAATTACATCTCACACAGCCCCATAGACTAAAGATAAAAGCGCTATAGGCATGGGAATAGAGTGATTTAATTAATTTATTAAAATTTTATTTATTAAAAGGTTTTAATTTTTTAAAAGCCATCAAATAAATAAAAAATTATACATGTTACATATCTTTGTAATCGTAACAACTTGAGGAACATGCCTAACAAGTCAGTTTTACCCTATGGCAAATGTCGTAAGTACAAATACTCCTCAAATTTAAAAAATGCTTTTTTTCCCAATTTTATCGCACATTTAATTTTTTTCTGGTTTTTCAGAGTACTTTATGCAAAAGTACATTGCAAAGTACAATTAGTGGCGCAAAAAATAAGGGCTCATGTGGGTCTGTATGTGAAAAAATGCGAATGCTATGGCCTTTTAAACATGAGGAGGAAAAAACAAAAGGGCAAAAAATAAATAAATAAATTGTCGAGTCCTGAAGCAGTTAAATAAGTGCTCCATATGCTTACTGAAGCTAGGGGTTCGATAGATAGAGAACGCAAGCACAATTTTATACTAGAGTTTAGGAGGTGCGTACCATGGAAAATCTTACTGCTAAGCTTAACAATAAGATGGAGGCTTTTAATTCCGTCTGGTCTCTCTAGAATACCTACTGGATAAGAAAGGAATATGAATGTTCTACTGTATATCTCTGAACCTCTTTGGGTGATTTGGACCTCTTTTTCTGGTAGATATTTCCATGTTGTTGAAACTCTCTCTCTATGCCCCCCATATTGTTTCTTGTTTTGTTGTGCATTACCCCCTAGGTTTTCATTTTTTATTTTAATTGATTAATTGATTAATTTATTTTAATTTGATGCACAAATGTCCGGGTCAAATTAATGTAATGTTCCTCCCAGCCTTCTAAGAGCCATAGCGCTTTTATTTTTCCACCTACAGGGCGTCATTTTTTGCGCCATGATCTCTAGTTTTCATTAATATCATTGGTGTAACAGAAAAATTTGGATTGATTTTTATTAATTCTTTTGTAATATATAATTTAATAAAATTAGCAATCCTGGTGTGTTCCCCCCCCCATTGACGCCGTTCACCGTGCGGGAACAATAATGTTATATTTTAATAGATCGGACAATTCCGCACACAACGATATGTAATATGTTTATTTATTATTTATTTATATTTATATTTTTATAATGGGCAAGGGGGTGTTTTAAACTTTTATTGGGGGGGTGGGTTATAAGGTTTTTTTTAATACTTGTATAAAACTTTTTTATTACTTTTATTTTTTTTACACTTTTATCACTGTAAAATATGCAATCATTAGATTGTATATACTGATCTATGCTATGCCATAGCATAGCATAGATCAGTGTTATCGGCGATCTATGTATAGAACCTGCCTGAGAGAAGACTCTATACATGGATCCCCCATCCGACAGGACGGAGGTAACGAGCTTACCCCCGCCTGTCGGCACATGCGATTGGGTCACCCGAACACTCAGTGACCGGTGCTTGATCTGTCACTGAGCACCTTAAACGTCGTGATCGCTGTAGATCACAGCGTTTAAGGGGTTAATGAGAGTCAGCTGCGGGATCGCTGCTGACTCACATTACCTCTAGGCCCCGGACTTTGATGTGAATGTGCAGCGCTCCCGATTACATCATTAACTCCGTCAGAGCAGGAACGTATATATACATTCCTACTGCACAGGGTATGTGCAGTAGGAACGTATATATACAGATTGCTGACTTGAAGGGGTTAAGAGTAAATGTTTTTATTGCATACAAATTGTCTTCTATGATATATTTTGCATTTGTTATTGCCTGTTCATTGTTGTAAACTCATTGAGAGTGCTTTATTGTATGCTTGTTTTATTGTACGCTGTATTAAAAATTTTTAAAATAAAAATACAGTTTAAAGAAAAAAAAAATCATAATATAAAAGGGTGCAAAGACACCCTACAAAAATTGTGAATGGTTTTAAGCATAAATTATGTTTGGAAAGACTTAAATCCAATCATCAGGTGGTCTCTTTTGCCGCTAGAAGTTCGGGTATGCATGGATACAACCATGCCGTGATGGTTCTGTGCACAAGCCCTTTTAGATCAGAATGGGGCTCATGCACAGACTGACCCATAATGGTTGTATCTATGAATACCTGAATTTCTGGTGGCAGAATGGACTGCACGCCGATTTGGTCAGTGTGCATCATGAATGGTACACTCTATATTAAAGTGACTCTGTACCCACAATCTTACCCCCCCCCCAAACCACTTGTACCTTTAGATAGCTGCTTTTAATCCAAGATCTGTCCTGGGGTCCGTTCAGCAGGTGATGCAGTAATTGTCCTAAAAAAACAACTTCTAAACTTGCAGCCCTGTGCCCAATGAGTGTGGCTTAGAATATCTGTGCCCTAACTTTGCACCATTCCTCCGTCCCTCCTTACCACCCTCTTCCACATTAAGAATCCCACTATAACATTTTCTCCATTATGAACATTGCACAGGTGCCTTATCGATCCAGCCCATGTGCCGGCGTGACACAGGTCGGGAATAGGAAGCAATCTGCCTGCAGCATTCCTAATGATGTGGAGGGCGGGGAGGAGGGACAGAGAGGTTGTTCCAGTCTAATGAATACACAATCCAAGCCACGCCCGTTGGGCACAGGGCTGCCAGTTTAAAAGTTTTTTCTTTTTTTAAAGTACAAGCGGTTTGGGGGGGGGGGGGGTCAGATTGTGGGTGCAGAGTCGCTTTAAATATTTTTAAATTTAAATATATTAAAGGCCTTAATAAGGTTAAGAAAGGAAGCGATATTAACCCCTTAGCGACCCATGACGTATCTGATACGTCATGGCGCCGCCGGGACCCCGCTCTGAACGGCGCTGATCCCGGCTGACACGAGCAGCCGGGCAGTGCCTCTATTAGCCGGCGCGGGTCCCGTTGCCGCGCCGGCTAATTAAGCCTCTAAGTGCAGCTGTCAAACCTGACAGCTGCACTTAGAGGCTTCAGACCTCACGTCCCTGGTGTCTAGTGGGACGGATCTCCCCCCCGTGATGCGATCGCGGGGGGGAGATCCGTTCTTCTGCCCGTGCCGGGCCACAGCGTCGGAATGACGCTGATCCCGGCTCGGCAATAGATTGCTATGGCCTGCAGCAGGCCATAGTAATCTATGACCGATCTAATCGATCTTTGCTGTGTATATACACAGCATTGATCTCTATGAGAGATCAGTGCTGTCTATATACAAGTCCCCCAGGGGGGCTTCTAGTTACAGTAAAAAAAAAAGTTAAAAAGTGTTTTTATTAATAAAACATCCCCTCCCCTAATAAAAGTCCAAATCACCCCCCTTTTCCCATTTTATAAATATAAATTAATAAATAAATAAATAAACATATTTAGTATCGCCGCGCGCGTAATCGCCCGAACTATTAATTAATTACATTCCTGATCTTGCACGGTAAACGACGTCAGCGCAAAAAAATTCCAAAGTGCAAAATTGCGCATTTTTGGTCGCATCAAATCCAGAAAAAATGTAATAAAAAACGATCAAAAAGTCGTATATGCGCAATCAAGGTACCGATAGAAAGAACACATCATGGCGCAAAAACTGACTCCTGACACAGCCCCATAGACCAAAGGATAAAAGCGCTATAAGCCTGGGAATGGAGCGATTTTAAGGAACGTATATTTGTTAACAATGGTTTGAATTTTTTACAGGCCATCCGATACAATATAAGTTATACATGTTATATATCATTGTAATCGTAACGACTTGAGGAACATGCATAACAAGTCAGTTTTACCACAGGACGGACGGCGTAAATGCAAAACTCCCCGAAATCAAAACAAATTCGTTTTTTTTTCAATTTGACAGCGCAAATGATTTTTTTCCTGTTTCGCAGCATATGTTATGGAAAAATAATGCCTGTCATTGCAAAGTACAATTGGTTTCGCAGGACTGCCTCTACATAAATCCCGTGCGCGCCGTTGCGCACCGCCGAAAACCTACGCCCACTTTCCGCCCCTTTTCCGCCCCCTTTCCGCCCCCTGGCGTACTCGGCGGAAAGTGCCTATTTGCGAATATTTTATTCGCAAATCGGCCATTTGCGTATAAAAAAATATGCAAATCGGCACTTTCCGCCGAAAATCATCTGTTCGCCGGATGATACATGTGGCTCTATGTGTTTACATCAAGATCGGTGTTACTGAGGTGTTAGAAAGTCCATATAGTCCATAAATAGTCCATAATTCTACAGTACTACAGGAATCTTCGGAATCATCACTCACCATGATGTCTATTCAGACCCGGCCCCCGGATGACAAAATCGGCGTTGTCCTGGACCAACTGCGCATGCTCTGGATGCCGACCAATAAAAGAGCTTGTAGGTCAGTTGACCGTATACTCGCTCTCTGAACAGAGTTAACCTCTTTGTTGCTGGTAACAGCGAAAAGATGCAGCAGCGGAATAAGTGCACTGTGTATGGAGAACATCTTCACAGCAGGTGTAGACACCTAGCAGGGCCTTATCTGGACATTCCTACTGTACTGCCCAAAGTAGGAACAGAAAGCCAGGAACAAACGGCTCGGGCTGCTGTAAACAACAGCACACATAGCCGTTCGGTGTTCGGGGATCCCGGACTCACATTGCAGTGTATCGACAGATCCCTTACACTAAATCCACGATCTCCATGACCTAGGGTTTCCAGGTAGGTATCCCAGCCCGAAGCAGTACCGTGTGAACTCCAACAGTGATGTTCCATGCCGCATAGTACAGAACGCATAGGCAAACAAAACGCTATAAAAACGCAGGAAAAACGCATGGTCTGAATTGACACATAGGACATATTGGCCGATGGGGGTCCGATTTCTAAGTCATCATGTGGTGGTGTTCCCTTCAATTCCAAAGAATAAATGCTTGAAAATCTGAAAAGATATAAATAACAAAATTATCATATTGTACAAAACATTCCAAGCCATATATGCAAATAGGTCCAAATAACAGAGTATGCGGTCAACAAGAGCTATCGTGGACCCACAGGTGATCACTTATCTACAAACTCTAGGTGTAATTTTAAAATCAACATTTAAACCGTTCGGTTTAAGAGAATTGAGCTCGAATATCCGAAATAATTCCCTTCTTTTCAGTCTTGCCACTCTATCTCCACCCCTTACCGGAGAAGTAATGTGCTCAATGAACATGATGCGGATGTCGTGTTCCTGATGATTTTTGTCACAAAAATGTTTAGATACCGGCAAATCGAGTTTCTTTTTCCTAATAGTGTATCTATGCTGTATTAGGCGTGTCTTGCGACCAACGAGGTTTCCCCTACATATATGAGGGGGCATGGGCAAACGATAACATAAATCACCCAGTCCGTCTCACATGTTATATGTTGTTTGATTGGATATTCCTTGTGAGTAATGGGATGGATGAATGTATCACCTTTCAAGACATATTTGCAATTAATACATCTTTTGCACGTGTAACATCCAGGTCTTAATGGTCCCAGAAACAATTGTGTATTCCTTGGTGAACTATGAGTCATAGCGCGTACTAACCGATCCCTTAGATTGAGGGCTCTCTTGTAGGACAACAGGGGTCTGTTTTGAAAGCTATTAATATCTGGAAATCTGCGTTGTAAAACACCCCAATGTTTATGTATGATTTTAGCAATGTTGCCACTCATACCATTAAATTGGGTGACAAAAGGGATTCTAGTGTCAGTCTCTGAGCCCTTACTCTTACGGAGAAGGTTTTCCCTGGGCATCGAAGTCACCTCCTCCATATATTTTTGCGTGATATGTTTGGGGTAACCTCTCTTGTGGAAATTGGTGGCAAAATTGGACAATGTATGTTAGAATTCAGTCTCATCCGACACTATGCGTCTGATACGCATAAACTGGCTTTTGGGAAGAGACCGTATGGTGTTTCTAGGATGGTTAGATTCGTATTTCAGTAGTGTGTTTTTGTCCGTGGGTTTAGTGTAGAGTCTAGTCATGAATCTGTCATTGTTGCGATATACCAGGGTGTCCAAGAATTGCACCTCTGTGTCAGAATAAGTAATCGTAAACTGTATGTCTGGATCCATGTTATTCAGGAAACTATGGAATGCAGTAAGACCCTCTAAATCGCCCCCTCACGCCAGGAACACATCGTCTATGTATCTCCACCAGCCCACAATCTGCTGGGCAATTTTGCCACCAATTTCCACAAGAGAGGTTACCCCAAACATATCACGCAAAAATATATGGAGGAGGTGACTTCGATGCCCAGGGAAAACCTTCTCCGTAAGAGTAAGGGCTCAGAGACTGACACTAGAATCCCTTTTGTCACCCAATTTAATGGTATGAGTGGCAACATTGCTAAAATCATACATAAACATTGGGGTGTTTTACAACGTGGATTTCCAGATATTAATAGCTTTCAAAACAGACCCCTGTTGTTGTTCAAGAGAGCCCCCAATCTAAGGGATCGGTTAGTACACGCTATGACTCATAGTTCATCAAGGACTACACAATTGTTGCTGGGACCATTAAGACCTGGATGTTACACGTGCAAAAGATGTATTAATTGCAAATATGTCTTGAAAGGTGATACATTCATCCATCCCATTACTCACAAGGAATATCCAATCAAACAACATATAACATGTGAGACGGACTGGGTGATTTATGTTATCGTTTGCCCATGCCCCCTCATATATGTAGGGGAAACCTCGTTGGACGTCAAGACACGCCTAATACAGCATAGATACACTATTAGGAAAAAGAAACTCGATTTGCCGGTATCTAAACATTTTTGTGACAAAAATCATCAGGAACACGACATCCGCATCATGTTCATTGAGCACATTACTTCTGCGGTAAGGGGTGGAGATAGAGTGGCAAGACTGAAAAGAAGGGAATTATTTCGGATATTCGAGCTCAATTCTCTTAAACCGAACGGTTTAAATGTTGATTTTAAAATTACACCTAGAGTTTATAGATAAGTGATCACCTGCGGGTCCACGATAGCTCTTGTTGCCTGCATACTCTGTTATTTGGACCTATTTGCATATATGGCTTGGAATGTTTTGTACAATATGATAATTTTGTTATTTATATCTTTTCAGATTTTCAAGCATTTATTCTTTGGAATTGAAGGGAACACCACCACATGATGACTTAGAAATCGGACCCCCATCGGCCAATATGTCCTATGTGTCAATTCAGACCATGCATTTTTCCTGCGTTTTTATAGCGTTTTGTTTGCCTATGCGTTCTGTACTATGCGGCATGGAACATCACTGTTGGAGTTCACACGGTACTGCTTTGGGCTGGGATACCTACCTGGAAACCCTAGGTCATGGAGATTGTGGATTTAGTGTAAGGGATCTGTCGATACACTGCAATGTGAGTCCGGGATCCCCGAACACCGAACGGCTATGTGTGCTGTTGTTTACAGCAGCCCGAGCCGTTTGTTCCTGGCTGTCTGTACCTACTTTGGGCAGTACAGTAGGAATGTCCAGATAAGGCCCTGCTAGGTGTCTACACCTGCTGTGAAGATGTTCTCCATACACAGTGCACTTATTCCGCTGCTGCATCTTTTCGCTGTTACCAGCAACAAAGAGGTTAACTCTGTTCAGAGGGCGAGTATACGGTCAGCTGACCTACAAGCTCTTTTATTGGTCGGCATCCAGAGCATGCACATTTGGTCCAGGACAACGCCGATTTTGTCATCCGGGGGCCGGGTCTGAATAGTTATCATGGTGAGTGATGATCACAAAGATTCCTGTAGTACTGTAGAATTATGGACTATTTATGGACTATATGGACTTTCTAACACCCCAGTAACACCGATCTTGATGTAAACACATAGGGAGGCATTTATTAAGTCCGGCGTTTTTTACGCCGGACGTAAAAATGCCCCCGCAGCTCCGACGCTACGGAGATTTATGTAGAGGCGGACTGCCTCTACATAAATCACGTGCGCGCCGTTGCGCACCGCCGAAAACCTACGCCAGCTGAGGACTGGGGTAGGTTTTCGGCGTACATTTTGGCGGAGTCCGCGCTCTCCGTTCCGCCCACTTTCCGCCCCTTTTCCGCCCCCTTTCCGCCCCCTGGCGTACTCGGCGGAAAGTGCCGATTTGCGAACATTTTATTCGCAAATCGGCCATTTGCGTATAAAAAAATACGCAAATCGGCACTTTCCGCCGAAAATCATCCGTTCGCCGGATGATACATGTGGCCCATAGTGTTTATCACTGTATATATTTACACTTGTATATTGTTGTCACTATTGTAACACGTGTGATTGTTTTGATTTTGCCTGACGCTGATTTGCTCGTCATTGATTACTGATTTGCTTCCACTGTTGTCAATTACTATTTGCTGTGCATTTATACACCCTCTGTTGCCATATGTGCTTTAACCCCTTAAGGACAGAGCCTGAAATGGCCTTAATGACAGAGACAAATTTTATGAATATGACCAGTGTCACTTTATTCATTAATAACTTCGGGATGCTTTTACCTATCCGGCTGATTCTGAGATTGTTTTCTCGTGACATATTGTACTTTACATTTCTGGTAAATTGGAGTCGATACTCTTAACAAATCTTTATGAAAAAAACCCAAATAATGTGAAAAAATGTGAAAAAATGCATTTTTCCAACTTTGAAACTTTTTTGCGTATACAGAAAGTGGTTATACCACATAAATTATATATTAAATAGCATTAGCAACATGTCTACTTTATGTTGGCGGCATTTATTAAACTATCTTTCATTTTTTTTAGACAATAGGAAGCTTAAAACATTAGCAGCAAATTTCCAAATTTTCAGTAAAATTTCAAAATCAGATATTTTTAGGGACCTGTTCAGGTTTAAAAGTGTATTTGAGGGGCCTGTATGTTAGAAAGCCCCACAAAGCACCCCATTTCAGAAACTGCACCCCCCACACTCTGCAAAAGCATATCCAGAAAGTGTTTTAACCCTTTAGGGGAGTCACAGAAATAAAAGCCAAGTGTGTAAGAAATTTGAAAATTTTAATTTTCTGTGCAGAGATTTTATTGTAATCCAATATTTTTCATAATTATAAACCTATTACCAGAGAAATGCACCCCAATAATTATTGTCCCGTTTCTGCAGTTTATAGAAATACCCCATATGTGACCCTATTGCGCTATTTGACGCAACCACAAGCCTCAGATATAAGGGAGCGCCTAGTGAATTTCAACGCCTCCGTTATATTTGGTCATTTTTGACTGTACCACTTCAGGTTGGCAGAGGCTCTGGGGTGCCAAAACCTAAAAAACACCCCTAAAGGGACACCATTTAGAAAACTACACCCCTCAAGGAATGTAACAAGGGGTGCGGTGAGCATCTGGACCCCACAGGTGCTTCACAGATTTTCAGAACGATATGGCTTAAAAAAAAAAAAATTTTTTTTTTACACTAAAATGTTGTTCTAGCCTTCAATTTTTCATTTTCTTAAAGGGATAAGAGGGAAAAAAAGACAAAAAATGTGTAGCGCAGTTTCTCCCGAGTACGGAAATACCCCACATGTGGCGATAAAGTGCCAAGGGGGCGCAGGACGAGCCTCCAAAGGGAAGGAGCGCCAATTGGCTTTTGGAAGCTGAATTTTACTGAAAAGGATTTCAAGGGCCATGTCGCATTTACAGAGCCCTTGTGCTGCCAAGACATTGGAAACCCCCCACAAGTGACTCCATTCTGGAAACTACACCCCTCAAGGAATCTAACAAGGGGTTCAGTGAGCATATGGACCCCACTGGTGACGGGCACAAATGTGGAACAATGTGACGTGAAAGGGAAAAATTTAATTTTTTCACTTTCATGGCACAAATGTGCCCGTCATCAAGGGGTCCATATCCTCACTGCACCCCTTGTTAGATTCCCTGAGGGGTGTAGTTTCCAGAATGGGGTCACTTGTGGGGGGTTTCCAGTGTTTTGGCAGCACGAGGGCTCTGTAAATGCGACATGGCGTTCATCATCCATTCTAGCCAAATCCAACCTCCAAAATCCAAATGGCGCTCCTTCCCTTCGGAGGCTTGCCCTGCGCCCACATGGCGCTTTATGTCCACATGTGGGGTATTTACGGACTCGGGGGAAATTGCTCTACACATTTTGTTTTTTTTTCCTCTTTTAACCCCTTGTGAAAATGATAAATTCAAGGCTAAACCAACATTATAGTGTAAAAAATGTAATATTTCATTTTCACGCCACATTGTTCCACATTTGTGTCCGTCACCAGTGGGGTCCATATGCTCACTACACCCCTTGTTACATTCCCTGAGGGGTGCAGTTTCCATAATGGGGTCACTTGTGGGGGGTTTCAACTGTCTTGGCAACACAGGGGCCTTTTGAATGCAACATGGCCCCTCGAAATCCATTCCATCCAAATCCAGCCTTCAAAAACGAAATGGCGCTCCTTCTCTTTGGAGGCTTACCCTGCACCCGCATGGCGCTTTATGTCCACATGTGGGGTATTTCCGTACTCAGGGGAAATTGCGCTACACATTAAATGTTTTTTTTTATCTTTTACCCCCTTGTGAAAATGAAAAAATCATGACAAGATTAATGATTTAGAGTAAAAATTTTACAAAAATTACACTAAATGTTGGTCTAGCCTTGATTTTTTTCCATTTCCACAAGGGGTTAAAAAAGAAAATGAAAACAAAACGTGTAGAGTAGTTTCCCCTGAGTACGAAAATACCCCACATGTGGACATAATGTGCCATATGGGCACAGGGCAAGTCACCAAAGGGACAGAGCGCCATTTAGAGGCTGGAATGGAGGATGGAGGTCATGTCGCAATTACAAAGCTCCTGTGCTGCCAGGTCAGTAGAAACCCCCAACAAGTGACCACATTCTGGAAACTACACCCCATAAGGAATCTAACAAGGGGTGCAGTGAGCATATGGACCCCACTGGTGACGGGCACTTACGTAGAACATGTGCCGAGAAAATAAAAAATACCATTTTTTTCATTTTCACGTCCCAAATGTGGCCGTCACCAGGGGGCCATATCCCCGCTGCCCCCCTTGTTAGATTCCTTATGGGGTGTAGTTTCCAGAATGGGGTCACTTGTGGGGGGTTTCTACTGTCCTGGCCGCACAGAGGCTTTGTAATTGCATCATGGCATCCTCTAATGGGAATGGCGGCCATACCTACTTAGCTGGGGAAAAGGGACCATTCTAATTTATTTGGGGGTATTAGGGCAATTATTAGTTTATAAGGTTGAAAATTACAAAGAAAATGTGTTTTATTAATTTAATATATTAACTATTAGAGGCATCGGCATTCTGCATTATTGCCGGCTATTTTTGAAGTACTCCGTACGGACTGCCTGTCAATCCACGGCCGTGAATTTGCACAGTTCCAGCCGCAAACAATGGTCTTGTTAATTTTTTACGGGTCTATTCACGATAGGGCCGTAGGCTCATACATAGTGTGCACTGTGCAGCCGTATATCGTATACTTTCCAGCGTACGCATTAACCGGAAAAATACGGCCGATGATTTACAGCCCGCAATACAGCCGCACAGATACATAGTGTGAACATAGCCTAAATGTGTAGATTTAGGGATGTAATGACAATTGAAACACAGTGTGACTATTACAAGTTTATTGCAGACAAGGGATGCATTTAAAAACAGCTCGGTAAATCATACTGTATTATAACTTGTTTTAAAATGTCCTAAGAATATACTGAAAGGAGCCACCGCGTATAAGCGTCAGCTGACAAAGTGTACACAAATTGTTTGTAAACATGTCACTATGCAGATTAGTTCTTTTGGCTTTTGTTTTCAAAGAATGGTTGCCAATGTAACTATTTTCTTATTTTGTTTGGTAAACACCATCCTTTGTTATGTGCTTCAAGTTTTTTGTATAAATTAAATAAGGAGTGCACTATATTATACACAATTCTAAGTAAATATGTGTAATAATACTTGTATTATGGTGTTGATGTCACTTTAAAGTATAACTATCATTTTGTGATTAAGTACTGTAAATAATTTTATAAATTTTTGTAATTTACCTCAGTCATCATGGTAATGGAAAGCTTTTCTAAGGCCCCAGTTGACCTGGGCAATGGGATCTTTTGTTAGGAGAGGGTGGTTTTGTCCATGGTGACCATACCTGTACATCCTAGTGCGTTAAGTGATTAAGGTGAGCTTTTTTTGAGACTTATTTGTTGATAACCTATGCTCTGGCTAGACCAGCACTAGTTGATCAGTTGAGGTCAAACACTTGGTACCCCATGCCGGTTAGTTGTATGCCACTCTCCATGTGCCAGACTGAATTGTAGTGCAGATATGAGCTGGAGTAGATTTCTGGCATATCTTGTTACAAATTTTGCCATAAATAACATGAAATCTATCAGAACATAAAAGGCCCTGCACCTCCTGCTAAGTCCTGCCTACTTTGGAAAAGTGGAAAAAAAGTGGAAATTTATTTGTATCAAACTGGTGTAAAGTAGAATTGTCTTAGTTGCCCTTAGCAACCAATCAGATTCCACCTTTCATTTTTCAAAAAATCTGTGAGGAATGAAAAGCTGAATCTGACCCTGAATCTGAATCTCCCTCATGTGTTTAAGAAATCTGACATACGCGATTAATAAATGCCCCTTTTTGTGTTTATTGTGTGTGATTTTTTTAGGCTATGCTAAAAATCTTGTTAAATTCGCTGTTTTTTCATGTATCTACACTGGGGAATGCTTTTATATGCAATGTACTGTATTTAAAGGACAAGTGCCATGAAAAACTTTTTCCCAGTAATTGAAGCACATTACAAAGTTATATAACTCTGTAATATGCTTCAATCACCTATCTGCCTCCCTTCCCTGTCTTTCCCCCCCCCCCACCAGGAAGTGCACTAAACTCACACAGACCTAATGACTGTCGTCACCGTCACCAAGCTCTTCTCTCAGTTCCTTCTTCTGTTACACCAGCCTCCCCCCTCCCCTTCCTTGTCAGGTAACTCAGCTCCGATTGGCTAAACAACTGCAAGCCATCACTTGTCACATCTCACTTGCTTATCTTCCCTCAGACTGACTCCAGCACTTAGGCAGCTCCCCCTCCCCTCATACCCTATCTCCTGCTGCCGTGGACTCAGTGAAGGAGTCATGTCATTAGAGAAGATAAGCTGAGCAAGCAGAGTCACCTGACAAGGAGGGGGAGGGGGAGGCTGCTGTAACAGGACCTAGAGCAGCCCTCCTGCTGATGACTCATCCTCACAAGAAGGAGCTGCTGGTGACTGTGATGACAGTAATCAGGTCTGTGTGAGTCAGGACACTTCCTGGTGGGGGATGGAGGGGGGAAAAGACAGGGAAGGGAGGCAGATAGGTGATTGAAGCATATTACAGAGTTATATAACTTTGTAATGTGCTTCAATTACTGGGAAAAAGTTTTTCATGGCACTTGTCCTTTAAAGTTCAGACATAAATTTTCAGTATGTATAAAATTCATTGAAAAGCAAATGTGGCTATAAAATACTAAAGTAAGGGTGATAATAATGCTGATCAAATGGGGTTATAGGGGAATTGCTGAACAAAATGTTGGTATAATTAAAGAGCTGAGGTATTGTGTTTCTGAAGCAAATAGACAGCTATATGATGAATTATTTTGGTAATCTGATTAGGCATAGTATGATACATTTTCCCCTTAACTCAGCAGAACTAATTGGCTAAATGGTCATGATTATAATTTTGATTCCTAGAAAAATTGAAGCAATGTGAACCTGCATATTTAATCTGCAAATTTATCAAAGATGCAGATTATCGACTCTCAAACGCAATACAGCATGACTTTAGTATGCAGATGAATACACTCTTTCCCCTTGTCAATGACTTCTCTCTGCTGCAGATAGCAGCTTCTAAAAACCAAACCTACTGCCTACTGTACGTCACACTGTCTTCTTACATAACAGAGTAATCCTTGGAACTATCTATAGCAGGGGTGTCAAGCTCAAATACGCAGTGGGACAAAATTAAAAACTTGGACAAAGTCGCCTGCCAACCTTGATATTTTTTGAAAGAAAGTGCGCTATGAAACGCATTGCTGGTTGGTCTAGAGAAAGGAGGTCCTTCCTGCAAGATCAGTGGATGGATTTATATATATTTAACCCCTTAAGGACCCATGACGGACTGGTACTCTATCAAGCCCTGCAGCTCTATAAAATGAGCTCACAGATCAGTGCTATGCAATAATTTTGCAATGACCAGTATAAGCAATATAGTGATGGCTTGTAATTATTGGATCAAATTCATGTCCACATCCACTTATTTGAGTAACGAACGGACACCTGAACAGTCACGTCTCTTTGTGTGTCTGTTTGCTGTTCTTCAATAAAGTTTGTTGCACTGTCGGCAATCAGCAAGCTTGTATGCCTCACTGTTGCCCTGGATGGGATTGGTAAGGGGAGACATGTGAACCTGGTGTATAATAGTGCCGTTCATGGGTCCCACTACCATTCTGCCATTGGTGGTGCAGCAGCTATGCTAAGAGGATGAGGAGGTGGCAGGGGAGGAAGATTGGTAGGAGAAGGCAGGAGGAGGCAACAGGAGGCAACGATTAATGTCTAGCAATCCAGGGTGGTGATGGGACAAGCACAAAAATGCTTTAAGCTTGAGGCCCAGCCACCAGTACATTAACTATATGGTTGATTAGGGAGATGTAACGTCCCTGCCCGGACTAACTGGACCTTGCCAATGATGTTGTTGCACAGCGCACACCTTAACTTCTCCTCAATTTGTTGATGCCAGGCAAGGATGGCACACCTAGAAAAGTAGTGGCAGCTCAGAATTACCTAAAATAGTAAAGTGCTGTGGAGTATGTCAGCGCTGCGTAAGTAAAAATTAGTCATTAAAACAGGGCTTGTGGGTGTGAATAGGGGTACTTTTTGTTCCAATTGGGGATGGAAAGCTGAACATTTCCCTAGGATGGTGTGGAGATACTTGTTGCTGCTACTGTCACACCAGTGCCACATCCCTTATTTGCTGTGGTCTTAATTTTTTTTTTTATTATTTTGATATTCTATTTTGGTTTTGGTGTTAATATTTTAACTAATTTCTCTCATTTGCTAATTTGCTAATTTTTGCTAATTTTCCACATTTGCCACCTATTCCTACCCTAGTTGTCACCTATGTATATCTCTGCTGTTACCTTCATTTTACTCCACTTTTTCAGCCCTCGTGGTGGCACAACCTGCAGAACCAACAGTGTCTTGTTGTCACTTTGCCAGGGGAGATGCCAAGCCAGGGAGCTCCTCTGAACTTTTGTAAACTCAGGGGCTAGTACCAGCCAACCAACTGGCTACTGGCCGCTGAGTAGGGCCTGGTTGTCCATCACCGCTTCCTCAGTACTGTCATGGGCTTCAGTACATGATCGGTCTAGGATCTTGTCATCATTGTTTTGCCTCTAGTACCAGTCAACCCCTCACTTTATCTGATAAAATTGCACGGATTTTATTGTGTGTTGTTACTTTATTTTATTGTGTATTGTTACAGATCCTTACCCCAGTTGTTACCTAGCATGACCCTAGTTGTTACCTTTTCCTACCCCAGTTGCTATATATCCGTATTCCTGTGTTTTTAACCTCTTTTTATAAAAAAAATCTGTAAATCTTTACAAATATTTAGAAAACTAGAGATCATGGCGCAAAAAATATGCCCGAAAACAGCCCCATAGGTGGAAAAATGAAAACGCTATGGCTCTTAGAAGGGGAGGATGCAAAAATGAAAATTGACCTGGTCCTTAGGCCAGAATCAATTCTGCCCTTAAGAGGTTAAAACATGATTTGGGGGACTTCTACGAGACTGCTGGGGAACTTCTATGAGACTGCTGGAGGTAGGGTGAAACAATTGCTGAGTTAGGTAGCCACAGGAGGCCTAGAAGAAACCTCAGGCTGCACTGACAATGCATTGACTCCCCATGTTCTTGTTGCAGGGAGCTGAACCGAACCACTTGTACACCAATGATGCGCTGTTGTGTCTTTTAAATGCATCTAGATGGTTTAAGGAGTATACTAAGGGCTTATTCCCACGTGCCGTATTTTACTGATGCTATGGACTGGGAAGCCCTGTAGTGGAGTGTTTCCCTGCCCGACATGATGTATTGATATCATGCTGAGAGCAGGGAGAGTATGAATTTCTGCGGCACTGCAATCATAGAGCAGCGTGGCTGCTTCATTACAGTGCTGCACATATTTATACAGTTTCCCTGCTCCCAACATCATATTGGAGATGCTGCCGTGTGTGTGTGGGGTTTGGATTCTACTACAGGCCTTCCATGTCCGTGTCATCAGTGAAACGCGAATTGTGGGAATAAGGCCTTCCAAGGACACTCACGGCATATCCACAGGAGGGTCCCCCTCTCTTAGGATTGAACACTTCACGTCTCCCACTGGCCTGTGGGTGCTGCTGGATATGGTTGCTAGAGGGGCTTTGTTATAAAGTGCCCTACAAAGAATATTGCTGTACAAATGTAGGCACTCTATAGGGACTTGTATTGATATTAACATACTGCCATATTTCTATCTTTATATGATGTAGTGTATATTTTGTCCATATGAAACCATATTTTAGTAGATGTAAAGTTTGTTGAAGGTCTGTGAATTTTAAACTGAATTATTATTATAGACCATTGACTAATGACTACCCATTCCTAGCGTTTATACCTGCGCCATGCATTCTAGAGGATCACCTTTGGCTCCTAAAGTCTTTTAAGGATCCTGCTCTCTTCGTGTACTTCACTCCATACGCTGTATGGATGATCCTGTGCTGAGCTGCGGTGTTGGATTTATGTGTGATATAGTGTTGTGCCTATAATTATCGCACAACGCAATAAGATGAGTGCATTGAGGGATATTCTCTCCACGTCTTTTATTTATTTACTACAATATTGCACTAGGAAGCGCCCTTCCCCCTTTTCTCTTTTTAAACGAAATTATTAACAGAAATATACAGTAGAAATGTGATACTTTAGTAAATTATCATTCGGAGTCCACATAAAGTGCAAACTCACATCTGGATAGTTCTTCATTAGACATGTAATATGCTTGCCCTTGTTTTCAAGATCATTTCATGGAACTTGTAGCTTCTGCCACATAAAATCATTCCTGAAGCTGTGAATTGATGCTTTACACCAAGAACAGGAAGTACAAACAGAAATCAGATTTTGCTCCAGGCTGAGGACATGTCTACTGCTTTGGCATTTTCTATTTGACTCATTCACTGTACTTTGTGATCTTTACCCCTCACTTGATGAGTCATTTGACAAAAAGACTCTTGATAAAGAACTTAAATATCTCTCTTTCTTACTCAAGAAATAGCTTTTTAAACTTCTTATCAAAATGACAATTTTTAAAAGTGCTATTGTCTCTCAAATGTCTGAAAGAGACCTTACTTTATGCAAGGAACACATTTTGTCTAGTACATGATGAAATAGTTTGTTATGAGCATGTACTGTAGGTTATTTCTGTAGTCTTGATAAAACAATTTTCTTTTATATTTTATATTTTTCTGAAGGTCTCACGTTAAAAGCATCATAATTATCATAATTATTGCCGACAATTGCTAAGCAATCAGAAAAAAATTAAAAATGTCTATAATAAATCAAATTATATATCAGTGGATTATCATTCCACAAACTTTAATTACTGTAGTATGGGAGAATAAGAGAAAGAAAATGTATTATTTTTCTCAAAGAACATACAGTATGAAATATGGATGAAAATCTCAACAGTTTGTCCCACACTTTGAAATTGTCTTTAGTGTTAGATCAATATATTTTATACATACAGATGTGTCCATTCTTACCTTTCCATGAATTTAGTTAAGAACTCCAATTTTTCATTATATGAATTCAATACAATAGCGCAACCTGCTAGAAAACCCTCAACAAGCTGCTAGTCACATTACAAACACTGAATGGCTAAACTTATAAATCCAAGATGAGCAAACCCCCCAAGATTCATTTTGGAAGGTTTTGCTCAAATTGGCCATCAAATTTGTTTATGAGGGCCAATTTGGATTGAGGACTACACCTGCTTAGCGATGTGCATAGAATTGCCCCTTGCCTCCTTAGGCCAGACCATAAGTAACAATGCATATGGCTGCTGTGTCCCAGACCCCACATTCTGTGCTGCTGTACTATTGTAGGACCTGCCAAAAGTCTCCTCATTCCCCTGAGCCAATGGGTGCTCAACTTACCTGAGGCCCCTCTCCAGCAATAGCAAACTCTCCCTGTAGCATAAATATGATGGTTAGAGTAGGCCTGATGTTCTACTCTAGTTCTTCATTGTAGCCTTAACAGAGCTGTGGCTGTATCATAACCTGAGAATGAGTCTTCTTTTCAGCAGCATGGACTCTGGCTAGTGCTCATACTGTTCCTGTGCAGCTATACTACTGCATTCCAATATTCCTTAGCCATGCTGTGCCAAACACCTAAGGTGAAACTGTCGCTCAGGTTTTGCCAGTCCATGCTGTGAGGTCAATTCATCTTGTAATAACTTTACCCAGAGTGAATAACAAAAAAATTAGATTCAAACAAATGAGATTGATAGGGTACTGACACCTAAGCCCCACCAATCAGTTAGAGCCATGGTGCCATATACACAGAGAACAAAGCCAGAAGCAGACAGTTCTGTACATTCACTTAAGTGGGAGCCAAGCTGTGGTAATCCAGCACATCTTTTGCATTGAGTATAGAGGATATGATTCTGTTTTTGTTTTCTGTATATGTGTGCCCTTTGGCTCTGGCAAACAGCTTATTGGCAGGGTGCTGGGGGTTGGCATCCTACCAGTCTTATTTTGATAACATACTGAGTATCCTGAGTATACTGTGTTTCAGCAATACATATAGTGCAGGCAGCTCAGAAAAGCCCCTGAAAGAAATCCTGACCAGCCCAAGATAAAAGAGTTGAGTTTACCTCAACCATTAAATCATGGGAACCTGTCAATGAAAGGGTTATTCCAACTAAAAACTTGTTTCTGTTGTTAAATAGCCCACCCATAGGTCAACATATTGTTCAAGGTGAGTGATTATGTGTTTTGATCTGTTTTCAGGCTAAGCATGTGCCTGGTACCCTCTTCCCACAGCGTCAGCTTTTTAAATTCAACACCATGTGAAGCAATGAATGATCCATTGTGGCAGAGAGAGGCAGGAGTGGCTGGCACTAAAGTAAAAAAGATGGCGCTGTGGCAGAGGCGAGGCCCATACCAGGCACAGGCTTCCCACCCATGGGCACCGGGCGTGAATCCAGTGGATGAGTGGGGTCGGCAGCGCACACATCCTCCAGCTGCCACTGCTGTCTTTCCCCGCCACTGGGAAAAATGCCACCATTCTCTCCAAGCTCTGGGATTCCTCTTCAGGCTGCCGCTCCTGCTTCTCTTTCCGCCACAGAGGAACACTACCGCCATTTTCCTCAAGCTCTGGGGACCCCTCTGAAGGTTGCTGCTCCTGCCTCTCCCAGCCGTGTTGGATCACCTCTGCGACTGGCCCTAATTATAAAAAGTGGGCGCTAAGGTTATAGACACCACTCCTGGCTCTCTCTTTACTGCATCAGCTCTGCTACATAATGTGCACATCATCAGCTCTGCTACATAATGTGCACATCAGCTCTGACACATCATGTGTGCATCAGTTCTGCTACATCAGGCACTCATCAGCACAGCTACATTATGCTGGGATCAGCTCTACTACATCATGTACGCATCAGCTCTGCTACATCATGCACACATAAGCACTGCTAAATTGTGCAGGGATCAGCCCTGCTACATGATGGATGCTTCATCATGCATTCATCAGCTTTGCTACATCATGCTGCTACATTAGGCACGCATCAGCACAGCTACATTATGCTGGGATCAGCTCTGCTACATCATGTACGCATCAGCTCTGCTACATCATGTACGCATCAGCTCTGCTACATCATGTACGCATCAGCTCTGCCACATCATGCACACATAAGCACTGCTAAATTATGCAGGGATCAGCCCTGCTACATGATGGATGCTTCATCATGCATTCATCAGCTCTGCTACATCATGCTGGGATCAGCTCTGCTAAATCATGCGCACATCAGCACTGCTACATCAAGCGTAGATGAGCTCAGCTACATCATGTGCTCATCAGTTCTACTACATCATGTGTGCATCAGCTCTGCTACATCATCAGCTAGTATGGCATACATATTGAGGTGATGTCATGCAGCAGTGGGCAGGAAAGAAGGCTAAGGGGGTGGGTACGCAAATGGACCAATCAGGGAGTTGCATGATGAGAAATGTGGTTTACTGGCCGGCACCATCTTGGATATAGACCGCTTTTAGAAAAACTTGTAACTCAGGAATGGCAGCAGCTAGAAAGATGGAAGAAGGCACAAAATACTTAGGGGGGTGGGGGGCTTGGTGAGTAAGACCAGCTAGGTTTGGGAGCAATAAACTTTTTAGCTCTTAGCATGAGTGTCAAACTCAAATATCACAGTGGGACAAAATTAAAAACTTGGACAAAGTTGCAGAACAACCATTGAAAAATCACCTGGTGTGTCATTATGTGCACGATTAATTGTATTGCTGGCTGGTCTAGAGAAAAGGGGAATTTTATGTGAGATTAGGGGGGAGATTAAAACTTTAATTATTGGATGGATTTATGTATATTTAAAAGGACAACTCCGGCGTCAGCCAAAAAAAAAAAAAAACACTAACAGACACAGACCCTATACTCACCATCCCTCCTAAGTCGATCGCCATTCAAAAATCCAGTCGGCCGCGGTCCCGTCAACCCCGTCACATCTGGGGTCCCACGGCATGAATGAGAGCGAGAAGGCTGCCGATGAGCGTGCGCCCCGCAGCCTTTTCATTGGTTGGATCGCATCACATGGCTTCCAGCTTGCTTAGCCAATCACCAGCAGCCTTTTCGCTTTTTTATTCATTATAAAGGAAGACGCCGTAGAAGAGGATGATCAGACCCACCCCTTGCTTGTGACGACATCATCACAAAATGGGAGAAGAGGACGGGGTCGACAGTAAATGCGTAAGTATGTTTTTTTTAACTTCTGGGGGGGGGGGGGGGAAGATGCGGAACAACGGCTCCAGGCAGGTGATTAACACACATTACAAAGTTATATAACTTTGTAATTTGTGTTAGTTAAGAGAAAAAAAAGACGTGAGTTGTCCTTCAATAACAAGAATTCAAGAAAGCATATTGCCCACGCTTTAATGACTTTTATGTGCTTATCATTGCATTAACCAGCAAGGATTGAGCTGATCACAGTGTAGCATTACTTTTCACCTCTCTCCTCACTACAAGCATTCAACTTCTTGCCACTTTAAGTAGCATGGCACAGGACATGGCACAGGACATGGGTCATATTCTGCCAGCTTAATGACAAGCTGACCTTTAATACCTCTCAGGTACAGATGTCTCTTGACCAGGTTTCTCTGCAGCAAAGAGGCAAAGTACAGAAGGGTTTACAATTATGTCTTCCTATGAATTCTAATAAAACAAAGTGTTATATGAAAATGTGCAGGATAACATCTTTAATGCAGGTGCTGGCCCTGCAAATTGAGTGGCCTTCTCTATTTGTCTGGGCTTTTTGAAGAGGATAATAGACATTACTGATTTTTAGAGGCACATTGCCTATCAATCTGTGTGAGACAACAATCGGACACAGTCCATGTAAGCTGGGGTGTGATTGGTTGCTACTTGTTTCAGACAAAAATGTCAGATTTTTGAGTCAGTGTGTGTTTTGCTGCAGGTGGTAGGTATAGGCAGCTTATATCTGTTCATACAGCCTGAAGAACATGCAATCGAAGAACATATGGATCCTGGATAAGGAGTATAATATAACAAATTATGATGAAAGTTCAGATGCACAGTACAGACACTGCTAAAATATGAACTTACTCTTCTGAACATTGACAGCACATTTTTTTATTCCTAAAACACTGCACTACTTAACTGATCACCAAGGTCAATTTGCCTCAACATAGGGCAACTATTTTGTTGTTGTCACTCACAACATTGTCTACGGGAAGGCAAAGGGAAAGCCAGTTGTCTACTGTTCTCTATGTATAGTTTTTATGACCATGAATGAAAGACAATGAATGTGCAGTCTTTTAGTAGTACAATACTCTTTGGTATAATAGATAAATCTTTACATGGACTTTAGTGCTTCAACTTGTTTGTGCTAGCGGAGGTGCTTGAAGAAGTAGATTAGAGACGTAGTTGCAGTGGTGCTTGTAAAGTTAAGAGTAGAGTAGAGGAGAAGATTTTGTTGAGGGAGTCCTAACCCAATGTAGCAATGTACTCTGCTGGAACTTGAGAGAATACTTTAGAGTGAGAAGTTACTTGAACCTGTGTATAGACTTTGGTCTGACCCTCTTGTGCCCTACAGTGTCCTGTCCTAATAGGGTAATACAAGAGCCATTCGTCCCAGCTACCTGCACTGTGAGATAGGATACGTAGACCTTGGTAGCTTTGTCCTATCCAGGCTAGTTCCTCTTGTATATCAGGATACTGCCCTGCACTTTTTAGACTGGTTCATGACATGGGCTAGGATGTTCCTAGATTCTTCTCCCTTTTGTAGTGTTTAGCCCTGAATAGTAGATATAGTAGAAATACTGAAAGAAGTGGTTGTCTCTAGCTGCATCTGTACACACTTGCGTCTTAGACTAGACCAGACTGCACTGAACTGGTTGTCCCGGACGAAGGTCTTGGCATAAGCCAGACCCTAGCATGGCTGCAGCAGGGACGTTTGCTCTGAGTGTCCTTCCATGAGAATCTGGGTAAGACGGAAGCTACACCCTCCTCCACTTAGTGACTACTTGCTACAGGGGCTAAGTAATCTGCCCTGTGAGTGGTGGAAAGGAGTGTGTGCAAGAGAAAGAAGAAAGATAATATATTAGGAAAGAGCACCTCCTATAGGCTAGGACTGAACACATGGTACACATAAAACATTAATCCATTAACCTTCTCAGCTGTGCAATACACAGCAAAACACATAAAATGCAAAAAAAAATGACATTCAGTGCTGAAACTTTAAAAATACCTTCATCACCAACTGGAGCAAGAAGCTTTTTTGAGAGATGCAAAGGAGAGACCCAAAACACCTGTAGTGGGACACCACACTAGTGACAGAGAAGCTGAACATAATAATGTATCACTTACATTGTATTGTGCAGCTAATTGGGAGATATCCTCCTGAATGGACAATAAGTAGTCCTCTCCATTATGTCCATGTTCTTAGAAGTCCTGGATATTCATGAACAGCAGGAAGCTCCGCCCACCAGATGCTCATTGGCAGTTATCTATCCATGCTGTGTGCAGTGAGTTAAATGTCAATATGGAGGGCGGGGGGAGGGGTGTTAATTATATATATAAGTTATAATATATAAGTTATACATTGTTCTGTCCAGCATCTTTGCCATTAGTTTATACTGCCCTCATTTAAGGCAGCATAAACCTAGTGACAGATTTCCTTTAAATAGTCACAGGTAAATTAGTGTTCAGATTAGTGTTCAGAGTGGAATTCTAAAATAATGTTAAAAACTGTTGTATTGTTTACAAACATGCCACTACACATTGAGACTTAATTCCTTTGTATAAGTTTTATCATTAAATCCTAAAACAAATAATGTGTATCCAATACCTCATTAGTGGAACAGTAACTTCCAAAATTTTTTTAACCTTTCTGATATTCTAGTACCAAGAGAGTATTGCCAGTTCTTTTGCTTCCTGCTTTATGTGGAGGGCACCTCCACAATCATTGGCCGTTCTGTCCAGCAGCTCTGTACTTCTCAGCTCGACACTCTGCTGTTGTGGGTAGGGCTCTGCCATGCCAAGTCAGTGTAAAGAAGAATTACTGATTGCTGTTAGTTGAAAGATAGATTACTGCAGATAAGGTGGTCAGAGCAGTGAGGGAGCGAATCATCAGCGCGGCCACTTATAACAAAGAGAGGTGGTCAGGAACCTAGACAAGCAGGTGTAAATATGACAGACAGCTCAGAGTGCCTAGCAGGGAGACACAGCTAAAATAGAAAATAGAACCAATTGCAACATTTCTTAACTTTCAAAGAAATTTGTGATGAGAATGTCCCTTTAAGAATTCCAGTAAATCTAATGTACATAATGAATGTAATTACAATGTTTTCATGAAGACCCCAAAATACAGCACCTAACAGTGTGAAGAGCTAGGGTAAGACACTGTTCAGTGCATACATAAGACTGATTGATTGAAAGGGGCCTGGCCCTAGCAGTAAAAGACCCTTACCTAGCTCTAATTCCCATACCATAAGCCTAAGGTGACACTGGGACGTTGTTCATTGCTCCAGAAGCATGCAGCAGTGAGCTATATCATGACCAGTGGGTAGAGGCACAGGGCTATGCACTTCACTCCCCAGTCTTCTGCAATATCCATTGAGTTGCAGTAGATTTGCTTCAGAAGTCCATGTGACCCTCTCCTGCAGCTGAGTTTGCAATGAACTTGGGTGTAAAGGGCACACGCTTATGGTTCTCCTTGATCCCTGATTTAAACACTGTGACCCTAACCAAGCAAACCTTCGGCATCATGCAGTTGCATCTCTCCACTCCCGATGTCAGAACAGGTAGGAGAGTATCCCTATAGGATAGAGGATCTAGGAAAATACAAAAAGTTTGCTAGATCTTTGTTAAAAAAATGACATTTCTGGAAAGTTTGAATGGACCGTGCTATCTCATTTAGTTATCAGGCATTTAGTTATTGTACTGTAGTTTTGATAACTATATTATTGCATGTATGTTATTTTACACTACATGAATAGAAAATAGGAAATAACCAAACAGCAGCATGCGATAGAGACAAGTGCCTGAAATCTCTGGAGTGAATTTAAATCACTCCATGTTTTCACTTGGCACAGATTTCTAATTTACCAGCCTAATTCAATGAAATTTAACGCAGCTCCCTTCAATGTGTGACAAATCTGTCTTTGTGTAGAGTAGCGAAGCAGTGAAAAACACAGCCTCCCTAGAGACCAGTAATATTTAGAGCATTCAGATATGTATAATTGTATACAGTATAGCGTACAGTAGAAGCCATGCGGCAATGCAAGTCACCAGCTATTCTGTTGTACTTGTGCAGATAATTGTCTTCTATTGCGGTTGTTTCCTTTACTGCTTGCTATAATCTGCTTAGTAACTGGGGTTTGGTCTTCTTCTCAGTAACTGTATAAGAACGGCAATATACATTTGGTACAGAACTAAATCTATTGTTCTCTGGAAGCAGCCATGAGGAGAGCTTGGTTATACTGTTCTCCAATATAAAATGCATTACCTTTTGCCTATTACTAGATTTGTTGTCTCCCTATTTGCTATAATGAGCTGCATGAATACCATACAAGACAATGTAGGCTGAAATGCTAGAATACAGATCTGTTTTTCACCCTCCATTGTATTCTCTACTGCAAATATGGCTTGTGATAAAAATGTATCAGCTGATTTTTCATAATACTGTTAGTCCCTTTTATCAGCCTTGTATTGCTAAGCTGTGCAGCTAAGGTTTAGTCCTCCTTTAAAAACCTCTGAAGTTTTTTCCCCTTGTTCCCTTATAGTACAATGCACATTCCAAGATGCTGCAGATGCTCAGTGCTGCAGTAACTGAACGTGGATGAGAAAGGTGATTATTTCCCATCCAGCTCCTGCTCGCATTGGTTTCTCACAGACCTTGCCCACCCCTGACTGATTGGGCTCCATTAGCCATCAGTGCATTTTTCATTGGCGTCTGCATTGTAGGAGTCTATCTACTCCCTGTTTACATTTTCTATTGGTTGAAGATACCATCTGGTTTATTCCCAGCAGAAGTCTGTGATTGGATATGAGAACTGAGACATCAGTTTGCTATTGGCTTTGTGTGTATTAGAAATTCTAGCATTCTGAGAAGCAGACGGCGAGGGTTTTCTGTGTGCAAGCAGTATAAGAAGACAGCTAAGAATGCTGTGTGACACCTGGCTCCTTCACGTGTCCTCCTCACACTTCTAACTTCTCCACCGCATTGAACTTATTGTATAAGGCAGTGACTGCGCTCTCTCCTTGAGATAAGGCTGTCGTAGGACATTTCCTCTAGAGATGGGCACAGTAAAGAAGCAAGTTACAACATTGGAATCTAAAGACAAGATCACTTATGTTACTTGATGTCATTCCATAGAATAAAGGTGCTGTCATCCTTCTTTATTCATGAGAAAAGGATTCTTGGAAGCATGGATGACAGAGCCAACAAGTTGATCTTGGCCCCAGTTCTTGCTGTACTCTTTGTGATGATTGTCTACCAGTATATATGCCCCACTGGGACCAACTCATGGCGTTTTCGGGCAGGAGACTCTTTGAGAGGGGCAGACCAGTCCGCAGAGCTTCCTGCTATGGCAGAGGCTCAGTGGCAGGGGGAGGATGATGATAGTGAAGTTCCTGAGGACAACATTCCTCAGAAATTCCAGCCGACCTTCAATTTTATGGCCAAAGACCTCTATAGGTTTGTGGATTTTAACATCAAAGGGGATGATGTGATTGTGTTCCTGCATATACAGAAAACAGGAGGCACTACTTTTGGGAGGCATTTGGTGAGGAATATCCATCTGGAGCAGCCCTGTGATTGCAAGCCAGGGCAAAAGAAATGCACCTGCCACCGTCCTGGGAGAAAAGAGACCTGGTTGTTCTCTCGCTTTTCTACAGGCTGGAGTTGCGGATTGCATGCAGACTGGACTGAGCTCACCAACTGTGTACCGGCTATCATGGAGAAAAAGGACAGCCTAAAGAACCACAGGTCAGTGCACTCCCCATTATCCAAGTATCAGTCTGGGCTAAGGGGAGCAAAGTGTCCTTTACTTTATTCCCTTGCAATAAGCACGTAAATTGTATGTGTGTAGTGCACACTATAATGTACAGTTGTTTATATGTTGCCTTATAGACTAGATGGCTATATGTTGCTGTACATTGTGTGGGTTACATGTAAACTATTATCTACCATGACTGCTATTACACCACTGTAGTTGTATACAGTGCTGAAGCTGGACAACATTCTGTAATGTGGATGTAGATTTCAGCACCATGGACAGTAGCGCTGCTCGCCTGCCAGCTCTAGCTAAGGGGCTGCACTGCATTCAGTGGAGCAGAGGCAAAGGAAAGAAAACAAAATACAGCATACATGCCTTGTACAGTTTATTTGCAGATTGTGCCAGCAAACAGCTCTGACCCACTGAGGCTTTGACTCTTATATAGTTCTATAAAGGTGCCTTGGGGCATGTGGCACCAAGAAGTTAGCAGCATATCCTTTAAGTCCTATAAGTTGTGAGGTGGGGCCTCCATGGATATGACTTTTTTCCCCAGCACATATCCCATAGATACTCGGTTGAATTAAGATATGGGACTTTGAAGTCAACCCTTTTTTCCTCCAATCATGCCAGAACAAGTGTGGCTGGAGCGTTATCCCGCTGAAAATGACCACTGCCAAAGAGAGTGTACTTCTTGGTCTGTACCAATGTTTGCTTTGTTGCTTCACGGGCTGTCCTGCCTGTTTGTAGGAACCAATACTGGGAACTCCCCACAAAATATGCCATTTTGGACATCTGACCAGGCCGTCTGGTCATCACAATTTGACCCTTGTTAAAGTTTCTCCAATATCTACACTTGCTAATTTTTCTGCTTCCAACACTTCAACTTCAAGAAAGATCTGTTTACTTGCTGCCTAATATACTGTACGCCACCCCTTGAGAGGTGTTATTATTTTTCGCTTCGCCAATCACACTTGGTTTTAATGTTATGGCTGATTAGTATGTACACACACACACATTAGAGAATGGATTTTATTGGTGTCTATATCAAATATTATACCGTTTGAAATGCGCTTGTACAGTATAAATGTGTTTGTAATAGAAAGTTTTATAAAACTTACTACTGTCCCTTAATCACTTGGCTGTAACCAGTAAAATATACAGCTATATTGGGGTATCAGATATTGCTCATTAAATTGTCTACACACTTTCTAGAATGTGCATTACAGATAGAGATACAGATGGATTTTCTTTTTATTAGTGTCTGCCCTTCATGGCTACTTGGTCTAGTAGCCAATTGTGAGACAGCATCTCTGCTCCTCTATGGGAGATCATGGTGCACGTGGAATGCTTTTCCTCTGTTTCTCTGGCTGATGATGAAGATTAGCAGGGACTGTGCAGCAATGTTCAGCCACCCCCCCCCCACTGTATGTGCACTAAGCACCACAATAGCCATAGCTGTGGGTTGTAAAGTGGCTTCAAAGTCTTTCATTCAGCTATAGACTCTTGTCATAAGCTGTGTGTGCGCTCAGCACGATAATGATGATGACTGTGGGCTGTGAAGCGGCGTTTGGCTGCAGTCTTTCGTTCAGCTACAGGATCGCCTGTCTCTCGCTGGCATTGGCTATGTCTGCACTCAGCATGATAATGATGATGACTGAGGCAGGGAAGCTTGCTTGTTTCTTCCTCCTCTGTACTTATTGGTGTTTGCCCAGTATTATTTGTATGCAATGCTTTCCTGATTAGATAGATGCTAAAGTAAATGCCCCAGTATTCTTTATCCCTTACACCTCTCTTCTTCAGTGAAAATACATTTACATGTACAGTACAATGGTTTTTCTTTACGAGTTTCAAGCCTGGACTGGATTTTTATTACTGGATTTTTATTTCATTTTTTAATCATATTGATCCTATTATAACACTCTTTTAATCCTAAAGCCTAGTTTTGAAACTGTTTGGTACTCTACATCTGTATTCACACAATACATATTTACAGTATGCATATTCATAAACTTGTCACGTTTGTAAGGAAAGTTGAAGAAACCACACCTACATTCGTTATGTGTTTGATGTAAACCTCTGTAGTCAGTGCCCTAATGAACCTTTGTTGCTTGTCTTTTCTTCAAGTATCCTGAAGTGTCTTGTAGCATGTTCCACCAAGATGCCAGCAGCAGATACTTTAAGTCCTGTAAGTTGTGCGCTAGAGCCTTCATGGATGTTTTTCCACCACATTTCGCAAAGATACTTGGTTGAATTAAAATTTAGGACTTTAGAGTCCAAGTCAATCCCTTATTCCTCAAATCATTGTTCCTGCTTTCTTTCCTGCTATCACTTATGGGTGGAGATCTTTTACTTTTGTAGAATCTAAAGAATATTGGTTTCTGCTGATTGATGGTGTTCATTCTATTACTTTGCATTGGGAGAAAGCTGTCAATCAGTGGTGAGTAGATGGGAAGGCCTGCATCCCATGAGTACATCTCCTGCCTTACAGTCCTTACTCATAGCCACTAATACTTCTAGAAAGATTATAGATTCTAGAAAGTGAGAAAATGTACACGTTTATGTTAGGCACCACAGAAATCAGCATGTCTCTCACTACTTTATGCTAACTCCAGACAGGACAAGTTTGCAACAACGGCTGTTGTTTAATCACAGTGGCCAATCGCATTAACTTCTATGGAATCCCGGCTGAGTGTGGCCGAACAGAAAACTGACATGTCTATTTCGTGAGTCCGCTATTCATTGAATAGTGGCTGCACAAAATAGACTGTGCAATGTAAAGTACAGCTCCAGATGTACTTTACATTATCTGCTATAGCTAATTGGAGTGCGGGCAGTACCGGCTGGGTTGAACATCTCAGACTGCGGCCGTTCTGTGACAGGGCGGTGTCACAAAACAGCCGCTGTCTTGCCATGTGTGAACATGGCCTTAATGCTCTAAAACTGGGTAAAACTAAAAAAGCTATTATTTTAATTACATGAGAACATGGACCATCAGTCAAGAGTTTGGGAGAAAAATGTGAAGATACATGAGTAAGGGGATGGTCAAATTGTCAAAGCTAACACTGTATTCAAAGTCAATGGTACAAAGTATATGATATATTGGAATGCATTGGAATAGTATTGCTGGAGTCCCTCACTGTCTATGTATGTGACTGTGTGCCTTTTGTCCTATCACAGCTATTAATGTACCATACTATGTCACCTACACATTTTTAGTCCATATTGGTGGAAACGGGTTCTGGTAACTTGGGGCTATTTGTGCAAATGTGTTATTTTAAAACATGTAAACAAACTTAGACTTAGTACTGGTCCCACAAGTACTGAGTTTTAGAATGTAATGTTTGTGCCATTCAACTTTTTACTTAAATGTAAATGCTTCCTCTCCACCATGCAACCATTTCAGATAAATATAATTTCTAAGGACTTGCATCGCAGTGTTGTAAAAAAAAGTTGCAACCAGGTGCAAGTTAATGAGACTACTACCTGGCTCAAAGAGACTTTAAGCGTGTATAAGACAGCATGTTGTTACATACAAGTTAAAGGGGTTGTCCATCAAAAATCTTTTTCTTTCAAATCAACTGGTGTCAGAAAGTTATATAGATTTGTAATTTACTTCTATTAAAAAATCTCAAGTCTTCCCATACTTATTAGCTGCTAAATGTCATGCAGGAAATGCAGTGTTCTCTGCTGACATCTCTGGCCGAGACAGGAACTGTCCAGAGCAGGAGAAGTTTTCTATGGGGAGTCATATAAAACTGAGACAGAATTCCTGTCTCGACCAAAGATGTCAGCAGAGAGCACTGTGTCTGAATGGAAATAAAACATTTCCTGCAGGACATACAGCAGCTGATAAGTATGGGAATGCTTGAGATTTTTTAACAGAAGTAAATTACAAATCTATGTAACTTTCTGATATCAGTTTATCTAAAAGAAAAAGATATTCACTAGACAACCCCTTTAATGTGCAGCCACATGTCTTTTCCCCCAAATATCTTTTCATCTGATTGCCCACAGTAGAATAATAATCCCTTAATTTATATAGCACTTACTTATTCTACAGCACTTTACACTCAAATCCGTCCCTGCCCCCATTAGGGCACCCATTCAAAATCCACCTATCTGTATGTTTTGGGTGTGGGGGGAAACCAGTGTACCTTGAGGAAACCCACACAACCACAGGGAGAAGAGGGGGGTATTTTTTTTATATTATAAATATACTACATAAAGATACTCTTATCACGCTCAGATAGAAAGCCAAGCAGTCTGGGCTCAGTATCATGTTTGCTTTGTTTGCAGTGATTTCAGTTTATCATCATCTGCATTAAATCTCCAAAACATATTTACTTCACAGAGTATGAGTAGTAGTAGATTTCAAGTATCACTGACATGTAATTCTGTTTCTGTGTCCATTAGCCTTGAAGGGGTGGTGTCACAATGAAAATTAGGTCTATACTGATGTATTATGTTATATGTAACATATTTCACAATTACAAGCATTTCTTAAAATTTATGGCTTAAGAGATATAGACTCACTAATCCCCCCATGTGCTGCTTTGTTGGATAACCTGTTGCCCCTGGTAACGGCCCACCAGGCATCCATATTCATGGGTCACTCATGCTCAGTTCAATCCCAGTCACATGATCTGGCTGATTTTCACTCCACATGCAAGCAGGAGGGATTGTGGGAAAATGTCTGCACTGTTGCATGGCAGTAGCAGGGTCACAGTTTGGAGAGGAAACTAGGAAAAATCACATTCATAAGGAAGAAAATGGAACAGTGATGTGAGCTTTCTTACTGAAAACAGCCCATTTGTTCTCCTTTACATACATGTATGTGGTCCACATCTGTGGTTTTCATCCCAGTCCAGGGACTTGCAAGCAAAATAGAGGTTTTGAATAGAGTCTAGAAATAGACTGACCATATTGTATAGTGCTATTGACAAACGTAAGGCTAAAGAGTTAATTTAATAAGGAGCAAAGGAAACATGTCTCTCACTTAGCGGCTTATATTCAGGCTTTATTAGATGTGTGGGGACTGGGGGTCCCAATCGTTTCCCCTATCTGCCGGAGGTGTCATACTTACCTCCTTGAAGTCAGCTTCATGATCTTCTCATAGAGTCTGAGGCAGACTCTGGGAAGATCGCAGATCACACTGACACATTGATCAGTGCAAGCAATCTAATGGTTTCTTTTAATTATGATATAGCCCCTCCCCCAATAAAAGTTTAACTTTCCCCCATTTCCCATTTTAAAAATAAAACATTTTTTTTGTCACATTTTCTATTAGAAAAAAATAATAAAAAGCAATTTAAATATCTCATTTACACAAATATGATACTAATAAATAGAGATTGTGGAGCAAAGAGACTTGTAGTTGGAAAAAAAAGCCCTATCGCTCTTAGAAGGTGAAGAGAAAAACATGAAAATGCATAAATTATAATTTGCCTGGTCATTAAGGACAAAATCAACAGTGTCCTTAACCCTTAGGCGACCCTGGACGTACCCGTATGTCCAGGGTCGCCTCCATGTGTTCAGAGCGGGGCCGCGCGGCGTCCGTGCTCTGAACCGCCGCGGTCCCAGGTGCCACTCGTAGCCCAGGACCGCGGCTATTATCGGGCACGGTCCGATTGCCGTGCTCGCTAATAAAGTAATCAGATGCAGCTGTCAAAGTTGACAGCTGCATCCGATTACCAAAGGACCATAGACCAAAGGATAAAAGCGCTATAAGCAAGGGAATGGAGCAATATTTGTTAACAATGGTTTGAATTTTTTACAGGCCATCAGATACTATGAAAGTTATATATGTTACATATCGTTGTAATCATAACAACTTGAGGAACATATGTAACAAGTCAGTTTTACCCCAGGGTGAACGGCGTAAAAACGAAATACCCCCAAATAAAAGAAATGCATTTTTTTTTTTCAATTTCACCACACATTGAATTTTTTTTCTGGTTTTGCAGTGTACTTTATGAAAAAATTCAGCCTGTCATTGCAAAGTACAATTAGTGACGCAAAAAATAAAGGCTCATGTGGGTTTCTAGGTGAAAAAAATGCAAGTGCTATGGCCTTTTAAGCACAAGGAGGGAAAAACAAAAATGCTAAATTTGAAATTGGCCCGGTCCTTTAAGGGTTAAAGAGTTAAAGAGTAATTTTAAGGTCCATTTACACAAAAAGATGTTCTGACAGATTATCTGCCAAAGATTTGAAGCCAAAGCCAGGAACAGACTATAAACAAAGATCAGTTCATAAAGGGAAGCCTTAAATTTCTCCTCTTTTAAAACCCATTCCTGGTTTTGGCTTCAAATCATTGGCAGATAATCTTTCTGAGTAAATGGACCCTTAGACAGCAGACATGTCAAAACCTATTTTTAGGTGAGAGGTACTCTTTAGGGGTACATTCACATGAATAGTGTTTTCAACTGCACGTTTTTGGTGCTGTGTGTGTTGTCTTTAGTTCAAAGCACAACAATAAGCAAGTGTAAAGCCAAATATATACAGCATCACACATGCTATAAACACCTAATATGTGAATGTACCCTAAAGCTACTTGTAAATTAGCTTTCTATTTGCTTTAAGTACTAATTGAGAAGTAGCTAGTTAAGTGTACCTTCTTATAAGTGTTATTGGATTTCCAATAAATGCTAACATCAAGTTTACATAAAAATGATAGAGTAAATTTATAACATAAATCATGTATTTGCCTTTGATGGTGCATTGTAAGGTGTGCTGTGAACATGTCATAAATAGAAACACCTCTGGGATTCTCATGATTTTATTGAAATTGAGCTACCATTCAATTATCAATGACTCAAAATAGGCCACTGATGATTTGACGCTAGGGAGTGCAATGGAATGAGCTCATTTGCATAGCAATCCATTGCCAGGCAATTTACAAAGCTTTGGAATCAGTCTTGGCCAGCATCCATATGACTCTGTGCTATGATTAATTCACACTATTATGAAGGCATATGAGGATATAACTTATTATTAGGTAGATGTACCTAATAAAACTAATGTTCTAAAAGTTTTAAAAAGCAAATTATATTATAAGCCAAAATGTGATGTCTATGACGCTGTGATATTATTCTACATTTAACTAATCAGCTCATGCTGTCTTATCTCTTCAATTATTATTGTTTTGAATTAAGAGTCAAGAATTCAATATTGAGCAACCAGACTAATAGATAGATTTCAGTTAGACAGACCTATTTTATAGTAATATCTTGTGTTTTTTTCAGGAGTAAAACATTTAGCAGATAGTTTTTTTGATAGGCCAGTTATGTTTGATTATGTATCTTATTTAGGCTATGTTCAAACCTAGCATTACATAGTTACATAGTTACATAGTTAATACGGTTGAAAAAAGACACATGTCCATCAAGTTCAACCAAGGAGGGGATGGATACAGGGAAGGGGGAGGGGTGATAGGTTCTATACATATGCATCTATATTATTTTGGTCTAAGAACTTGTCTAGCCCTGTTTTGAAGCCCTCTACTGTTTTTGCTGTGACCAGATCCTGTGGTAGACTGTTCCACAGATTCACAGTTCTCATTGTAAAGAAGGCTTGTCGCCTCCGGAGATTGAACCTTTTTTTCTCCAGGCGGAGGCAGTGCCCTCTTGTCCTTTGAGGGGGTTTTACCTGGAACATCTTTTCCCCATATCTCTTGTAGGGGCCATTTATATATTTAAATAAGTTAATCATATCTCCCCTTAAACGTCTCTTCTCCAGACTAAACAAATGTAATTCTTTTAATCTCTCCTCATAACTAAGATGCTCCATTCCCCTTATTAGTTTAGTTGCCCGTCTTTGTACCCTCTCCAGCTCTAGAACATCCTTTTTATGAATCAGGTTCCAAAACTGGACGGCATACTCCAGATGGGGCCGCACCAAAGCTTTATAGAGCGGTAATATTATATCCCTGTCCCGAGAGTCCATGCCTGTTTTAATGCATGACAATATCCTGCTGGCCTTAGAAGCAGCTGACTGACATTGTGTGCTCTTCTGTAGTCTATTATCTACAAGTACACCCAGATCCTTCTCCATCAGCGACTCTCCCAGAGTAACTCCCCCCAGGACATATGATGCATACAGGTTATTAGTACCCAGGTGCATAACTTTACATTTATCCACATTTAACCTCATTTGCCAAGTGGACGCCCAAACACTCAGTGTGTCTAAGTCATCCTGTAACATCTGCACATCCTCCATAGACTGTACTGTACTACAAAGCTTGGTGTCATCTGCAAAGATAGAAACATTGCTGTTAATTCCATTCTCAATATCATTAATAAACAAGTTAAACAGAAGAGGGCCCAGTACTGACCCTTGGGGTACACCACTTATTACCGGGGACCTTTATTTAGCACTAAGTAAAATAGTGATATTTTGATGAAATTGCAGCAAAAATATCTATATTTTATCGTGAATTGCGCACTTCACTGCAAAATAGCGATAATTAATGCAAATTAAATGCAATGTGTGATGAACATAGCCTCAAGGGACCCTTCCTGATCACAATTCACTTGAATAAACTTTAGAACCAGGCTCAACTGTTGGCTATAAATTGAAGCTGCCAGCAATGAGTTCCTTTGTTCCCTTTATTATTTTGTAAACTTGATAGCTGGTTGGGTCACAAGGACCCAAGGGATTGGTCATCAGTGTTCTTCCTCTAGAATGTTCTTCAAATATATTGTTGAGCACATGAATCATGGGCCCCATGAATCCTGTATGGGTTCTCCCCCCATACCCACCTAGCTTGGTGCAGTCCCCCAGCATTCCTTTATTCTCCTAGCTCAATGTTGCATAAGTGACATCACTCATGTGTCAGGGAGCTGGGAGAATGAATTCCAGGGGACTGCTTCAGGCCAGGTGAGTATGTATATGGGGGAAGGGGCTCTTGTGGCTGGAGGTGCAATGCTGCTGGTGGCCACAAGAGAGTGCAGCAGCATGTAAACTGGGAGCGTTCACCTTGAATGCTCACAGTTAAAAGGCCAATGGCCTGTGGACTGCCTTAGTGCATGGGCCCCATAGGAGTGGCATGGTCTGCCTTTATGGTAGCTACAACACTGGTTGAGCATACTGTACTTTACTTTAAAATGTGCCTGTCGCTATGGCTGCTGACAGATCAGCAGTGAATTCAATTCTGTAGACAGAAGTTTGGTTATCCATAGCTACCAACATAGCTACCAACAAGCTATAATGGAAATGCACACAACCCTAAGGGGATTGTGCGTGCGCAATTCTGTCACAGTGTGTTTGATACCTGAACTTCCACCTGCAGAGTTGAATTAACTACTGATCTTGCAGCAGGTGTAGAGACACGTATGCTTAAGTTCCTAAGGCTACAAAAAACTTTGGTGTAATTTATCAATAGCATCAAAATGTACAAGTACAGGATTTACAAAATAGCAAGAAGTCCCAGATTTCTCCACATTTGGCTAAACACACTAGAAAGTTAGTCATTGTTCTCTTTATAATCACTGGAATACTTTTACTTTGTGGATAAAATTGACACACATTGTTATTTACACGTTATACATTCATTCTCTTAGTCATACCCCACATTTTGTTCAAAGCTGTCAAGGGATGTATAATAAGTATATAAAATAATTCATAATTTTGGTGCAAGGATTTGCACTTTGCAAAGTTCCAGTGTGTTTAATAACTAGCACAATTGAAACCCATCATAGTTTGGGGAGTCCAGGTTCACAAAATGTAAAAGTCTCTGAGTAATACCATCAGAGTTACACTGATAGGCTTAATAACTTCTTCTTCTTTTGGCTGTCGGAAAATATGTGATTTGGAAACTAATCAAGCAACCTATTCTATACTGTAATTGCTGAGGAGCAGATGATTTGATGCTCCATTAGTTGTCTTCACTTATATCAGGCTTCAGCAGTATACTTTATTTGTTCTGCTAATGATACAATTTGTTTCTTATTTTTCGAACAATGAATGCAACTTATATAGTCTATAATAAACGTAGCAGTGAGGTAAATTTCATTCTAAGAAACTTTGGAGAAAGTGGAACAGATTCTCCAGCACTATCTTTGAAAGTGTCACTATGAAAATCCTAATATACAGTAATTAGGGAAAAGTAGTTGTCTACTAGCTTTCTGCCTAAAAGTGTTGACATTTGTGTAGTGAAAACCATTCACATAAGATTGTTTTTGTAAAGAGGAAGTCCTATCAAACAAAAAAATGGCAGGGAGGTAGGAGAGTGCGGGAAAATAATAAAAAATAAACTCACCCATCCTTGTGTCTCTGTTGCACCGTTCCGGAGTCCTGTTGACAGCTGCCGGATGTCTTCTTTAGCTTTCAACCGGATACATCACATACCCACCTCTCCTTGCCGTGACATTACATCCTGGCTGAGCAACTGCCTGCTCAGCCTCTCAGTGTGGGCATTGTCCCACCCCAGTCACTGATTGGCTGAGCGGGCAATCACTTAGCCCGATACATGATGTTGCAGCTAGGAAATTTGTGGGTTGGGCCAACAATGTTCAATGTGTGTCATCATCTCACTGCACTGTCATCATCTCCTTCATTGTCTCAGCTCTGCTACTTCACCATCATCAGGCAGAAGCATTGCATGATGGGAAATGTAGTTTTCTATCTTGGATATAGATCGGCTTTTAGAAAAACTTGTAACTTGAGAACGGCAGCAGCTAGAAAGATGGGAGATGGCTCAAAATACTCAGGGGGACTTGGTGAGTAAGGCCAGCTAGGTTTGGGAGCATTTCATTTTTTTAGCTCTTGGGGGGAATACCCCTTTAAGACTGTATATGTGAGTGTGTATGTGTATGTGTATGACCATCAATTTCTTTAGTAACAAATGTCAAAAGAATTATAATGTTCTGTTAGAAAATTCAACATATACTGCGTAAGAGCTACTAGCATCTGAAAAGACTACAACATTGACAATATTGTGGAAATTGGTACCTAATGCTCTAATGTGAGTTAGTTTGCAGCAATCTAGTATGATTTTCCTTTTATTTTTCTGTTGAAATGTAAGTAACTCATAACTGTGTTCACAAGATGCCTTGATGTATTTTTTATCAGCTATCATGTCAGCACTTGTACAAATTGTACTATTGTCAAACATCTTAAAAAGAGAAATATTATGATGGATATACCAGAGGATGTTGTGCTTTAGATAAATTAGACAGTGATTGCAGACATTCTCCATGTAGGAGTATTGACACCTGCTGTTACTCCTCTACAAAGCGTACATTATCTTGAATAAACTTTGTGTAGGACTCAATCAGCTCCTGTTAAAATAGTTGAATGTGCTGATATATAGGGTTTGGTTCTTACATGTGACTAAAACATTAAGTATTTCTGTCAATTAATTACATGCCTTGTAGTGAAGCAATCATATTTTCTGTATGACTTTTCTTGTCCAAGTTGTTCACAGACCAAAGGATGACTAAACCTTAAATATGTTTTGGATCATACAGCAGAAATACTTAAAGGGAATGTATCACTTAGATTTTCTTAAACTGATTAGAGGCATGTTTTTTTTCTCCATAATTTTTTCTATTTTCTGTGTAATTTTTTGTACATTGTTATGGGGGCTACCATTTTGCCTGAGCTGTTTTTAGCAGCATTTAAAGATATGCTTTACAATAAGCCCCATAGACATAGACAACAATAGACAGGACCTGTCCCACTGAGATCAATGTGGAACATTAATGAGCTGTAATATGTTATTTTACACTATTTTTATTGTGTTCAATTAAATCATTCATATTATTGGAAACACTAAAGGAACTGCCATGAAAGCAGCCAATTGATTTCACATGGTGAGATACAAAGGTCACCTAGCCGTACATGGGATATTACCTACTTTGTAATGAGACAGTATTATAAAACATAATTTGCTTATTGAGTAGGTCAACTAGCGTCATGTCCCATTACCCTGATTTAATGGCCATTAGTGGACCCAGTCTAGTGTTTGTAATGGCTGGTGGATAGATTAAATGTACTGTAAGATAAGACACGCCACTTTACACTTTCACACTTTCTCATTTTTTAAATGAAGACTAAAGATTCAGTTTCAGCCCTATAATATGCATTAACCTTAATAATAGTTCTTGAAAATATTAATATAAAATCTAAAGAAGGTATATTATAATAAAATATAATATTTAATAATACTAATTATATCCAAAGAGGCTCTCCCTACAAGGGCTAAATTTATAGAAAGGCAAAATAGATCTGTTATGTAGGTCTATTTTTAATGTGGCATTCTCTGAAAGTGATTATCTAGGCTAGGTTCACACCTGTATGAATTCTTTCAGAAAAACATAAATCAAGATAAACAGGATTTATTATGCAGTAGACAGCAGTGCCATCTCACAGATTCCCATGCTTTAAAAATGTTTTTTATGTCAATGTCTATGCACAAGCACCTTAGAAAACCTGCCCTAAATGTGACTACATATAGACCCCTTTCATGCTAATCTATGGGGAACGAGCATGATGATTTCCGGCAAATTTGCTCTGTTCCATGCTCACAACTTATAAGAGATATTTGTTTTTACCAGATGCTGTCCTTGTTAGGGTGACAATAGTTACATTTTTAGAAATAGACAAAATGAAAACTATATGTGAGTCTACATAAGCTAATGGGTACAGCTGATAGCTTCATTTGTGTACAACAGCTATAAATTGGCCTATAACAATCCTTTCCCATATGCTATTTGAGTACTTTCTACTAAGCTTTAATGTTAACCTCATTCTAAATCCCTTTATGTTTAAATCATATTTATATATGCCCTATGCAGAGTATAAACAGCAAATCAAACCAGGCATATTTGAGAAGCTAGAAAAGCAATGTTTTATCAGAGAATATCTTGCTTGACATTTACTGCTCACAGGGACCTTTATCACTTTTATTGCTTTTCAAATAAATGTAGCTATGATCTTGTGCTTTTGTAGTTTCTTTATTGGCTGGCCAGCCTCGCCTCACATGAAAGCTCTGTGATATTACATTTGAATAAGAAGCATGCATATGTTATATTAGTGCCCTGCTTTCACAGAGATAATCAACATGTTGCAGGGAATCATTTCCTCTGTTTAACATTAGATAAAACATAATAAAATGTAACTAATAGTGTTTTAGAGCACTTCCACATACATTTTTTAAACACCCCTGCAGTTTTGTATGCTGTTTTTTAAAGCCAAAGCCAGAATTCCCTCTCTTATATTCTCCTTACCCCTTTTCAACTTTTTCCTGGCTTTCCCTTGCCTTTGTAATAAATCATTTGCAGCTATTTTCCCCCAAATTTTTATCCTGGAATTTTTTTTATGTCCTGTAGCAAAGTCTATAAGAAAATACCTGAAAGGAAACTTTATCTCTAGAGCATGCAGCATGCAGCATTAAATAAAACAAAAACACAAGGACCCCAAAAAATGCACTGAAAATCTACAAAAAAATAACTTGTGACCTGAGACATGTAGACCAAAAAGATGAGTGGGCACCACAAATAAACTCGCAAATGCAATAATCAATGTGTTAGGTGCATAAGACCTACTGGGTTCACTGAAATACACATGATAGGGAGAAAGGAAAGAAGATGTGTAAATACAAAGAAGTCTGCGCTCTCCATATAGAGTAGTTTATTAAACACAATGAAAATCAAACAGATATAAAGCTAATAACACTTAAAAACCAAGAACCATGGAGGGGACCGAAAGCAATACCCACCCCGGACCCCCCCCCCATAATCCACACTCTGGTATCAATAGTAAATCTAAGATACAATATATCTAACCATACAGCATAAATAAATGTGCAAAGCCGAGTAAAGTGCAATGAATGTAATCCAAAATATGCTATGTTAATTCAAGAAGAAATGTGCAAAAATGCATGTCTAAGTAAAGTGCAGTGGGACACGGAAAGTGCAAGTCACTCAATGTGTGGTAACTTCCACAGAGTGGGGTCCCAGAATTCCACGCGTTCCGTCACTCATGGTAAAGGGACGCTGGTTGACCTCAGGGAGATCAACCAAAACACCGCAGAGACACCATCACGTGTCTCAACGTCAGTGTATTCTAGAACATTGCCCCCTGGGAAATCGAATATGCAAAAGAACATTGCAGAGACACCATCACATGTCTCGACGTCAGTGAACTAGCCAGACCTTCCCTCCGGGAAGGAACAACCAAGCCAAAGCGTTCTCCAGTCAAGGAAACCACCTCAGCAAGGTATCCATCCACAGACAGCTGTTTCGGGGTTTTTGCCCCTCATCAGTGTGGAGTAGGTTTCTGGCTAGTGGGAGCAATGACTAGTATGTGCATGCAAAAGGACGCTGGTTGACCTCAGGGAGATCAACCAAAACACCGCAGAGACACCATCACGTGTCTCAACGTCAGTGTATTCTAGAACATTGCCCCCTGGGAAATCGAATATGCAAAAGAACACTGCAGAGACACCATCACATGTCTCGACGTCAGTGAACTAGCCAGACCTTCCCTCCGGGAAGGAACAACCAAGCCAAAGCGTTCTCCAGTCAAGGAAACCACCTCAGCAAGGTATCCATCCACAGACAGCTGCCAGAAACCTACTCCACACTGATGAGGGGCAAATACCCCGAAACAGCTGTCTGTGGATGGATACCTTGCTGAGGTGGTTTCCTTGACTGGAGAACGCTTTGGCTTGGTTGTTCCTTCCCAGAGGGAAGGTCTGGCTAGTTCACTGACGTCGAGACATGTGATGGTGTCTCTGCAGTGTTCTTTTGCATATTCGATTTCCCAGGGGGCAATGTTCTAGAATACACTGACGTTGAGACACGTGATGGTGTCTCTGCGGTGTTTTGGTTGATCTCCCTGAGGTCAACCAGCGTCCTTTTGCATGCACATACTAGTCATTGCTCCCACTAGCCAGAAACCTACTCCACACTGATGAGGGGCAAAAACCCCGAAACAGCTGTCTGTGGATGGATACCTTGCTGAGGTGGTTTCCTTGACTGAAGAACGCTTTGGCTTGGTTGTTCCTTCCCGGAGGGAAGGTCTGGCTAGTTCACTGACGTCGAGACATGTGATGGTGTCTCTGCAGTGTTCTTTTGCACCGTCACTCATGGTGACTTCATCAGGAATGACACATTGACATAATCGTGAGTCATTCTGAGTGACGGAACGCGTGGAATTATGGAACCCCACTCTGGGGAAGTTACCACACATTGGGTGACTGCCACTTTCTGTGTCCTACTGCATTTTACTTAGACATGCATTTTTGCACATTTCTTCTTGTTGAATTAAGCACATTTTGGATTACATTTATTGCACTGTTTACTTCGTTTTGCACATTTATTTATTCTGTAGGGTTGGATGTATCGTATCTTATCTTTACTATTAATACCAGAGTGTGGATTCTTGGGGGGATCCTGGGTATTGCTTTGGGTCCCCTCCCTGTGGTTCTTGATTTTTAAGCTTTTTTTTTAGCTTGTATTCTGGTCTGTTTTATTTTCATTGTTTTTAATAAACAGATTGTATTACTTTATATGGATAGTGCAGCCTTCTTTATAGGTACACATCTTGTTTCCTTTTTCCTTATCATGTCATTAGACATGTTAAAAGTTATTGATCCCATTGGGTCTCACGGTGATTAGGAGATAAAGCCAAGGAGCGAACGTGGTAGCAGCGCGATCCACTCCCATGCCACCTGTTCTGTCCGTCTAGAAAGTCTTATATATACTTCCATTGAGGGACTCAATTGAGGGAATGAATGGCATGGCTGTCGTGGTCTCTCCCCTGCTGTATCTCCTGACACCCTCTGTGATCAATAACTTTTGACCTGTCTATGGACAGTTAATTTTTTTGACAGGTACTCTAGTGTAGTGTGTTTTATCTTTCACTACTGACTGTTAATGCAGTGTTTTTGGCAACAAGCATGAAAATGCTTTTTCAATCACTGAGTGAACACTTGATGAGTATGCAGCTTGAAAATGGAACAATATGAGAACAGAAGGTTTAGTTTTCTAAAAATGAATCTGTCAGTTGTAATTTATGTTCCAAACAGCTGACAATGTTAGATATCTGTTAGGTCAACTAAATACATGGTACTGCACAGGGCCTTGGGAAAGTCACTTTCAGACATATAGACAGATATACAAATGTCACCATGCGTCTCCTTGACCTAACCGCAGCTGGCAGATCCACTTTAAAGCATATTTAAAGCGCAACTATAATTTCAGTAGCCAAAAAAAGAAAATTCCTCAAATAAAAAGCCCTCATGTTACCTTTTAAAAAGAGCCCTAAACTGCGTTGATAGCATGTACGCTCGCTGAGATATCCCCAGTTGTTTGGCTCAGAAGAATAAATGAATTTTTCTCCTGGCTGAGACAAAGTGGGCGTGGCCTATCCCTCATCTCCCTGGCTGCGTCCTTCCATTCACTGAGCAGCACCTCAGCAGATGTACCACACATAGCAGGATCAGATAGAGCCCAAGCATACAGTATCACAATGTAAGATTAGATACAGAGCCCCAGCAGATGGTATCACACACAGTGGGATTAGATACAGTCATCTGCTCTCATAACACTGTAGGATAATGTCAGCCATGGAGGTGGGGGCACCTGCTGCAGATATCTGATAATGAGTGTTATATGTACTATGGAAGGACTACAGCTGTGTTGTGCTGGGACTTGTAGTCCTTCCCTCAGTGACTCACCCACTCTCCCTCATGCAGTACATTGGAGTCATGGTGGTACTGGATACACTTGTCCCTTCATCCAGCTCTTCCCCTGCGCTGCTCCTCACACACAACACCCTCAGCTCTGCTATGTGATATCTGTGAGGGGAGGGGGGGAGAACATGCTGCTAGGAGGGGGGAGGAGGGTTTGTTTATGTCTCTCTCTGAGTCAGGACTGTTATCTGATCCTCCTGTCAGAATCCGTACACTCAGGACGGATCTGCTGGGAGGGGGCGTGTCCAGCAGGAATGCAGAAATAAGTCACAGCCAGAGAGGGCTGTAAGGGCATAATCAGCCTCAAGTATTTAAAAAACTGTTCATTTTAGGTTATTAATGTATATTGCAAAAATTCTTATCATCACCTAAGCTAACTAAAACTGAATGGTCAAAATATTTTATAGTTGCGCTTTAAATTTTCCCAAAATTTTAAAGGGCCTTGTCTTAATTGGTTTTCAGCTATAGAACAGATAGCAGAATGGAAGTTATAATTAGGCTATAAGGGACAACAGCGAAGTAAAGTCTGAGTGTTACAAGTCAGTAGATAGGACCAGGTAGAACATAGGAGCGGTCAGCATCAGAACCAAGAAATGAGCAGAAGGTTCAAATCAATAGCAGGAGTAGAACATATGATAAGAAAAAAGTTTTTGAATGTAGCACTCAAAAACTCAAAGATGGGCTGAAGAGACAGAAGATAGAACAAATCTATACTAACAGACACAATGCACTGGAATAATCTCAGGTTACTAGCTGACTTATATAATTAAAGTGACTGTTGGTAAGGTGGTGACAAGAACACAAAATTAGAGATAGGGAAACACACACAAAAAGAGGCACATAATTCCCGGAGCTAACATATATTCTGGTGACTCGGCTTCTAAAAATCAAAGGGCATGAGTTCAGTGTAGAAATCCAGAGAATAATTTATCTGTAAAATCCACATCACTTCCTAGGTTCTAGAAATACAAATGAAATCTTTTAATGTTTGATGAACATTGTGAATAATTTATCAAATTGTATTAATGTCAGTACAATACATTACAATACACCTCGGGTTGTGATTTCATCAATCTAAAATACCAATATGAAATACTGTAACCTTTCCAAACATGGCAGACAGAGTCGATCAACAAAAACAACGGCTCAGGGCTTGGCAAAAAAACATGATAGAAATAGTTAGATATAAAGTAGACAACACCACCATGAAAGTAATTGGCTGATTATTATGTGGATCTGTCGATTTGTGTGAACTCTCTATTTTGCAAACTTTTTTGTTTTTGTCACAATTAGATGCAGGTAAATATAAACTTTTACTTGAAAAACTAGTAGATCCTTTGTCCTTTGTGTTTCACTGGTTTTACTATAAAGAGAAAGTGAGATACCTGGCTAAAAATGGAAATTTTGAAAAAAAAAAATTATTCATTTAGATGGCCTTTTATGTTTTTCATAGAATTGCTGTAAAACATGTTATTCCTGGAATATGTGGAATATGTGTATTGTGACACAACAAACTTTTCAAAACATTTATTATTCTTATATTCTTTGGCAAGTGTTTCTTCTCCATTTCTATAAAGCAATAAGACTATATTGTATTACTTTATATAATGCTAGCCAACTGTTCATTGCTTTTTTGCAGCTACAATTTCAGTAAGATCTGTCAGACTGACGTCTTGATGCTGTACTACCACTTTGTTAGGATAACTACTTATTACCATAGTAACTTCTTTCCTAGCTGATCATGTAATTTTAAAGATTGCGTTAATTAGCAACATAAGTTTAGGTTACAAAGGTGTGATATAGATCTAAACACCAGCTGTTTACCATAGTATAGAAATAATTCCACCCAAATGTTCTATATTATTCTAAACATTTTCTTAGCTTAGCAAACTTTTCTCTTTCTTAGCAAACCTTAGCACTGTCCCACATCTCCTAGTCACCATATCGTACCCAAAAACAAACATTTGGTAGGCATCTAAAGGAAGGTGAGGACGTCAGATTCAACTACCTCCAGTGCTCCAATGGGCACTTGGAAGCCTATTCCAGCACCAAATTCAAAATAGATGTACTTTACAAAATTGCTATGTTGCACAATGCTGCACGATAGTCCTATCTGATGAAAGTACTTTAGGTACACTTTACAAGTTTAAGGGGGGTTTCCAGGCAAATGATTTTAATGAATTATGTTCAGCATACGGTACCAATATAAGATTCTTGGAGTGTCAACACCTGGCACCCTCTGCAGAGGCCAGAGTCTCTGTGAAAGCATGCACAGTGAAACAGAACTGGAAGCGGAGACCTCTGTAGATGGTATAGTAGCTTAGCCTCCATTTTATTCAATGAGAACCAACTGCACCAAGCAGAGTTTTCTGCTTCCAACTCTGTTTCACTGTGTAAGCTGGTGCCATGGCAAATCAGGTGTCAAGAATCAGCAACCCACCCACAATCTGATATCAACAGCCTATTCTGAGGATAGGTCATCTATAGATTTTGCCTGGAATACCCCTTTAACTGTTATCTTACAACATTTAGCAATTCAAGCTATCTCAGCTAACAAAGACTTTTTCCCTTAGTTGTCCCTTTGTTGAATAAAATGTTTGTCAGTGCTCTACTAGAGCGATTAATCATTGCCCGGAGACGGTATGTCAATGGCAATTAATTAAAGTGATAATAGAAGCACATTCTTTAAGAAAGTCCTATAATATAGTTAAAGACCTGTTTATATATACTGCTGTGTCTTCATTTTGTTTCTGTACTGGGCCTGTTTGCAAAAATGTACCGTAAGTATAGCTTTTTATGTGTGAAAATCAAACAGATGTACTTTACTTTCACAATTCCAAGGTATTAATGAATGAGATGAACAGCATGCATTACCCGTGAATATAGCATAAATGTCAGTGATTTTTAATAATTGTAAGCATAAGGTCATGTTCACACAACGTATGTTTAGTATAAACCACGTCCGTTGTTGCAATTTGGAACAACAGCCATAATTTATGCTAAACATACGCTGTATTGGAATGCATGGAATCACAGCTGGAGCATATATACACAGTATACGCTTCAGCCGGGGTTTCCGTCTGGCTACACGAAAAACTGACTTGTCAGTTTTCTGCGTCCGCTATTTATTAAATAGTGGCCGCACAGAACATTGTGTGCAGTGGTGAATTGGGGTGCCGGCACACACGGGTGTGCCCACATCCGAATTTACTAGAAATGCAGTACCCGCCGGGATGATCTTCACTAACACAGGCCGTTCTGTGACCTGGCTGGGTCACAGAACGGCCGGTGTTATATGCCATGTGAACATTGCCTAATACTGTATATTATTCTTGGTGGGGGGTTAAATTTACCAATGCCTACACCAGAAAACTGGCATAATAAAGTTGAAAATTTTTGCACAATGCTTGCATTTTTTTGCACAAAGCACAGAAAAGTTTTACATTTTTGTGAAATATGGGGCTTGGATGAAAATAGCATGCAAGTTATGATAAATCAATGTTCTTTTTTAAATTTGACATATCTACACATTAAAAATAACATGGGTTAAACATCATGTATTATTGTACTGCCTTCCAAGACCCCTCTATAGGATGGCTTAAAATGATGACATGGCTGTATACAAGCATACTTGTGGCAGGCCTGTGTTCTTTGTGGGACTACCCCTTCAGGGTATTGATGTAGATGAAAAGATATAAAATTACTACTGATGTCTCCCTATATTCATTTCTGATTTTCCCTTTAAAAACTGGACCAAAAACTACCACAAAAACTCTATTTCAGTTTGCAAAGTTGCACCCTTCACCCATCAATTCCCACTTCTGTTAAGAAAAACTGTAAGAAGAAAATAGCTTTCAAAATGCTCTTGAGCAAGCCCATAGTAATACAAACAATAAAACCATACACCTGCACATTCAATGTGTGTAAAAAGGAAGATATAGAAACTAAATATAGCACAGAGCTTTACAGCTTCTCTGTAATTCTTCCATTTTGTTTAATCTGATGATTATCCATGAAATTCTGGAATTTCTCTTCCTTTTTTGATTCTTTTTATAGCCATTTTATCTTATTTTTTACTGTGTACATCGTTCATGTTATACTTATTGCGAAGGAAGAGCAATTAACCATTCTTTCATGACACTTAAATTATACATTATCTTAGAATTTTAACAATTGTTCAACTCTGTGCTGCAATTTGTTTCTATGAACGCATCTACTTGTCTTCTAGAAGGAAAGTGCAGGCGTTTTAAACTTGATTGGGTTTTAAACAATGGTTCTTTGTATCCTTCTTTTCTAATATATAGAGTATACAAAAACATGACAATAATAAAGAAGAAAATAAGAAATAGCATGTAGACAATGTAGCGCATTGCCAAAAAAGTAATATTATCAGCAATTCCACTATTTATAAAAGTCCATCCACAAAACAACTCTATCATGTTATTTGGATTCTAATCTTGTGACATTTATCATTTAATTATGCTCTGGGGGAATTTTATGCTTATGTAGTGCAGCTTAGTATCTGCAGTCTAAACACTAAAGAAGACTACATGACAATCATGTTCACACTAATTGAAAGAAAAAGAGAAAAGGCATCTGCTTTTACGTTTTAAAATGACACCCATTATTACCACTTTTCTATTGACCTCAATGGAATACATTGAAGTCAATGGAATGACGGCCGCCCAATGCACATAGTGGTACATTTATGAAGTCTGGTGTTTTTTCCCCAGGCTTACAAATGTCCCTGGAGCTCAGGGGATTTATGTAGAGGCGCATTGCCGTACGTGCAAAAATTTTGAAACCTACGCCAGCTCAGAGCTGGCGTAGGTTTCAGTGTCATTTTTCCGCCGGAAAAATGATAAATGCGGCGCACGCAGAGGCCGCGCCCCCTTTGCATGCTACCACACCCCCCATGACACCCCCTCTCCGCCCCACTGGTGAAAGTGGCACAGATGGGGCAAAAATATTTGTGAATACCATCTGCCCCATCTGCACCTAAAAAGGCATTTAAGCCTTTTCATACATTTCCCCCATAGTGTATTAAATAATGGACAATGTTTAAGTGGGTGTCAAAATAATGATCATGGCAATTATTCCCTGATAAGTCTTTAGGCACAATCTGAAGACAAATTCTTGAAAAACAAGAAAAAAATAAACCTGGTACTTATGTGAAAAACACATAATCGAGAAAAACATTGTCGAAACATTGGGGAAATTTATCAAGGGCTTTTTGCCTATTTTTAGATTTTTCACCCATTTTTGGTCTAAGTTCTATTTATAAACCAGTATTGGATGGGTGAATAGTTTTTAGATGCGACTTTTTTTTAATCTGCCGGTTTTGAGTATTCACCCAAAAGTTTGGATAATCCAGGATTAGCGTCTAATTTATCATTTGTGACTTTTTTAAAAGTCGCAAAAACAGGGGCAAGACTACATCTTGGCGGTACCAGGTGAATATGCTTGCGCAGTTTTTGAGTTATTGCGCCTTTTTTGCGCCTTTTTACTTGGATACATTCTCAATGGCAGTGCTACATTTTAATAAATCAGTCACAAAATATTGGACCAAAATATACACCAATCCCAATTAGAAGAGTCCCACAAATTAGTCTCCTTAGTAAATGTCCCCCATTGAGTTTGTAATATTTGCTGGTACATAAAATTCTTGTTTTGCTTCTATTTAACTTTTCTAATTTTTCCAATGACTGGAGCCACAATTATTACACTGAGCTGAATAAATGTGGTATATGTGTATCCAGCTTCAGTTAGTAAATCCGTTTTGTTTTAAATGAAAGAAATAGAATATTCACACAAATACAAAATTCATTTTGCAAAGTTTGTGAATATTTGCATGAATTCGCGAACATTCGTGAATTGCATACAAACAAATTTCATAAAAAAGACAGTGGCGAGCGAACATGTTTGTACGAAAATGTCGCTAATTGTTCGTGTTTGCCGATACAAACAATTTGTTTGAAGATCGGGATGGTTATAACAATCATTTTTGAACATGTGAGCGTTTATCGTGATGTACGCAACTGCATAATGTTGACAACTGCGTAATGTACGCAAATGCGTAAGTATAAGCTAACATGTGCGGTTGCTATTGTGGCCAATAAAGACATACAGGACATGCACAACCCAATATATGAACACTAATTAGGGTGCTATAACTGGCATATAAGACCACAGGGAAGACCAAAAATAAAGAAAAAGCTATGCCATATAGTAAATATTAAATATAATATAGTAAAGCTATTGCGGCTGCCATTTTTTGCAAATCTGGCAAATTTCCGAATCACAATGAGGCGAATTAAACGCCCCATTCACTGCGAATCGAAATTCATCAGATTCGCTTTGCTTATCTCTATATAGTATGTTACACATCTTTGCTCTTAGACTTAGGTAAACTTAAGCTGTGTAGCATATGGTCTAGGCTAGCTCATGTAATAGTTTCAGTATCAAACTAAAATCATGGTCACGCTAAAGCCATCTATATAATAAAAGTGAATGTCTGCGTGCACATCTGCCTGTCTGTCCTCTATAGATTTTTGAACACTTGAACCATTTGACCCCAAATTTGACATGCAAATACATTGGGTGCCCGGGAAGAACAGAGCAAAGGTCCCGTTCTTGCCAGATTTACAGAAGATTAAGGGGATGGTGAACACCGCCCCATAGAAATGACTGGGAGAATCTCCACACTGCACACACTTTCTTTAAGAGAAAATAATAATGAACCCCGTTTCGCCCCCTCCACACCCCCTCCCCGCCCCCCAAGCGTACCCGGTGTAAAGTGCCGATTTGCAATTATTTAATTTGCAAAACGGCCATTTGCAAATAAAATCATTTGCAAATGGGCACTTTTTGCCAAAAAAATTAAATTCGCACCTTGATACATGTCCCCCATAGTATACACTCTGGCCGGGATCCCAAGCGACGCCACTGCAAAGAACTCAATCTACGATATGGGGGAGCTCACCATACTATTGCATAGCAAAAAAGGGGTGCAGCTAAGTGTCCACAAGGACAGCCTAATAAACAAAAGAAGAGAAAGCTGGACACTATGATACAGCGCACACCACTAGATCCAAAGATATACAAAGTTTTTATTGGAACAAACACAAAAAAAAAGGACACCACAAGAAGCAACAATAAAATCAATTAAAAAACCACAAAGGTATATGAAAAAACTAAGCAAGAGGACAATATACTCTCTTACTTTACCAAGGAAACAAACATATTAGTAATACTCCACATGGTTAGATATGAAATTCATAAAGTGCATAAAGCTGGCCGGCAATGTGAAGTGAAAATGAATATATATATACATCCAACTAAGTATACCATGTAAAAGATCCAAAGTGCTGTAGTGTAAGTGAGTAACTAAATTACATGATTATTATAAACACCAATATGAACCTCTGATATAACAAAAAATGCCCAACCAAATAAGCCACATAAAATAAATTACATGGGAGCAGAGACCCTGGTATAGACCCAACGCGTGTCGTCACACATGGTGACTTCGTCAGGGGTAAAGCTGCAAGGAGAATGATGCCCTTTTATAGCTAGAATAAATTACATAACACATGATTACTAGATATTATAATTACCTGTGGGGCCCCTGAGTGCGGAGAGAGCACCTGAGTGTGGACATTGGTACATGCAAAATGGCGTCGCCGGCGTCTATCATGCCTCACTGCGCATGCGCCAGTGGAACCCGTCATATACTTCTAATGCGCATGCGCGGATGAAGCGCATCACGTGACCACAGGACGCGCACATTAATTGGTACATGCAAGATGGCGTCGCCGGCGTCTATCATACCACACTGCGCATGCGCTAATAAAGCCCGTCATATACTTGTAACACGCGTGCGCGGATGAGGCGCATCACGTGACCACAGTACGCGCATATTACACAACCCTGTACGTCCCACACAGTATGTCGTCAGATCACATGATACACATCATGTGACCATATGCGTTCCACATTGCGTGTCATCCACATCATCTTAGTATAGCGCAATTGGCACACATCACGTGACCATGTGCGTTCCACTGCGTGTCACAGGATGCCAGTACCCTCAAAAGTCACATGATGTGGTGTAAGTACATCATGTGACTATATGTGTTCCATATCAAAAATCAAATTATATATTGTATATTATAAGGATATAAGAACATCCGAAAGGTAACACGAAACAGTCACATTCAATGTTAAAACGCATATAAAGTATTATCAGATCTCGAGCAACAGCTGGCATATATGTACTCCCAGACACTCATATTATCTCCGTAGATCAGAGCGCATACTCTAAGGTATATTTTATATATACTAAAAGGTATATCAGTATATATTCGTCCCCGTTAATATAGTATAATATAGACACATCCATACACCCCAGAGCATGCATAATATCACTCATCATATATGGAGTATAGGTATGGAATCATAGCTCCAAAGCATGTCTAAACATGAAATCATGGCCTCGGCGCATATCTATAGTCATAGCATATAAAATACAGGTAGAATAAATTCCTTATCCGTAAATCTACTGTTCATATTATATATATCACGTTATCAATTATGACGACCACACGCGAGCATTTGATCACAATAAGTCGATATATGCCACAATACGGGTCATGACAGATGTACGCAAGCACTCAATCATAGTAGATGTACCCTGTTACGGGTTATAGCGACTCCACACTAACATTTCATCCCAATGGGTAATTATATACCATAATACAGGCTATAACAACTATACACGGGCACCCAGTCAACTTAGGTTTGAATATGCATACCTCATTTATCTCCCAAGATGTTATTAGCAGATGCATTACTCACAAAGCATACGTATAAATATACACCGTATACACCATAATGTGAGACCACCACCTAAGCATTCCTGACATGCGTATATGTGTAGAATGCGCGCATGCATGTATAGCGATAAACAAGGCAGGATCATCCGCAGTCCAATGCGCACATGTACACTCTCCACACTCCATGGCCATATCTGGCCCCTTCCCTGTAAATGGTCCTAGCTCTAGTGAGATATTGACATGCTCTCTCCACACAAAGGCCCCACAAGGCCCTGAATGTAATGTGTTGTCCCAATAGAAAATATAAACTTAATTATACATACTTGTTAATACACAAACAAATTATTACGCATTTTATTAGTATATACATCTCTAAAAGTCAAGGAAGTCCACAAATAAGGCTTCCAAATTAAGCCAAAAGGCCAACGGAGGTTACCAGAAGCCGACAGAAGCATCCGTCGCGCCCGGGCCAAACAAGTCCCACCCAGATCCAGAACAGGGGGGGAGCAGGACAATCTTTTCCTTATCATCTTCATATCTTCTTCTCCTCTTCTCATTTCCATTTCCTCTTCTTATCACGTCCAGTCGTGCAAGTGTCCATAATCACACAATGTATCCGGGAATAATCCCTTCTTTTTCCATATAATGTCCAGAGATACAAATACTCATAGTCAGACCATCTGACCGGGAATCTAGATTCAGGCTCACGGATCCACTATCAAAGTCTGTGGTCAAACTCACAGAACCATTGGTTTGCAGAAAAATCATCAACAAAATAATATTAGAAACCTACCTAAAGAGAAAATAAAATAAAATTAAGAACAAAAACAAATCATGATCATGTATAATTACACCAAACTACCCCATTCCAGACAAAAAAAAAAAAAAAACAAAAAAAAAAAAAAACAAACCAATACAATATGTCTAAATAGTGATTATCTGTGAATTAGTGATAATACATATTAGCTAAATTAGTGGAAAAATATATATGTACTAAATACTATATAGTGTCTATGTCATAAATAAAAATGGTGTCAAGTATATATGAATGTAAGTTAAAGTCCAAATATGTGAAAAATGAATCATGTGATATGTATATATATATATATATAGTGAAAAAAAAAAAAAAAAAAAAAACCCATTAGGAAAAGTAATAAAAAATAATAAAGATAAAAATAAAAATAAAAATAAATATTAAATAAATAATAATATATAAATAAATAAATGAATAAATAAATCGGTTATTAAATATATTATACTACTCACCAATGAATCCTGTAAACAAAAGTTCCTCGTTCAGACCTCGTGGGAAAACCGTCTTCAGATCAAAGATCCATTTGGACTCCAGTCTCAACAAAGCATTTTTCATCTCGCCTCCACGTATGTCGGTGTGGAGTCGTTCTAGTCCACAGATTTTTAGGCCATCTGGTCTTCCTCCATGTTCCTTTAGAAAGTGAGCAGCCACCGAGGTGAGCATCTTGCCTTGCCTCTGATCCCTTTGTGCCAAGGTAATAGTGGAAAGATGTTTTTGTATTCTCTTGCGAAGTTGTTGACTCGTTTGACCCACATAAATCTTCCCACAAGGACATGTAATGGCATATACCACGTTCCGAGTTTTACAATTAATCCTGTCTCTCAAGGCCCAGTGTTCTCCGCTCTCAGGATGCATAAATTTAGTTCTAGCCGGCATAAAGGAACATATAGAGCAGTCTCCACATGAAAAAGATCCTTGGTGTCCAATGCCTCTATTTAGCCTTCGTTTTGATCTTTGGTAATGGCTCCTGGTAAGATTATCTTTCAGGGTAGGGGCCTTTTTGGCAACCAATTTTGGATAAGGGGGGAGGAAGGATGAAACTCTCCTATCCGCAAGTAAAACATGCCAATTCTTCTTTAACACCTGTCGCAGTTCGGACCATTGGTTATTGTAGGTAGAAATGAATCTAATTTCATCTTTTCTGTTGTTGATCTCTTTCGATTTCGTCTGTAGGAGTACCCATCTCTCTTGTTCACATGTCCTCCGATAGGCTTTAGAGATCACCTTTTTCGGGTATCCTCTATCCCAAAAGCGTTTAGTCAGATGTCGTGCCTGTCTTTGAAAATCAATTTCATCAGTACAATTTCTTTTAGCTCTATAAAATTGTCCCACCGGGATGCCTGTGAGCGTATGTCTGGGATGAAAGGAGCTGAAGTGTAAGAGATTATTCGTGGCCGTTTTCTTACGATGAAGGTCTGTCACAATATGATTCTCCACGAGACGTATCTTCAGGTCAAGGAATTCAACTGAGGAGGTAGAGAAAGATGATGTTAGGTGAATGTTAAGATCATTACGGTTCAAAAATCCAATAAATTCTCTACATTCCTCCTCAGTCCCCGACCACAGAAACAGCACATCATCAATGTACCTGTACCACTGAAAAACCTTTTTGAACATGGTACACGGGTACACGTGTGCCCCCTCCCACCACCCCAAAAAGAGGTTGGCGTAAGAGGGGGCACAACGAGCACCCATGGCCGTTCCAGACACCTGCAAATAAAATTGGTTGTCAAAGACAAAAAAATTATGTCTCAATACAAAATTCAGCAGAGTGAAGATAAATGAATTGAAATTTTCATCTACCTCCCTTCCCTGTTGTAAAAAGCATTTGACTGCTTCCGTACCGTGATTGTGTCCGATATTCGAGTACAACGACTCAACGTCACAGGTTACCAATATGGTGCCATCTGGGATAAATTTGTCCTCCAGGAGCTGTATCAGGTGACTGGAGTCTCTCACGTAAGATGGTAGTTTATTGACCAATGGCTGTAAAAAATGGTCGATGAAGGTACAAGCTTTCTCACACAGCCCCCCGATCCCGGAGATGATAGGTCTCCCTGGTGGCTCAACCTTGTTTTTGTGCACCTTCGGTAACATATAGAAAGTTGGTGTTCGGGGGTCTGTGGTTTGCATAAATCTAAACTCGCTTCGCGTGATGACTCCTTCCTCCAAAGCTGTGTCCAAAAGATCATGTAATCGCCTGGAAAAAACCACAGTGGGATCAGATGGTAATTTCTGGTAATACTGGTTATTATTCAATTGCCTCAAGGCTTCACGAACATACATCTCACGTGGCCACAGGACGATATTCCCCCCTTTATCCGCTTCTTTGATAATAAACAAATCATTGTTCTTTAATTTCTTTAAGGCATTTCTTTCTGGTAAGCTTAAATTTTGCCCTGAAATTGAATTTTTAGGCAAGGTTTCAATATCCTTTTTCACTAGTTCAAAGAAGAATTGGACAGCTGGGAAGAGAGAGAATGGTGGCGCAGTTTTGGATTTGGCTTTACCTGGGAAGCGTGCTCTTCTAGTTTCATCTTCATTTTCTTCAAGTAAGGACAGAAGATCCGACAATATCCGACGATCATTTTCTTCCAGGGAGTCGGCAGAGGAGGGCTGCAGATGTAATAGCTTGAGGGTCAATCTCCTGCAAAAAAGGTATAGGTCTTTAACAACTTCAAACTTATTCATGGTGCACATGGGGGAAAACGATAAGCCACGTCTTAACACTCTTATTTCCATTTCTGATAATACATACGTGGATAAGTTGATAATCTGTAGATCTTGACCCAAAATCCCCTCCTCCTCAGGGCCCAATATAGGAGTCCCACTTAATTGGATTTCTTCGAGCGACTGGGAGGCCCCCGATGTTGTGGGGATCTTTTCTTTGGGTTTCTTCGTTCCACGTTTTCCCCTTCTGTGCCTCCGTCGGTGTCGCTGGTACCCGACGTTAAAAAATCACTCGTACTTGAGTACTCCCTCCTTTGATCCTGATGTGATGTTGTTTGTTTACCTTTTCTCAGTCCTCCTCTCCGATTCCCCTGATGTTTCCATCTATAAGCATTTTGTTTGTCGTAGTCCTGTCTGTCCCTATTGAATTTCCATTTTTTACCATCCATTACCTCTTTTTCAAATTTGTCAATGACTCCCTTTAATTTCTCCTGAAACGGTTTAACCAGTCTCTCTTTATCAAAACTATGCAATCGTAGCTCAAGGTTCTTCAGTTTTTCTTTTGTTTCTATCAACAAACCTTTATCATGTGTCAACAACATATCCACAATTATATGGGCGCATTTAGCCAAACCTGATTCCCACGTCTCCTTAAAATCAGAGTTAACCTCCCACGAGGGAAAAATCTGGACACGTAAACCTCTTGGAAAAATCTTACATTTCACATACTCTTCAAGACTTTTTATATTCCACCACAAACGAGTGATATACTTATGTGTATCAATAATCTCTTTACACAACTGGGAAAATTCCTGGTCCCCCCCTATTTCCTGAGTGGAGCTGAAGACCTCAGACACCTGGCTACTCCACGCAGCCTCTCTAACCTCCATGGTTAAGACAGTAATCACAAAAGAAATTTATTATTATTTAATTATATGGGAACTCAACCCCCAGAAAAAACATCCAATAAGAATGTCTATACCAACCAAATCCAATCTACGATATGGGGGAGCTCACCATACTATTGCATAGCAAAAAAGGGGTGCAGCTAAGTGTCCACAAGGACAGCCTAATAAACAAAAGAAGAGAAAGCTGGACACTATGATACAGCGCACACCACTAGATCCAAAGATATACAAAGTTTTTATTGGAACAAACACAAAAAAAAAGGACACCACAAGAAGCAACAATAAAATCAATTAAAAAACCACAAAGGTATATGAAAAAACTAAGCAAGAGGACAATATACTCTCTTACTTTACCAAGGAAACAAACATATTAGTAATACTCCACATGGTTAGATATGAAATTCATAAAGTGCATAAAGCTGGCCGGCAATGTGAAGTGAAAATGAATATATATATACATCCAACTAAGTATACCATGTAAAAGATCCAAAGTGCTGTAGTGTAAGTGAGTAACTAAATTACATGATTATTATAAACACCAATATGAACCTCTGATATAACAAAAAATGCCCAACCAAATAAGCCACATAAAATAAATTACATGGGAGCAGAGACCCTGGTATAGACCCAACGCGTGTCGTCACACATGGTGACTTCGTCAGGGGTAAAGCTGCAAGGAGAATGATGCCCTTTTATAGCTAGAATAAATTACATAACACATGATTACTAGATATTATAATTACCTGTGGGGCCCCTGAGTGCGGAGAGAGCACCTGAGTGTGGACATTGGTACATGCAAAATGGCGTCGCCGGCGTCTATCATGCCTCACTGCGCATGCGCCAGTGGAACCCGTCATATACTTCTAATGCGCATGCGCGGATGAAGCGCATCACGTGACCACAGGACGCGCACATTAATTGGTACATGCAAGATGGCGTCGCCGGCGTCTATCATACCACACTGCGCATGCGCTAATAAAGCCCGTCATATACTTGTAACACGCGTGCGCGGATGAGGCGCATCACGTGACCACAGTACGCGCATATTACACAACCCTGTACGTCCCACACAGTATGTCGTCAGATCACATGATACACATCATGTGACCATATGCGTTCCACATTGCGTGTCATCCACATCATCTTAGTATAGCGCAATTGGCACACATCACGTGACCATGTGCGTTCCACTGCGTGTCACAGGATGCCAGTACCCTCAAAAGTCACATGATGTGGTGTAAGTACATCATGTGACTATATGTGTTCCATATCAAAAATCAAATTATATATTGTATATTATAAGGATATAAGAACATCCGAAAGGTAACACGAAACAGTCACATTCAATGTTAAAACGCATATAAAGTATTATCACTGCAAAGAACTGACATGTCAGTTTTCTGCGGCCGCTATTCATTCAATAGCGGCCATAGGAAACCATGTCATCGCACACTATGGAGCGAGTGGCTCCAGCAGCTTGCTTCACAGTGCGTTATGGGAAGTTCTGATGCTGGTGTGCACCGATGCGCCAGCATTAGAACTCTACGGCCATGAAGATCATTTCGGCAGTACCGGCCGGGATGATCTTTGCAGAGACTAACCGTTCCATGACCTGTCTGGGTCACGGAACAGTTGGTACAATACGCCATGTGAACATGGCCTTAAAATGTAGTGGATGGTCACCATTAGGGATGGTCCGAACCTGCCGAGGTTCGTGTTCGTATGAACCCGAACGCTCAGCAGCAGATTCCCGCTGTCTGCCCGCTCCGTGGAGCGGGCGGATCCAGCGGGAGTAACGCCCTGAAAACTAGGATACAGCCTATATCGTCTGTTTTGAAATACCAGCCTTTATTTGCCATTAAATGGCGGCCATCCACTACATTTTAATAGTGTGTGAACACAGCCTTTCTGTGTTTTCATCTACTCCTGGTTTTGGTTGCAAAATACTGACCAAAATACTAACTTAAATATACTGTGTGGGAACATTGCTTAAGGGTTTGTTCACACAATGTTTTTGAGGCTGAATTTCTGGATGGCCTCATTTTGAGATGAAAATACGTAAATAAAGGGCATTATTTTACTGCTGTTATTCCGGGCGTGTGCACTGATGGCCAAATTCTCATGGAATTCAATGTAGCTCATTATTTTGCCCTTATTTTTATTTTGCAGGAACATGGCCTTAAAGGGGTAGTCCACCAAAAAAAAAATTCTTTCAAATCAACTGGTGCCATAAGGTGCCAGAGATTTGTAATTCACTTCTATTAAAAAATCTTAAGTCTTCCAGTACTTATCAGCTGCGGTGTGTACAGCAGGAAGTGGTGTTTTCTTTCCTGTCTGACTCAGTGCTCTCTGTTGCCTCCTCTGTCCATGTCAGGAACTGTCCAAAGCAGGAGCAAATCCCCATAGAAAATCTCTCCTGCTCTCCAGACTGGAAATAATACAACTTCCTGTTGGGCATACAGCAGCTGATAAGTACTGGAAGGCTTGAGATTTTTTAATAGAAGTAAATTACAAATCTCTGGCACTTCATGGCAGCAGTTGATTTGAAAGAAATTTTTTTTTGGTGAACTACCCTTTTAAGGTATCTAAAATAAGAAACATAGAAGAATGTTGGCAGAAAAGACCACTGGGTCCACCTAGTCCACATTGACTTCAATGCAATGCTGCCACTGAAGTAAAGAACGGACGCTGATTCCATTGCAATCAGAGTCCGTTCTTTACATAACAACAACGTTGTGTGAACATAGCCTCACACACTATGTTATTATGTTACATTAGCACTACAGTGACATATTAATTGAGGCTTTCCACTTTTTATAATTCATTTTTAATTAAACATTTATTAAGCTGAAAACTGTTTCTTAGAAGTCACAGTAAGCTCTAAATTGTAGAGGGAGCTGAAGACAGCTTTTGAATTTACCTATAGTGCCACCACAGGAACAATGAGGTATTACATGATACCCACATACAGAGTTGGCTCTCTGCTCCAACAAATCGACTGAAGTCTTGAAATGGGGATCCCTCAATCCCTTATTTTTAATAAAGTGAAGCAGAAGAGGAATAATGGCTTTGTATTAAATGGAAAGTTTATGAGAGTGTGTGCTTGTTACAGAAAAAAATAAATATAAACTTACTTACACCCATAGTGGGAATATTAGTGTCCAACGAGGAGCGCTGTAGACCGCACAACAGCAAAAGAACCAAGAAAAACAATGTTATACCAGACAGTGTATACAAAATACAGTCATTTGCAAAATGTACAAGGAAATGTCAAACACTTTATATTCATCAGCATAAAGAGGAATGCTGATCCAGCAAGCACACATAGAATATTAATGATGTCTAATGATATAGACTCTATCCTCTTTTTGTCCAGTAAGATAGTTTAGTGGAGGGTTCCTCTCCATTCTTCCTACTTGCTAGTCTTTGCTAGAAATAAAATGCTTTTTCAATATTAATAACAATGGAATTGAAACTTCAATAAATCTTTGGAGACAGGAGTTGGGTAAAGTGATCAGGATGGTCGGATGGAAAACTCTGCTGAGCTGTCATATATCTTTCTGTAACTGTCAGTTGCTTAATAAACTTGGAAAGATAAAAGCATAATAGTGACCTCTTGGTGTACTGGCAATGATAACAGAACTGCAGCTACAAAAAGCACAAAAGTACTAACATTCTGATTTCATTGATGGCCTTGGTCTAGACCTTACATCTTGTAGAGGTGTAAGCTGCAGTTCTATGGTCTGTATGGGCTGTTAAAACATAATGGGTGAGATTTATCAAACCTTGTGCAAAGGAACAGTGGAGCAGTTGCCTAGTACAACCAACCAGATGTTACCTTTAAACCTATAAAAGCAAATGGATTGGTTTGATAAATTTCCTCCAAAAAGTAGAGGCTTGTGAGAGGTTATGAAGCAAAGAATGTAAAGTTAGATGTGTAATCTATCTATCTATCTATCTATCTATCTATCTATCTATCTATCTATCTATCTATCTATCTTCTATCTATCATCTATCTATCTATCTATCTATCTATCTATCTATCTATCTCCTATCTATCTATCGATCTATCTCCTATCTATCTATCTATCTATCTATCTATCTATCTATCTATCTATCTATCCTGTATATATGAATAAATGTGCTGTTTGTGGTAAAGTACCTTACATCACTGTACTGCTTTTCTTTCCCATGATCATTAAATGGGTACTCAGGCGGGGGGGCTTTTTTTCCGATCTGGCCGGGGAGGAGGTGGCTGAGGGCAGTGACGTCCACTCACCTCCCCGCTTCCAGCAGCAGGTCCTGTATCGCGGCGCTCCGGTCCCCGCTGCCAGGCCGCTTCCTGGTCTCTGACGCGGGCTTGACACGTGATGCTTCAAGTCCGCTCAGCCAGTCAGTGACGGAGGTGGGATCCACGTCAGAGACCAGGAAGCGGCCGGGCAGCAGAGACCGGAGCGCCGCGATACGGGACCTGCCGTTGGAACCAGGGAGGTGAGTGGACGTCGCTGCCCTCAGCCACCTCCTCCCCAGCCAGATAAAAAAAAGCCCCCCCCCCTGCCAGAGTACCCCTTTAACTCCCTGGTTTTCTCTCTAAACTGTGACCCTGCTGCTGCCATGCAACAGTGCATTCACTTTCCCACAATCCCCCTTCCTTGCTTGTGAATTGAAAACCAACTACTATTTGTAATGGGACAGATCAGGAGACTGCAAGTAAAGTGAGCATGAGGGACCCAACTTAGGCTGGTTTCACACTGTGTTTTTGTCTGTTTAGCATATCCGGGGCTTGTCTGTTGTCCACATAAGCCTAGTAAAACTCTGTCCAGCATGGTGTGGGGAGCAGATTGGGCACTGAGACAGAGGCCCCAACACCAGTGTGAAGCCTGATACATTTTCAGCAGTTATGTGTCCTAATTGGAAGGTGGGTGGTGGTGGGGGGGGGTGTTAGGGTAATCCACTACATTGGCCTTAGTTTATCTTCCCAAAAACAAAAGTATTTGAGGGTTAAAAATTATGGTAACAGATCCTTTACACAATGCTACAACAAGTCATGAAAACAGCATTTTTCTTAACTAAGTTATAGTATTAACTTTTTCTTTGCATTTACAGTGGTGCCTTGGATTACGAGCATAATTCATCCCGGGACTGTGCTTGTAATCCAAATCCACTCTTAAACCAAAGCAAATTTTCCCATAAGAAATCATAGAAATCAGACAAGTGGTTACACACCCCAAAAATAATAATTTATTATTCTGAATAACATGTAAAACAGATGAAACAAACATTTAGAAATATGTGATATTATAGGTTACTGTACAGTAATGGAGAGGAAGGGAAACACAAGGGCTGACAGAGACTGCAGGGAGCAAGAAGGAATGAGCAGGACATATGTGGGCACAGTATAGCATCACTTTCTGTCTGAAGTGGATCTGCCATGATTTAGAAGGGGAGGAAGACTTCCTGGGTCAGAGTACAGTGCTGTAGACCACGCTATGCAGACCATGCCCCTCCCCCACTCGCCATCCCACGCAGTACAGGGAGCTCTTAAACCAAAGCAATGCTCTTAAACCAAGTCACAATTTTGAAAAACTGAGCTCTTAAACCAAAACGCTCTTAAACCAAGTTACTCTTAAACCAAGGTACCACTGTATTGTATTTATGGAAGGCAAATAAAAAAAGTACCGTACATATGCTTTAGTGCATACAAACCTGTTATATTGCAATGTTTATTTTGTCCCCAATATATGACCATGTTTTTATTGCATGGCTGTCATTTAAAATTAAATAATGTCCATTATTTTGTTAGTGTAATGACGTCTGTTTTTATAAAATAAGCTCTATCCAATAAAAAACGTGCGTCATTTCAACAGTGTGTGAACATAGACTTTATCTGTATTTTTTGTCACAGTCAGTGTTATTACAGCATACTGTATTTATCAAGACATTTCACAAGTATATATTTTACTTCTATAGAATTATGGCTTGCACTGTTATCATGTGTATTACTACATCTATTTTAAGACAAGGTGAGAGGAGGACATTAGGATAACTGCGGGAGGCTTGCTAGAGGTTCAGTCAGACCAAAGCGAATGAAATCTACTGTCTATGGTTATATTAAAAGGAATTCCATGGCATGCAACATTTTTGTTGATTAATCCAAAATTTACGCCTGGCTTCATCCTGCCTTAAAATCCTGAAAAAACACTGATAAAACACCATGCCGTTTTTTTTTTGTTTTTTTTTTAATGCCAGCGGCCAGATGTTAGCTGGAAGTCAATGGACGTTTATGATATACCTTACACACATGACACTTTTTGGGGTGGCATTTTTCTCTTCTCTCTGCCCTTTTTGAGGCTCTGAGGCAGTTTTGTCAAAATGCAGTATGCTAAGGGGGTGGTAATTTTTTTGCAAACAGTGGTGTTTTTTTCTTTCATGCACTTCAATGGAATTGTTCTGGTTGCATTAATAACGCCACTGCTGTGTGTATGGCGTTTTTTCCTGGTGTTTTTGTCACCTTTTGTGGTCCAGCAGCTAGGTCATGGGATGGCAGAGGAAAAAAGTTCAGCACACAAAAACGCCTAAACCACAAACAAGATCATTCACACATAAAGTAAAAAACACTAGAAAAAGTGCCAGGAAAAAAAACGCAACTGCATGAAAAAACTCCATGCACAGCATTGGCAGGTTTTTTATTGGTCCCGAAAAACACGAGACAAAATGTGTGCGTGAGGTTACCCTACATCAACACACAGTGGAAAAGGTGAATTTATATAGGGCATACATCTATTGCATTTACTAGATAATGGATATATTTAGTTACATTCATTGTAAATAATGGACCATGCTTCCACATTCTTAAAGGGAACCTGTCATCACTTTCATGCTGTGTGAACCACAAGTCATCGGGGAGGTCCCTGGTGGCTTCTTCTTGCCTAACCAACCTTTACTGATAAATTTCTCCCTGTATTTAAACAGGGAGAGATCTTTCATTGGTGGGCAGGGAGAAAAAACATTTTATGTTTACTATATTATTTGCAATTCTAGTATTCTAACAGATTATCAGAAATTAGGCCTCCATATACATTATTTATTTCTCTTGTTTGAAATACATTTTTTGACAAAAACGTTGAATGCAGTGGAATCACTTATAGGAGGACATTTACTAAGGAGTCTAATTTGTGTGATCCTTCTAATAAAGATTGCTGTATATTTTGTATCAATATCTTGTGACTGATTTATTAAAATGTAGCACTGCCATAGTTAATGTATCTAAGTAAAAATTTGCAGAAAAAATTGCAAAAATGCAATAATTGCACAAGCACATTTACCTGATACTGACCAGACGTAAGCCTGCACCTGTTTGTGTAACTTTTTAAAAAGTCACAAATGATAGATTGCCCACTAATCCCAGATCATGCTAACTTTTAAGTGAATACTGAAAACAGGCAGATAAAAAAAGTTGCATCTAAAAAATAATCACCTGTCAAATACTGGTTAATAAATAGAACTTAGAAAGAAAATAGGTGAAGAATCCAATTATTCACCTAAAAATAGGCGCAAAGCCCTTGATACATTTCCCCCATAGTGTTACATAGGCCTTCACTAGGTCTTCCTTTGGTACTGATTTAGGCCATAATTCCACTTTCTGTGCACAGTCTGTATTTAAGGACGGTATGCTATTGAATGGATTATCGGATATTGATGCATAGAAACAGTACAAAGCTATGTTCACACAACATAAGCTCCATACTAATCATGGTCGTTGTTGCAACTGCCGCGATTAGTACAGAACTTACATTGTGCTATGGGCTGAGGGAATCCCGGCTGGAGTGTATACACATAGGGGGACATTTATTAAAGGACAAGTGCCATGAAAAACTTTTTCCCAGTAATTGAAGCACATTACAAAGTTATATAACTCTGTAATGTGCTTCAATCACCTATCTGCCTCCCTTCCCTGTCTTTTCCCCCCTCCACCCCCCACCAGGAAGTGTCCTGACTCACACAGACCTAATGACTGTCGTCACCGTCACCAAGCTCTTCTCTCAGCTCCTTCTCCTGTTACACTAGCCTCCCCCCTCCCCTGCCTTGTCAGGTGACAGGCTTGCTCACCTCCCATTGGCTGAACAACTGCAAGCCATCACTTGTCACATCTCACTTGCTTATCTTCCCTCAGACTGACTCTGGCACATAGGCATCTCTCCCCTCCCCTCATACCCTCTCTCCTGCTGCCGTGGACTCAGTGAAGGAGTCATGTCATTAGAGAAGATAAGCTGAGGAAGCAGAGTCACCTGACAAGGAGGGGAGGGGGGGGGGGCTGGTGTAACAGGACCTAGAGCAGCCCTCCTGCTGATGACTCATCCTCACAAGAAGGAGCTGCCTGGTGACGGTGGCAGTAATTAGGTGTGTGTGAGTCAGGACACTTCCTGGTAGGGGGTGGAGGGGGGAAAAGACAGGGAAGGGAGGCAGATAGGTGATTGAAGCATATTACACAGTTATATAACTTTGTAATGTGCTTCAATTACTGGGAAAAAGTTTTTTTATGGCACTTGTCTTTAAGTCTGGCGTTTTCTGTGCTGGACTCAAAAATGCCCCCGCAGCTCCGGCGCTATGGAGATTTATGTAGAGGCGGACTGCCTCTACATAAATCCTGTGCGCGCCGGTGCGCAAGGCAGAAAACCTACGCCAGCTGAGAGCAGGAGTAGGTTTTCTGCGTATCTTTTGGCGGAACGAATGGTGAATCATACAGACTCTGAGTCCGTGCCCTCCGTTCCGCCCCCTCCCCGCCCCCCGGCATACCCCACGGAGAGTCCTGATTTGCGAATATTTTATTCGCAAATCGGCCATTTGCGAATAAAATTATTCGCAAATCGGCACTTTCCGCCGAAAAAACACTGTACGCCAGTTGATAGATGTCCCCCATAGTGTACACTTCCGCTGGGATCCCTAGCGGCACCCCAAGAAACTCACATTTAAGTTTTCTGTGGCCGCTATTCAATGAATAGTGGGCGCAGAAAACCCTGTCAGTTCACACTGCACTGCAGTACCGAACGAGATGAACTTTTCTGACACCGGCCGTTCCATGACCCGGTTGGGTCACGGAACGGCCGGTGTCTCACGTTGGGTGAACATAGCCTAAATCTTGGCAGTACTGTACTGACACAGCCACGTGGCTATATGTTCTCCGTGATTTGGTAATGGTGTTCTGAGTAAGTACTGAATCATCACTTGGAACCAGCTTACTTTCTCTCTCTCTCTCTCTCTCTCTTCACTGCAGAACACCTACTGTTGTATATTATTATGAGCTATACTTACAATAAATCCACTCATATGGGTTGTGTATTAAATACAGTCCAATACCTGTCATACATTTTTTTTATAGCACTTTGCATTTGGGCATACAAAAATATCCAGGTTTCTTTCTATGTAAAAGTCAGTTCACACAGATTAAAAGAAATGGAACTCTGCCGCGGAATCCCGCCAGCCTTTCTATGGGAGGGCTTGTACGCCTCCGCTCTCTGCACCTCTCCTCTCAAACAATTGACATGTCAATTCGTTGAGTGGTGAGGCACGGAGAGAGGAGGTGCGCGAGCCCTCCCATTGACAGCCTGTATGACACTGAGGCTGGCGGGATTATCTTTGCAGCTCTTCGTATCCTAACCTCACATTTTTTCAGTGCAGATGTTCCTCATACAATTTTACTGGATTTATGTTCCAAATAAAAATGAAATATTTTAATCATATTAGTCTTTTGTGTGGTATGGCATAGGGACACAGGACTATTATACCACTGATAGGGGATTAAATTGGTATAATGAGTCTGGCTATGTAGTCAGGACTACCCTGTACAACATCAGTATGGCTGTGTAATATGTACTATTCTTTATAACACCATACTGGCTGTGTAGTCTGGAAAACAATATCTATAACAAGTCTTGCTGTATAGTCTGGTTGTATGGTCCAGACCCTGCAATCTAGTAGTATGGTTCTATAACAGCATTCTTACTGCCTAGCTGACAGTACTTCCAATAACATCAGTCTGACTTTGTAGTTCACACCTCTATACCCTCTATATCAGTACAGTATACAATTATGTCTGGACCAGGTTTCCATAAAAGCAGTCTAGTTTAAAAGGCTGGCGTAGTCTAGCAGAAATCTGACTTTTCGGTCTATTTTATCTGCAATAATAGAAATCTAGCAGTGTAATCTGGACTAGCGTCTGCAAGTCTGAGTATGAGTGAGTGCTCTATAGCGTTCCCTATAATTCCAGTTAGATCATTTTGTAGATTATATGGCCAAACTAGAGTTGTAGGGACCAGTTCAGATTACATAAGGCAGACTGCAGTTATAGAAAGTGGTGTAGACTAAACAGGGAAACTTTGACACAGCAGCCATCAAATTTCCATTATTTTAGTTCTGACCAAAGGAAGATGCTACAGGAGACTAAATAGAAATACTAATAAAATCAGGTGCAAATGTTAATTATTGGTGTTACCAGCTAGTAACAACAGTTTCTGTAAAAAAATGTGAATGGGACATCAATACATTAGTATTTAAGCGATCGCTATAGTTTCAAACAACTTTCCTCCATGTGATAGTCTAAAAGATTAATTTTCATAGCATCTGTGTATATCACTTTGTTTGCCATTTACTACCATAATTTACACCTATTAAAAGAGCTCTGATTTTTTGGCCGCTAGAAGTATTCCTTCCCTGCTTCTGTTATTTATTTAATTCCTGTTCATATGGTATCTTGAAAAGCTGATCATCAGTAACCCCTTTTCCTCCCACATGCCATCCATGGTAATGTACTCTATAATGTGTAAGTGCATAATAAGTGCAAGTCTTTTCAGTGCTTTTTCACCAGCACTTTTTTATGGCATAGCAAGGACTAGTATGTGATTTGTTGTGTGATTGCCCAGTAATGGAGATGATGAAATAAATGTTTTCATTTTTCTTTAAATCACACTTTTAGTTTAGTGTACAATATATTTAATGTAAAATTCCACACTGGGATTGGCTAGGAGATCCAACAAACCATGTTTTTTTTCTTAATAGTGTCTCTCTACAGTCCAACAGAACCTTTAGTCCTCACATAGTGTCTGATGAGTTGGATGCAAGCAGGAGGCCCCAATTCCAGGCTAGGTGACCCATAAATCATAGTTAGTAGGAATCCAACAGCATCAATATTCTCAAATTTATTGCATGTCCAAGTATTAATATGACTCTTTGACTGCTAGGGTCTTGATATAGTTTATAAGCTGATACAGGGTCTTTACACCATTGATGCTATTGGTGTTGTCTATGTCATGTGCCACATGTCATGCAGTTCCATACAGAGAGGGTGCAAGTTATTGGTGTTTAGATATGGCTGTATCCATTTTTTCCAGTGTTTGGATGAACCCCAACATGCTTGAGGTTTGCTCATTTCTAATGGTGTTTTTTTCTACTTCCATAGATAAAATGGTCTAATTATACATTAGTTTTAATGGATGATTTAGTAGAATTGCAGCGACACAACATTGTGATGAATGCAGAATAAATCTTCAGATTGGTTAACCAGGTGTAGAACAATTTGTGCGATTATTTGGTATTGTTGACAGAATGAATAACAAACAAATGGTTTAATCATGTAGAGATTTCTTCCTGACCTCGGCGCAGCTCTCATTTACCTCTCAAATATCTTGCTTGGGTTTTTCTGTCTGCACTAAATCATATTCATTTGAGAGTTATTTTCCTGCTGATATGCTGTAACCGGAGCAAAACTCAAAGACAAGATGGATGGCTTCTCTTCCTTTTATGAATGGTTTAGAGAGCTATCCCTTTCATGAATATTGATTACAGTGAAGTGGTGCGCCTTGTTTGGTATGCACTGTGGCCTTTGGTTTATATAGCAGTGTAAACTGGGCAAACTGAAGGGAAATGTAAAGGTCACTTGTGTCACTGCTCATCAGTGATATACGGCTACAGCAAAGCAGCTAATAGTGACATAATGCAGCACATTACAGCATAAAACAAGGCGGAAATCTAGGGCTGCTTATGGTGTAAATAATAAATACAATATACCAAGCAGGAATGATTATCTAGAGATTCCCCTTTTATAAAAATAACACAAACCATGTAAATATAAATCCTGTAATTCCTCATGATTACAGATATTTGGTGACAACCACTTATGGCAGTCTTTAAAATACTCTCTTCTCTGTAAATCATGCTTCTATTTTAGAGTAAAGGAACCGGAAAGCTTAGGGTGAACAAGTCCTTATATCCAACCTAAATAAGGGAGTGACTTCTGTGAAAAAAATAAAAGTGAATTTAAATATATATATATATATATATATATATATTCTTTTTTTTTTTTTTAAATAAAATTTGTGGTTATCTTCAGTAAGGAATGATACACCTGCACCTAAATTGATGCACATTGGATTTCCCCCTGCTAATCAACGGGTTATGTCCAGTATACCTCTAAGACATCAACACCTCTATAATATTATATAGTATATATAATACTCTATATATGTTGCAGTGAAATGATAGAATTAAAGGATTTGATCGAATACCGGGAAACTATGAAATGGCCAAGCCCTTCCATCATTTCCCTGAAGAAAGTCAGTGATTTGATCAAATCACTGACCCCTTTCTGGGAAATGATGAAATGAACAAGTCAGGAGTCGCCCCGCTTTATATTTATTAAGTAACGTGACAGTAGTCATTGAAACGAAAATTATGTATTCGAAACTAATTAACAAAGGAAACAGGGACCTGAAACAGATAGCTAAGCTGATAATTTTTAGGGAGCAGGAGGCATCATCAAACAGCACACATGACCGGAGGCAGACAGGGGAGATGAGCAGGAGGTATTGTCACACAGCACACGGGACTGGAGGCCGACAGGGGAGCAGAGCCGGGAGCAGGAGGCATCATCACACAGCACACAGGACCGGAGGTGGACAGGGGAGCAGAGCCGGGAGCAGGAGGCATCATCACACAGCACACGGGACTGGAGGCCGACAGGGCAGCAGAGCCGGAAGCAGGAGGCATCATCACAAAGCACACAGGACCGGAGGTGGACAGGGGAGCAGAGCCGGGAGCAGGAGGCATCATCACACTGCACACAGGACCGGAGGCGGACAGAAGAGCATAGCCGGGAGCAGGAGGCATCATCACACAGCACACGGGACCGGAGGCCGACAAGGGGAGCAGAGCCCGGAGCAGGAGGCATCATCACACAGCACACAGGACCGGAGGTGGACAGGGGAGCAGAGCCGGGAGCAGGAGGCATCATCACACAGCACACGGGACTGGAGGCCGACAGGGCAGCAGAGCCGGAAGCAGGAGGCATCATCACAAAGCACACAGGACCGGAGGTGGACAGGGGAGCAGAGCCGGGAGCAGGAGGCATCATCACACTGCACACAGGACCGGAGGCGGACAGAAGAGCATAGCCGGGAGCAGGAGGCATCATCACACAGCACACGGGACCGGAGGCCGACAAGGGGAGCAGAGCCCGGAGCAGGAGGCATCATCACAAAGCACACAGGACCGGAGGCGGACAGAAGAGCAGAGCCGGGAGCAGGAGGCATCATCACACTGCACACAGGACCGGAGGTGGACAGAAGAGCAGAGCCGGGAGCAGGAGGCATCATCACACAGCACACAGGACTGGAGGCGGATAGAGGAGCAGAGCCTAGAGCAGGAGGCATCATCAAACAGCACACGGGACCAGAGGCAGACAGAGGAGCAGAGCTAGGAGCAGGAGGCATCATCACACAGCACACGGGACCGGAAGCGGACAGGGGAGCAGAGCCAGGAGCAGGAGGTATCATCACACAGCACACTGGACCGGAGGTGGACAGGGGAGCAGAGCCAGGAGCAGAAGGCAGCATCAAACAGCACATGGGACCGGAGGCAGACAGGGGAGCAGAGCCGGGAGCAGGAGGTATCATCACACAGCACACAGGACCGGAGGCGGACAGGGGAGCAGAAGGCATCATCACACAGCACACAGGACCGGAGGCGAACAGGGGAGCAGAGCCGGGAGCAGGAGGTATCATCACACAGCACAGGGTACTGGAGGGGGACAGGGGAGCAGAGTCAGGAGCAGGAGGCAGCATCAAACAGCACATGGGACCAGAGGCAGACGGTGGAGCAGAGCCGGGAGCAGGAGGCATCATCAAACAGCACATGGAACCAGAGGCGGACAGGGGAGCAGAGACGGGAGCAGGCGGCATCATCACACAGCACACAGGACCGGAGGCGGACAGGGGAGCAGAGCCAGGAGCAAGAGGCAGCATCAAACAGCACAGGGACCGGAGGCGGACAGAGGAGCAGAGCCGGGAGCAGGAGGCATCATCACACAGCACATGGGACTGGAGGGTGACAGGGGAGCAGGAGGCAGCATCACACAGCACAGGGGACTGGAGGGTGACAGAGGAGCAGAGTCAGGAGCAGGAGGCAGCATCACACAGCACAGGGGACTGAAGGCGGACAGGGAAGCAGATCCGGGAGCAGGAGGCAGCATCAAACAGCACATGGGACCTGAGGCGGACAGGGAAGCAGAGCCAGGAGCAGGAGGCATCACCACACAGCACAAGGGACCGGAGGCGGACAGGGAAGCAGAGCCAGGAGCAGGAGGCATCAGCACACAGCACAAGGGACCGGAGGTGGACAGGGAAGCAGAACGGGAGCAGGAGGCATCATCAGCAGCATCACACAGCAAGCGGGGAGCAGGAGGTATGTTGCAGGGGAAATGATAAAATTTGATCAAATTACTGACTTTCTTCAGGGAAATGATAGAAGGGCTTGGCCATTTCATAATTTCCTGGGATTTGATCAAATCCCTTAGTGATTTGATCAAATCCCTTAGTGATTTGATCAAATCCCTGATTCTATCATTTCACTGCAACATATATACTAAAAACTCCTAAGTGCTATTCTTAACATTTGTGAAAGATCCACTTTATCATTTATTACTAAAAGCACTTTGCGTTTCAAGGTAGTACTGGCCTCTTCAAAAATACCTGTTACAGTCGTGTGGAGGTTTGTGGACTTGCATTTACCCCTTAGAGTAGGAGGGGGAGCAGAGAGCAGACAAAATGGTGGACCCAGTAGTGGATTATAATAGGTCAGTTTTGGGCGGTAGCCCAGGGCCCTTAGCTCCTGGGGGGGCCCATGGTCACCCAAAAAGATTTATACTTTCAGTAGTGTATTGTCTCCTGGCTACAGTTCTGCACGATTTAAAAAAAAAAAAATTTTTTACAGCAATTTTGCACAAATCAGGGCATCATGACATTATTTATTCTGTACTATAAACATCACGCTAGTGTTGCTATAATTACAGTGGGATGGGGGGCCCAGACTTGGTGAACAGCCCGGGCCTATGGTAAAGTCAATCTGCCCCTGGGTGGACCAGATGCCAGGGCATTCATATTGCTGGACTGGGGATATGCAGGCTGATTGTAGGGAAGGCAGAGTACTTTACAGGTTTATATTACTTTCACTAATGTTTTTTGGTGCTAGGTTTTTCCTAACCAGAATTCCCTTTAAATAGGATCATTTTTTCAAATAAATAATTTACTAAATCCTATACTTTTGACTTGTCTGTTTTAATTTGGTTCTCCTTATCTACTTCCACCTCCCTTCTACTCCTCTGTTATTTTCTGACAGAGTAAGTGACCTCCCATTGCCACCCTTAATTTCCCCCAAAAAATCAAATCTTAGTGTTAACGTTGGCAGCAGGATGGGATTGTACAATGCAGCAGTCAAGGATCAATGGGATTGAACACACTCCCTGATTAGCTTACTTACCTGTCATTGTTCTATTATTCTTCATCATCTAAAGCCTGACTCTGGAAAGTATAAAAGAGAACTGTTTATAAGCTATTGGGTGACAAATAATTCATATTCCTAAATGATGTTCTACAGGGTATGTTTTGCTTTGTTTAACTGAAAAATCCTTATAAATGCAGGTGATCACATTATAATTTATAAGACAGGGAATCAAACACAGAATGAAAAATGCCTTTTCTTTCCCTGAAATACAGTATAAAGTGCTTCAATCTCTGACACCTTGTTTAATAATGTAATTAGTCTTTTCATGTAAAGAGATTGATAGATTAAAAAGGCCTTTGAACTTGACAATAAAGCAATTACGATGAACAATATTGATTGTTTAGAAGAACCTCTCTGTGGTATGACATTTATGTCTGACGAATAGATAAGGGGAAGACAGCTGCAGAGGAAATTTTCAATGCAAATATCACATAATCTGAAACATTAGTCTAGACAGATGGCGCAGAGCTGTTTAGTCCCAATTCTAGGACCATTTCTGCTACTCAGAGTTTTGTGCTGACTCCAGGCTACTACCATGTTTCTCCAAAAATAAGACAGGGTTTTATATTATTTTATTTTCCAAAAAAAAACAAAAAACGGCTAGGGCTACAGAAACACTGTATGCCTCAAAACTGTAGCCTCACTCTATACAGTAGTTAGCCACCATACTGTATGTCCCACTGTTATTAGGCTACTATGCTGTAAGCTCCCCGGGAGTTAGGCGCGTATTAGCCCCTTGTGTATTCCCCATACTTTATACCTCCGTCCCACCACTTTACTTCTTCCCCATACTGTATACATCCCCCCTCTGCAGTAAGACCCCCTATATTATATACCTCCCCCTCTGTAGTTGTTCCCCCATTCTATATACCTCCCTCTCCCTCTGTAGTTGTTCCTTCATACTATATACCTCCTTTGCAGTAAGCACCCCCATTCTATATCCCTCCTCCCCTCTCTGTAGTTCTTCCCCATACTGTATACATCCCCCCTCTGCAGTAAAACCCCCAATATTATATACCTCCCCCTCTGTAGTTGTTCCCCCATACTATATACCTCATTTGCAGTAAGCACCCCCATTCTATATTCCTCCTTCCCCTCTTTGTAGTTCTCCCCCGATACTATATACATCCCTCCTTTGCAGTAAACCCTCCATACTGTATACCCCCCTCTGTAGTTGTTCCCCCATACTGTATACATCCCCACTCTGCAGGTATTCTCCATACTGTATACCTCCCTCCCCTCTCTAGTTGTTCCCCCATACTATATACATCCCTTCTTTGCAGTAAGCACCCCCATTCTATATCCCTTCTTTCCCTCTCTGTAGTTCTCCCCCATATTGTATACATCCCTACTTTGCAGTAAGCCCTCCATACTGTATACCCCCCTCTGTAGTTGTCCCCCCATACTGTATACATCCCCATTCTGCTGGTATTCTCCATACTGTATACCTCCCTCCGCCCCATTTAGTTGTCCCAGGTACACCCCCTCCCCCATATTCAATGTTCCCTACTGTGCATCTTACCATTCCTGCCTCCCTGCAGCTTATGTTGAGCAGGTAGGGGCGGAGCATGACAAGTCTGGCACTGATTGGCTGCTGCTCAGCCACCCAGTGTCAGGGATCTTGTAAACTAGCTTGAACCAGGTCTTATTTTTGGACTAGGGCTTATATTTCAAACCTACTTCAAAAAGCCTGCAAATTGAAGCTAGGTCTTATTTTCAGTGTAGGGCTTATTTATGGAGAAACACAGTGACTATATCAGTTTGTATAAGTGTTGCACTATTTTACAAACCACCTATAGAAAAGAATTGTTATTACATATGGAAGCTAGGCTGTAGAATTTGTTTCTACTTAATGAATATCTATCATTTTACAACCATCTGACTTGTCATAATCAATTAGTAAAACAAATGGTCAAAAACATTTAGCTAGGTGATTTGCTACTTTGTTTCTGCCTGGCTCTTCTCAGCTTTCCTTGTTGAGTGGAGCAAGTGGTACATAGATTCACAGAAAATCTGTAAGACTATCTATAAATCTGTACACTGCATTCTAAGGTTTTAGTTAGGGAGAAGCCAAATAAAAACAAAGATGTGCACGCTTTGGTGATCTGGGGGAAATGTAATGGGGAAAACATCTATGTATATTTTTTCCAATTTGAATGGACACTGCTACTTAAAAAAGTTTGACATGGTATAGAGACCTTTCCAAAGTCTCAGTTTTCAGAGTAAGCTGGGACAAGCACTTGGCTAAGTGCTTCTCACCTGGCATTGCTTACTCCCATTTTGCTGTAGGAAATGTCTCCATACGCTTACAATAGATCTCCTGCCGTGCGATGGAGATTGAAATAAGCCAGGGGAAGAAATATACTACAGAATTATAACCATATAGTATGAGATGTATCACCATATTGTTACTGAACAAAATAGATAACAAGGCAAGTATTACAATAAATTTCACTATACAAGGGATAATAATACCCCCACACCATGACCACGTATTGCCACTACACAGTGACTGAATAAGACCATCAAGGTATTACTGAATAAAAGCACCACACTAGGATCATTGGGGTGGGGTGGGGGACTTAATATTTCTATAACTCCCATTGACTTTAGTAGGAGTTATGCAGAAGGTACAGCCCTGCAAGCTACGTACATTATTTTATGTAGCTTCTGGAGTTCCCTTTAAGACATTGTTCTTCGCTGCACTTTAGCCCAATCTGCGGTGACAGACCAATCACAGCGATCTCCAGCAGAGGCGAGTGGTGATATAGTAGGTCCCTGGCTGCTTGGCGGGGCCTGTCACCTGTTGCAGACTTCACTTAAGGTTAAACTCTCCAATAAAACTGTGTGATTTTGCATGTATGTAGAGTAGGGCAGCAACCCCAGATGTACATGGCATATAAATTTGCGTCAAGGGGTTAAAAGATGATACTGCTATTAGTAAAGCAAATATAGTTATAGATGTAAAGAATAGTCATGAGCGAATAGTGAAATATTCAAATATTCGATATTCGTACAAATATCTCCCGAATATTCGAATATTCGATCCCATTAAAGTCTATGGGAACAAGTATTCGATTATTGAATAACATCTATTCGACCACTTGGAGGTAAAAACCGGAAGCTGGGGGATTTGAACGCTTATCGAATATTTATCGAATATTCGGCGAACTATTCGATAATATTCGATAGATATAGAATATCTATTCGTTTGAACAGTATTCGCTCATCACTAGTAAAAAAGTAACAACACTGCTGTATTCTTGTTGTGAGGTTCGCTGTCTGTATACTAATTATGCTCTTGCGTTAACAGTTTATTTGATGTTTTGCAAGCCTAGGTTATTTGGTTTATTTGTTTACATGATTGCTATGTTATAACATCTGTCTAATGTAATTGTCACCTCTCTTTGTTATTTCTATATTTGTTTGTTTAAGTGTACACATTCATTTATGACTGTAATTAGCTGTTTTGTTTATCTACCCTGTTTATAGTTAACATCACTTCAACGTCTAGATAAAACTTGTTTGTGGTTCATTTTACATTCATAGAATGTTATTCCATGTTTTTCTGGGATTTCTATTTGCAGAAACATTTCAATAGCTTTATTGAAATAATAAGCTCCCTGGGTATTTAGATATACTAACTGGTATGGTTGGGTCTAAATGTATTTGGACAGTGAAAAACCTTTCATAACTCAGCCTCTGTAAACCACCACAATGGACCTGTAACAAAGCAATCAAAAACTGATTGAAGTGTAGACTTCGCCATAGACAGAGTTTGAGAAACTTTGCAAAGTTTTTACTATAGCTTCCTTCAGTTGCTGTGTGTGTGTTTGTATCTTTCTGCTTACAGTTTTGTCTTTAGCAAGTGATAAACATGTTATATGAGAAAATAACAAGAAATGTGCTTTGTAAATGTGTGATATATACATGAATATGAATTTATATATTGATATAATATTTAATATGTATGCATTTTGTTAGAGATATGGGGGAGATTTATCAAACTGGTGTAAAAGTGGAATTGTCTTAGTTGCCCCTAGCAACCAATCAGATTCCACTTTTCATTCATCACTGGTCCCTTGGAAAATGAAAGGTGGAATCTGATTGGTTGCTAGGGGCAGCTAAGACAATTCTACTTTTACACCAGTTTGATAAATCTCCCCCATGATGTTTATATACATATATATATACTGTAAGAATTCTAGATAGCCGGTTATTTTTTTTTAAATTCCCTACCTTATTCCCTATCTCTAACAATTGCACTCAACCTTTCATTCGTTATCATTATTTGGGTTATTGGTCAGCTATCTGCACATTTGTTAGCACCATGATCTGCCAGGTGGAGGTGAGATGACTGACTCATTGTAGAATTATTCTATCCAAAGACTTGGGGTTACTTTTTGCTATGGTTTAGATTATTATCTATCTATACTGGAAATCAGTCGAATCATTTTTGCAGCATTTGACTGAATCAGTCCACAGTCACATTGTCAATAAAAACCAGTGACCTAGTTGGATTGGTAGCCATACAAACCCAAGACATAGCACTCCCTCTGCTATGATTGACGGATGATATGCCCTCCATCTGTCATCATAGGCCCTTCCTTTCCTTCCTGATACTGTTATTATCTCAACATTCTGTTACAACTTCATTTTGTTATCTCTCCATATTATCTTTTTCCAGACCTGGGCACCTCATATTTACATTTTCGAGGAAATCTCTTGATTGCGGATTTTCACAATGGTATGCTTAGCTTCTTAAAAGTCTTTCTGACTCAGCTAGGTATTTATGAAGAGGGTTTTCTTTACCAAGGAAATAATTCAGCAATCACTGACTTTAGTTGTCTTCTGTGGTCTCCCATGCCTTTTGGTCCAGGCATTTTACCTCCTTAGGGTGCGTTCACACCTACAGGATCTGCAGCAGATCTGCAGCAGATTTGATGCTGTGTTCAGTTATTTAAATGAAATCTGCTGCAGAAAATCAGCTGCAGATCCTGTAGGTGTGAACGCACCATTAAAGGGCCAATTAAGTATTAAAACTTACCTGCTGCGGTCTCCCATAGGTCCATTTGTGGCTCCTTCTAGTCCCCTGCTGCTTGTCTCTTCTCTCATATCTCTGCCTGGTTAGCCAATCACTGGCCAAGGTTGTACAACACTGCAGCCAGTGATTGACTATGGGTGCCTTTACACAGAGAGATTTATCTGATAGATTTTTGAAGCCAAAGCCAGGAATGTATTTTAGAAGAATAGAAATCTCAGTCTTTCCCTTATAACCTGTTCTCTGTTTGTAGTCTGTTCCTGGTTTTAGCTTCAAAAATCTGTCAGATAAATCTCTCTGTGTAAAGGCCCCCTTAAATGGCCAAAACAAGGGCCTCAAGGGACTGGGGTTGATAAGTATGACTTGTTCTTTAGCTTTAACAGACAATGAAACTTCTTATCAGTCCATGTAAGATGGGGGACTATGAAATTTTGTGATGTGATGATACAGAACATAGAGTGATCTTCTTGTAAAGTAAGGGCCGGACAGTATTACACAGCCCGATCACTATGGTAAACGATCTAACAAATCGGTGTTCATTTACTGAGCCTATTTAACGACTTGATTATCGTGCAGCAAGAACTGCATGGACATCATTAGTTATGTTTGTGTAGCCCTTGGTTTAAAAGTGAAGTTCATAGTGAAGCTCTCTATGATCCAACGTGTTTTCTTCACTTCTGCCCACAGCCTCCAGTGAAACTTCGGAGACTGTGTCTGCTCAGCCAATCACTGGTCGTGGTGGCCCCATCCCAGCCAATGATTGGCTCAGCAGCCTGTCACTTCAGAGACTGGCTCTGAAGTTGCATCGGTGGCTGTGGGGAATGGGGAGAAGCCAGGAAGACACCGACCAGGGAACAAGGGCAGGTATTTTATTTGCAGATTCTCTAGCCATTGGGCGCACATGACTATGACACACAGCGTTGCTTTGATTTTAGGTCAGGACCTAAATACACGATCAGCCAATGATTGTTGTGATCTGCTGATTGATGATTTTATAACCTGGAGCAATAATCTGTCTAGTTGGCCTTATTCGGCAGATTATCGCTCCATGTAATAGAGTGTAAATATATGATGCCAATGATTTGAATGTGATAAGTTTACCATAGCAAGAACCACAATTATGGAACGTCTCTCCATTTTGGCTAATAGTGCTGGGGTACGAGTGTGGGGGCACCCCTAATTGTGTATTAACAGTAATGCATACAATTTACAGTATAAGGAAGAATCCTTAGCTGTGTTTAATTAAATACTCTGTGGTTACACCCCCCACACAATGTTTGGGATACGCGCACCATTCCCAGAGGTTACCGCCAGGGACAAACCCCTTTACCTCAAAAGCAATAGAAAATAATGTGCAACACCAAATTGAAGCGCTCATTTAAAGTGCTTAGTGATGACAAAGTAGTTCAAAACATATATGAAAGCTGTGCATCAAATCTCATTGTGCAGGGGATCTGTCTCGTTCACAGAATTTGTGTGCTTCTCTAGATCACTTATCATCCAGCAAATCACTATGTCATTTAATATCTGTCTGCTCTGGTAATAACTGCTAAATATTGTAATATTTGCTAAAATAAACTAAACAAAGAAAAACAAAACAAAAACAAAACTATGTTGGTTTAGCAGTAAAGTCTACCATTTGAAATACAATAGATTTTCATTATTACTTAGTCATCTCAATAGTCAAAAACTATTGCTTCGGAAACTAAAACAAGAAGTAAAGTACAGTATTTCTGATTTATCTAAGTATTTTCATTATGGTGTGTCTTTTTTGGCAGTACTTTTTTTTTGAGAAGATGTGTATGGTGCATTAACCAGATGAGGCTTAATGAGGTCACCTAACCCTAATTCCCAAGGATAATTCTGCCGTTGATTGAGGTGCTGGCATGTCACTCCTGTTTTACCTGACCACCATTATGAAGTTCATAGTTTTCTGTAATAGCAGATGGCCTGAGAAGCAGTCTAGCTAGTTTTCCTAGCATTATGTATATCACCAGACAGGCTAAAGGCTTCTTTAATTATAGTTTTGTAATATTTCTGCATTAAATAACACCACCTTGCTGACATTACACAAAGATAATTCAACCAACATTTAAAGTAAACTTCAACATCAATATATCTAAGTTCCAATGTTCTGTACTATTTTTTTTCCATTGAAAACATACAGAGTGCTGTATCAGATACTGTACATGTGAGATGTTTTGATAAATTGAGGCTGAACAATGTTGAAACTTTTCTTCTTCTGTGATGTGATAAATGAAGCATAGTTCCTTGTATATAAGTAGTAGAATTATTCAGAACTCATTTCTGTAGTTCAATGAATAGAAAAAATGATGATGGCTCAAAACAGAGGTCCACAAATTGCAACTATTTCTGAGAGAAAAGTAATTGTACGGTCTTAAGGCCCTATTAGGCTGCAAACACACAGAGCGGATTCTGCAGCGGATTTAACCTAATAAGGATTAAACTTAGTTAAAGGGGTACCCCAGTGTCACTAATAGTACTGGCTTCAGCACAATTTTTTCTTTTTTACTTCATTTAGCCCTGACAGAAAGTTGAAAATGAAAGAACTGCACAATGTAATATTGTCTCAGCAGCTCCCTTACTCTTCTTTTTCTCCAGAAACAATGTATCCTTCTCTGCTTTTTCAGAAGGCTTGGCTTGCGGCTTAAAGCGTAACTGTCTTTTTTTTTTTTATTGCAGAAATCAGTAGTATAAGTGATTTTAAGAAACTCTGTAATAGGTTTTATCAGCCAAAAAAGCCTTTTTCTGTACTCAAGAAGCAATTTCCCATCCTCCCCCCTGACTTCTTATCTGTGCATTATCAGGTAAACTTCTTTATTACAAAGAAGCCAGTGAAGACGGGTTCTGCTCTCTCCATTCTATCCTTATGGAGGGGGGAGGGGCTGAGGGAGATGAGGAAGCAGGAAGAGGTGACATAAAGGTCAGCTGTTTGTAGACTGTATGGGCGCCTAAACCGCTGGATTCTGGGGTCAGAAAGGTCAGTGCTTATCTATGAACTTACTGAGAGAAGATTGCATGGTGTTGTGCTTTGCAAGACTGCTCCGTGCTCAGTCACTCCTAACAGCCCCTCCCCTCTCCATAGCCACATAATGGAGACAGAAATCCTGCTTCTTCTGAAGTGAGCGGGGAGGCTGGGAGATTGCTTTTTCAGTACAGAAGGAAACTCTTTTGGTTTATAAAACCTATTACAAAGTTTCTTAAAATCGCTTGAACTGTTGATATTTAATGTTTTCAAAAAAATGACCCTGAAATGACAGTTACGCTTTAAGTACAGACAAAAAACAAAAGGTGCAACAGCAACCCACAGGTGCAAGGGCTTGCGGTATATACTCCTCCCAGCGTACACACGGTAAACACCTGCTCTGTAGATATTAAAAATTAAAATATAATTTTTTTTTGCTAAGTTTGCTAAGATCCTCACTTTTCTAAAAAATAATAATAATTATTTTTAATATCTACAGGTAGCACAATGATTATAGCAAGAGACCCACAAACACAAACAGATTTTTGATTGTGTCAAAACTGGGACACACGGGTAAGCAATGCTGTATGCTATAGTATTTATTTCTTACCTGACATCAGAGTACCCCTTTAAATTACTGTGCTGGATTACTTTATTACCAACATTAACCCTGGATGCCCTGGCACATAACTTTTCCAGCTTACTGCATTATTCTTGTGAGAACAAATTGAGAAACAGCAAGATGAACCCTTTCTACCATGTATGTTAGCTATGTTTATTAATGACAAGAAGACTGATTTATTGTTACCATGGAAATGTAAAAAGTTTGTCTGAAATGATGTTGTCACTTAAAGTAATGTGAGCTGTGAAAGAAATCTACATTCCGCTAAAGTACATTTACAGGCAATAAAGATGTGAAGCATATATCATTTAATGATCCTCTAAGAGGATAAACACATTAATCAGATCCCAGGAATACACATTTCAGCTGGCATGACTACTCTAGTTAACTCACAAAGTATGACAAAAGAGACTGAGTATCTGCAGATGTCATCCTGCAAACAAGTAACAGGACAAGGGGTCAGTTCTGGTTCCCCTTTTATTCAACATATTTAAATATATATTTTTTAATATAGATGATGGGATTTGCAAATAGCACCAAACTTTACACATTACAGTCTATAGCTATGCTCACACACCATCATTTAATAACAAAAAACAGCCTTTATTTGTAACAATGGCCGTTATATGAATAATGGCCGTTTTTTTAAAATAAAATGATGGCTGTTATTTGCTGTTAAATGAGGGCTGTCCTCCATAACGTCCGTCTTCTTGACACTGTGTGGACGTAACCTGGAGATTATATTTGGACACACTCAAAGGAACATATCAACAGTGTAGTCTTGGGGTTTTGTGTGAAAAAAAAAATCACTCCATTTCTCCAAAGTTTGTGACTTTTGGTTCCTAGTCTACCTTTTATATGAGAAATGAGTGTGGTAGCATGAAGGCAAGTTTAATTTGTTATGTGTTACTTTAAACTTTTCTTTTTGCAGTCTTAGGCTATGTTCACACTACATAATATTTCAGTAAAAAAACAGATGGTGATTGCAAAGGAATCAGCGTCCGTTCTTTACTGCAGGGGCGGCATTGCATTGAAGTCATACATTGTTATGTTAACGCTTGTTCTTTAGAACGTTAAAGGGTCGTTAAAATAATGTACCTGCCTATTATTTCCAGATGTGAGTCTGAAAATTACATTGAAGTGAATGGCTAATTGATATGCGGGCACACCCGACGGTGCCTGCAAGTCAATGTTAAAATAAGAATGTTCCTGCAGCCAATACAGAGGTATCGGCTGCAGGAACGTCCTGAATCCAGACCTGTGGCCAGCAGTTTAACAGCGTCCGTTGTTATGCAATGGACACTGTTAAACATAGTGTAAAGGTAGCCTTACTTGTATGGTTTCAGTGTGGCTTTGAGTAGATTTGGTCTGATTTTTTACATGTGACTTTTTGTACATTATGCACAAGCTACGCAAAAATCTATTTGCAAAAGCAAGGTATGCCTGAAGTCAGACTGAGGCTGTGTTCCAACAATGTAAAAATAAGGGCAAATAATGGTCGTTGTTGCAAAACATGAATAACGGCTGTTGCTTTGCATTAATAGCCTTTATTTTCCCTTATTTTTACACAGTGGGAAAATAGTCCATAAAGCACATTAATATATTGAAAATATATTAAAAATTGTTGAGGTCAAATTAAATTTTCATATTAAATATTTATATTAAAACCATATTTTAGTTCATTTTAGGGTATATGAACATAGGCATAATGTGGATAAATGTATTGTTAAGCATCTGACTACTAATAACCTGCATGCATCCTATGTACTTAAGAAAAAAAAATAGAGTCACTGGTAGAAAGAGATCTTTGTGTACTTGAATGTAGAGGGCTCCAAAAATCAGCTTAGACAACTAAACTGTTAATATTTGTGATTTATAGATTGTAAGACCTCGTGGGTAGGGTCCTCTCCCCCATGTACCAGTCTGCCATTTGCCTTCATGTAATATGTTTTTGATCTTGTATTGTTCCTGTTTGTTACCCCCTATCTGTTGTATAGAGGGAAAAAAAGAGATATAACAATGTCATCTGAAAACACAATAACAATGGGGACATGTAGGTCCCAATATCAATGTATCGATTACAAAGCTATCAAGACGTCCTTTGCAGTAACCAAGGATCATCCATTTTATAACTTTTTGTGCTAATATTAATTCGAATAATAAAGCCTTAGATAAACAAAGAAAAATAGAGATTGTAAATTTCACAATCTCATACAAGAAGGAGACATACAATCTGGAAAAGAGAGCATTTAGTTCTTTTGTAAAGTCACCCATTTTTTTTCTTAAGTTTCATTCACATGCCTTTTTTCAGCTTCTCTACAGATGTATCATTAACATCATCCCCGACAAAATAATTGTGTCAGGAAGTGTATGTGACTATATGTAAAGAAAAATGTCATATTTCAAATTTTCGGAGAAAGAAGTGTTTTTAAATTCACTGGTATCAGAAAGTTATGTAGATTTGTAAATTACTTCTATTTAAAGATCTCAAGCTGTCAGGTAGGGGGTCTGGGATGACAAAGACGAGTGCAATCCTAGAACTGACACCTGCCCCAGCTGGCCCTACCTACTTGCCACAAACGCTCTAAGCAGCTGAGGGCAACTGGGTGGCATTCCCTAACCTGATGCAAGTGAAATACACAAAACAGAGACAAGACGTACAACAGGCAAAAGGGGAGGTCAGAGGCCCGAACCAGTAACAGATGGTCAATAACAGTACAGAATCCTGATTCAAAGAATAGTCGGGGTCCAAGCCAAAAGGTCAGGTAAACAGAAGTGCAAAGTCAGAGTAACGCTAGGTCAAGATACACAGGAGGAGCCAGGTTCTATCGCAGGCAAAGAATGAGAGCTCAGGGCTGATACTTATGGAGCCTGGAGTCCCAGCCCCAGACTTTATTAGAGCTGAGGCTCCAGGTCCTGTCCAGATACAGACAGCTAACTGGTGAGTCAGCTGTCAGTCAACAATCAGCACACACACAACACCTATGCTGATCAGCCAGGGGAGTGAAACCCTGGCCTCCGCTACATCACGCAATAACAAAGCAGAGTCGGTAAAAACATGAGAAGCATTATGGCTGCTATGGACGCCGAGCTGAACGCACGGCCCGAGTCCTAACACAAGCCTTCCACTACTTATCAGCTGCTGTATGTTCTACAAGAAGTGGTGTATTCTTTCCAATCTGACACAGTGCTCTCCGCTGCCACCTCTGTCACTGTCAGGAACTGTCCAGAGCAGTAGCAAATCCCCATAGAAAACCTCCCCTGCTCTGAACAGTTCCTGTCCCTATTTCATAAGGGGACAGGTAATAGCTCACTTTTATAACACTGCCTCAATGAGTCTACAATTTAGGCTAGGTGCACATAATGTTTGGGCTGTATACGGCTGGTATCAGCACCAGCAAGATGCTTCCTTGGGGGCATGGAGGAAACATCTTATGCATAACGTGTGTTTGTGTAGAAGGCAGTGCACGCATACACCATGGGTGATTTTACACTAGAATATAAATGATTGTGTTATAATCTGGCATATGTAATGTGACCTATGTTTCTGCGACTTACATGTATATGTTTTTTTTCCTTCTGTTTATGACAGTACGATAGATGATTATTTTATGCATCAGATTGTGGTGATACCACTGTTTCTGTCAAAAGGGAACCTTTGTGTGTAACCCGACTCACTGACAGCCTGTTCAGCCAATCACTGCACTGTCCTACAAAACCCAATGATTGTCTAAGCAGACGGACAGTGAGCCAGGTCAGAGAAACGGAAGCCAGTAGGCATGGTGTCTTTATTATTTTTATTATGTTGCTGTCATATTATGTTGCAACATGTAAACCAGCATAATGCCAATCACAGGAAAGCTACTTTTAGATAAGCGGCAACCAAAACATGGATAGCAATGTCTTACTGCCTCAGAGTTATTTAATATCTTGCAGTTTCCAAAGAAAATTTTTACTTTATTGTAATAACCAGAACACCTAAACCAGTCATGTAAAACTCTGGCCCGCAGTGCCATTATTTTTTGCCCGCCAACCAATTCACAAATTGAGTTGCATCTGGCTTGCCGACATCGCAATAGAATATGATATAGGGGAGGGCTGGCTACTATATAAGAGACTATGGGGGAGGGCTGGCTACTATAGGAAAGCATTGGGGAGGGCTGGCTACGATATGGGACACTTGGGGGGCTGGCTACTATTTGGGCACTATTGGGAGGGCTGGCTAATATGTGGGGCAGTTTTGGTTGGGTTGCTTACTACATGGGGCAATAATGGGGGGGTTGGCTGTTACATGGGATGGGTTTAATCATATCATAGCAATTTATCATGTCATTTATCATTGTGCACAGCGCTGAGAGATGCACACCACTGACAGTGCCAGGAACACCGCACACTGCTCTGACAATGCCAGGACAGCCGCATTCGCGCTGCAATAATTATCAAGGTTGGCCTGCGACTTTGTCCAGTTTTTAAATTTTGGCCTACTGTGTATTTGAGTTTGACACCCCTGACCTAAACAATGACCTTTACCTTACATTAGTCTACAGTATAACAGAGCATCTTAAAATGAATCTAAAGTAAAGAATATGATCTTTTTTTTCCCACACAATTGCCCTTACCTGAGTGTATACATAAAATGCTTGTGATCAAGTCTTGTAATAAAAAGAGATAATTAAAATCATTATATCAGCTGTAAATGGTAATTGTTAATGGAATATCTTGGATGAAAGTCACAAAACATATGTCATTTGCTGGTAATAAGAAATCTGGCCTGGTTTACTGTTCTTTCCTACAAAGAATTGGACGACAGAACCGAATTCTATTTATGGATTGATGTCAAAGCAATTGGAATTCTGTAAACAATGAAAAGGAAAAAAAACCTAAGACGCATGCAGAGAATTTCTCAGGGAGATGTTTTACACAATGAACTAGTGAAGGTAGCCTTAGTAGTTAGGTGGTTAAGCTGTTTTCTAAAAGTCTGTAAAAAAAACATTTATTTTTTTCTCTAGGGTTCAGAATATGTACCACAATTTTCCCTTTGCTTAGGCTGTCTTCACTGTGCCTTAAAATCCCTTCTTTGCTGGGATGGGTAAAGTATGAGATCAGTCTAGCCCCCAGGGCGTTAAGTGTGGATGCCATGCATCCTCACTTAACCCCTTGTGTGCCAGACTGTAAGCAACATCTGGCAAGATGCTGCATACTGTAAGGTGCAGAACACCTGTCAAAATGATGGGTATTCTGCCACTGCTTTTTTTGTGTGTTTTTCCCTATTGTTTTTAAAACCGCGGCATCCTGAGAATTGCGGGGTAGATTTGGTGGACTACGTCGATGACCAGCATTGTGTTTTTTTTTTGTAAATGGTGAACTAGGGGTGTGGGGGCGTTATTTTTTTAATAAAACACTTTTTTTCCCTAATTGTCTTGTGTGTTTATTTCTTTTTTTTTACAGGCTTAGTAGTGGTAGTAGTGGAAACTGTCTGATAGACAGCATCCAGTCAATCAGCGGCTGAAGAAGTGTCCCTACTCAGCGGCTGATTGCAAGAAGACAGGGAGAAGAAGGGGGGTAAGTTCACCATCCCAGTCACCCCTTCTGACACTCCCCAAGTGAAAACTTTGTGTACTGGTTTTAGCACCCTCTCCAGCAAGGAAATGGTCACTTAACCCCTTTCTTTCTGAAGCGGGTGCATTTGGGTCGGCATTTTGACCTCAACATGGACTTCAGCAGTAAAGTCCATGTTCAGATACAAATGCCGACCCGACAAAGGCCAAAAGTAAAAAAAAAAAATACATTCACACATAAAGTCAAAAACACCAGAATAAATGCCAAAAACCACAAATGCATGGAAAAAAAAAAACATGCGCTGCATTGGAGTTTTTGTAGCTTTTTTGGCTTTAAAAACGCCAGTAAATAAATAATAAGAATTTGTGAGGGCACCCTTAAAGTTTTAGTTCAGACAGATTTGTTACATGACATTTACATTTCTGCCAGTGCTTCTCACCTTTTCCTTAGCAACAGACATTGAAATGCCAGTTAGCATTTACTGTAAAAGTGATGGTTTCTAGTATGTTTCTAGTGAGTGAATGAGGAACCGACAATATTTGAATAGCATTCAGCAGATCTCTGCATGACTTATAAAAAGGTTGTTTAAAAAAAAAGGAAATTATAAAATCTTAAAATATATTGTTGTTCACCAAAAATCTATTTCTTTCAAATCAACTGGTGCCAGAAAGTACCAGAGATTTGTAATTTACTTCTTTTAAAAAATCTCAAGTCTTCCAGCACGTATCAGCTGCTGTATGTCCTGCAGGAAGTGGTGTATTCTTTGCAGTCTGACAGTGCTCTCTGCTGCCACCTCTTTCCATGAAACTGTCCAGAGCTGTAGAAAATCCCCATGGAAAACCCATCTTGCTCTCCAGACTGGAAAAATACAACTTCCTACAGGACATACAGCAGCTAATAGGTACTGGAAGACTTGACATTTTGTTATTAGAAGTAAATTACAAATTTCTGATGCTTTTTGGCACCAGTTGATTTAAAAGATAAATATTTTGGTGAACAACCCCTTTAAGGCATTCTGAAATAATAGATTTGACTCATTATGATGCTTTAAAAGAGAGTTGTGTTAAAAGACCAGACATGTCAATATATACATAGACCCCCTTTAGTTTTCAGTTGGGAGCAAGAAAAACTTTATTTGCCTTGCTAGGAGATTTGTTACTTGTTTTTAGGTCCCAGCAAACAATCTAACCACTTAGATTTATAAGGGCCCCTTTAAGAAAAGTCTGCCATCCACAATATACAATAGCTTTTCAATACTCAAGGGCTTTAGGAATGCTGTCTTAGATAAAAAATTACTGTTATAAAGTGCTAACTTTATTTGTCAACTGCAATAACATATGTTGATATAAAACAAGCTATTGAAGTAGAATTCCGCTGAAAAGGTTTTTGTACATATAACATGTAATCTCCTAGATACCTCACTTTGTAATATACACTAAGAACTCTGCACTGTTCCAGCTGCTTTTCTGGCCACTCATTCCCCAGAAATGGCAAAAAGTCTTCTCCTGGGCGTCCACTCTGTCTTGCTCCTTTAATTTTTCCCTTCCTCTCTGAGACATGGGACACATGGTCTTCTCCGTTTCAGAGGTAGGCCAGGCCTTGTATGAGAAAGCCAAGCCCATCTCTGATGTCCTATGTCCGTGCATTCAGTATTGCCACACATGTGCAGCCAGCATCACATTGAATCCTAATGACAAGAAGGCGTTTTGGGTGCTTGTAGATGTACAGTAGTTTCCTGGCTGGTGCCATCTTCAAAATAGTCACGATTTTGGGAAAAAATTCAATGGAGAAATGGAACATCTTACAAGCGCTGGAGAGGTATCTAGGAAATAATGGGGGTTTAGTGAGCAAGCCCTGTGGGTTTGGGACAATTTGGTCTGGGAGGGCATGAATGAAATACCCCTTTAAAGTAGAAGTCCAGTCTTATTTAAAAAAAAGGGAGCAAGACAGAAAGGTGCAGGAAAACAAGAAACACCCACCCATGCCCATGCCTCTGTTGTGCTGTTCTCTGGTCCCACTGACTGCCCCCAGAAGTGGTTTTTGGCTGGAAACCAGGTACATTATGTACCCAGTTCTTCCAGCTGCAATGTCAATTGCTTGCTCAGCCAGTCAGTTACTGTAATGGCGTCCCGCCCCAGTCTCTGATTGGCTGAGCGGGAAATCACTCAACCGGGTACATGACTTGGCAACTGAAAAAGATGCAAGTCACAGCGGCTGTCAACAGGACCCAGGAGTGGCGCTATGGGGCAAGAGGCATGATTAAGCGCATACTGTATGTGCGCCAAACAAGTTGATTATCTACAGCAGCATCAGCAATTTCATGCTTTTTGATATGCAATAAAAAGCTCAACTTTTAATACTTTGAAGTGCTGGGATTATCACTTGTATCTTTGTATAGTTTGTTTATTATTTTCCAGCACCATCCCATGCCCCACCCCTAGCTTATTGACTTTTTTTTTTTTTGGTGGGACTTCTGGTGGAATATGTAAAAAAACCCAATATGTATGGTAGCAAGAACACAAATAAGTTCCATTTACCCCATGCATACCTGCTAGAAATTACTTTAAAGTTATTTGTAGTAACTTTTGCTTCATAGACTTAAGAAGAAGTGAAGGAGTTGGATTTATGTTGACCTCCTGGGAGAGATGTTCACAGCCTTAAAGTTTTCATAAATACAAAACCAGAATATTCCATCTTTGCATGTTTATACTACTATATGTACAGAGAAATGTCTATAGCTGAATGCAGAAAATGACTGTCCGTCACAGTACATACCAGAGAGTAGGTCAGAAAAGCCAACAATAGACTGAATATGAAGGATGAATAGGAGTGGAATGAAGTCAATTAAAATAATGGAAATGTAGATTCAACTAGATGGTTTATATTAGCAGGAATCTTAACATTAAATTAACACTGGTACAGTTCATCGCTAACCTTCAAACAATAGCTTTGACAATGAGAAAAGCATTCCTTTAATGTGCCCTAAGTGTTATCATTTTTCTGTCTCCAATTAAAATATAAACTAGGGCAAAACTGAAGTTACAAAGTGATACATCTCAAAGCTTCAGTATTAGTCATAGCAATAAAAATAAACCTTTCATGCATTTCATAGTGTTGATTAGACAATGAAAGGAGTGGAGTAACCTATAGAAAATGTATAGTAACTGAACAATAAAGGAGAGAAATAAAACAAAACCTTTCCCCAGTCCTGTAGTATGAAGCACCCTAACCTTTGTACACAGTGCCTAGATATATGCATTCGTATACCTATAGAGTATAAGGAAAATAAAATGACATCCTGTACATTGTTTATTTTATTACACACTGAAAAGTGTGGTCGGGTCAGCTATTCAGTTCTGTTGAAATAAAGCTATTTTGACTAATACTGCTAAAACATATACCAAAGGCCCCTCTCGCTTTTTTTTTCTTCTTTTTTTCTGGGTAATAGAAGTTTTTGGACACATTACTGTAGAGGGATATATTGAGAGCATGATGCACAAGCACAATATAATGTTTTCCTGATTATTATAATATAATAATAATAATAATAATAATATGATATTATTATTATTATTATTATTATTATTATTAGTAGTAGTAGTAGTAGTATTATATATTATAATTTTAGCTTGGTAGGCACTACTGGCTGATTTGTTTGGGTTGCTTATCATAGAGTCAGACTTTTGCATATAGTAGATGTGCAGGCAGCTGAAAGGATGTTGAAGTTAGGGCCGCATGATTATGTCACCATGTCTAGCTTTTACAGTATGAGTCTTCGTTCACACACTGTCAAAATGGCGGCAGTTTTTATTGGACGGGCTTTGATGGAAAGTAACGGCTATTATTTGCCATAAAATGACATCATTCTGAAAATGTGTGAACATAGCCATAGGCTCCCTTTATATAGTGTTTTTAGCATTTTGTAACACATGTAAAAATAGCAGCAGCTTGATTTTGATTTTTTTTTTATTGCATTCTTTATTTAAAAAATGCTGCTAAATGTTGTATGTGAAACCAGCAGAAAGAATGAAAAAATTTAATATGTGTTAAATTCTATTAAAATTAATAAATAACATACTTCTAATTTCTCAATCCAAGTGGGATAAAAATTATCATAATTTTATAGGACAGTCTGCTATTCATTCTTTGTAATAATCTAGGGCTTTATTGGGAAATAGTTTTTTTTCACTTTATTATTACTATTTTTTTTTTCATTAAATTTTTTACCTTTTTTTCCTCCATTTAGGTGACTTGACGCTACAATCATCTGATCGGTAGCATAGTACACAGCAGTATATACTAACAGTTAGCCTGTGATACCCAGCCTGTGGCAGACCCAGGGGCCTTGATTTAGCCTCTAACTTCCATGGCAACTGGCACAACCCCACAATCGCAGGGTTGCTCATGATTGACAGGGATGGGAGCTCAGAGGCAGAAGCAATGCTGTTACTAACAGCTTGCTTACATCACCGATTCATTGAAGCAGAGCCATGATATACAGGTACATCATGGTGCACCCAAGGGTTAAAAACCAAAACTGGTGTTAAGGAATAAAGGTATAAAGGAAAGATCTGTACCCCTTTTCTGTGCAATTCAGGCCACTTTTGATGAATGTCTGTGGAAGTAATCCAGTAACACGTGTATTGAGTAGGGATGGTCCGAACCGAGTTCGGATCGGGTTCGTACGAACCCGAACCCTCGGTAATGATTCCCGCTGTCTGCCCGCTAGGAGGTCCAGCGGGAGGACCGCCTGGAAAAATGGGATACAGCCATAGCCATAGGCTGTATCCCATTTTTCCAGGCGGTCTTCCCGCTGGATACGCCCGCTGCACGGAGCGAGCAGACAGCGGGAATCTGATGCCAAGCGTTCGGGTTCATCCGAACCCGAACCTCGGCGGGTTCGGACCATCCCTAGTATTGAGCTGTTTTACTCTTTTAATTAAAGTGTTCTTATAAGAAATGACTTAAATGTTAAGTGTTACATAACTAAGAATATTAATACACTGGCCCAGATTTACTAATGGTTATCCTATGCTGTCTCCCAGGCAGGGTTCCGGACCTAGTTATAGCAGTGTCTGCAGTGGCACAGCATTTTTTGTCCAAGAAACAGAACAGATGTAGGCCTGCGCCAGTAGGTGCAAATTTTAAATTTTTATGCATGAGTGCATTTGCTTATCACATTTGCCTGCTGTCCGAAAATTTGCCAAGCACAAGGAGATATACAAACTAGATAAACCAACAAATGGGCCAAACCAGCACTTATTCTCTGAAAAATAGCCACAATGGGTGATAAATGTCCCTTATTGTGTTTAAATTGTTGGAAAATACTCCCCCTATCTAATTTGTAGTTATATCGTCATGCAATGAGGCAAATTGGAATACAACTGATTATATGGACTTATCATAGTGGCACTTACTAGCACAGCAGCACAGTAATTCAAGGTAAGCCCCTTCATCCTGCAGGATGGTATCCAGAAACACCATTGTTAGTGCCATCAAACAATACAGCAGAGACAATGGTTTACCAGCTCCTACTCTACACTCTAGGGCTGTCCATTCTATACAGCAATTAACAATAACAATGCAGTACATTGTTTAAACAATATAGGGGGCAAATATGAAAGTTGCAGATTGCCACCCTTAGTTTATTGCTTCCATCCTTTCCAGGTACATTTGCAGTCTTTCTTACTGATACAATAAATGTTTTCTATTAGATAAAGCGGCTAGGACTTCAGCTTTTATGTTTCTGCTATATCACACATGTACAGGTACAGTATGTCTTTCTGTATATACATTTTTACAATAACTAAATCAGAATTCAATCTTTGACATTTTCAGCATGCAGTCTGACATCGTTCCTAGTTTAAAAAGCATCATGTGGAGAGATGTTCACTAGTATATCAAGCCAATGAACAGAGAGAAAAGACTATGTGGAACAAGACATTCTTGTCAGCAAGTAGAGATAACAATAAGCCATATCTGTTAGGGCAAGGATAACAGTTATTGCAAAAGTTTTGGATCTTTGTAGAAACTGAAGTTATAGATGAGTTACTGCCTATATTATAATAATTAATAATAATAATTTTTATTTATATAGCGCCAACAGATTCCGCAGCACTTTACAATTCTGGGGGTACATACATAGACAAAAAATAGACATTACAGATATATACATATAATTATCCATACATGAGGAGTGAGGGCCCTGCTCGCATGCATGAGCTTACATACTATCATACGATCTGTATGATAGCATAAAGCAAACTAATATGTAAATCCCATTTTATTCAGTTCATACACTTCTCTCACAAAATTTGACTTACATTTTGTCAATTTTTTTTATTTATTTTGTTCCACCTTTTTAATTTTCAAGGCAAATTTTTTGAGTTTTCTATCCTGGTTCTCTGATGTCTTGAATTGTTTTCCTGTGGCTATGTTCACACAACGTCGAAGAACAAAAAAAAGAGAAAAGTCATCAACTTTTTCTATTTAAAACGTCCATTATATGGCTATGTTCACACAACGTCCAAAAAAGGAAAAAAGCGTCCTCTTTTTGTGTTTAAAAAGACATCCATTATTGCATCATTTTAATTGGCTTGACTAAAATGCATTGAAGTCTATGGAATAATGGACGTCTTTATCACACATTGTGCTTAAAGCGTCCACCTCAAAAGACGTCCGTCATTCAACACAATATGTGAAAAAGACATTCGTTATTCCTTTGACTTGAATGCATTTTAGTCAAGTCACTTAAAACGATGTCTTTTTTAACACAAAAAACGTATGTCTTTTATCTTTTTTGGACGTTGTGTGAACATAGCCTATCAGTGATGCAATTGACATCAATGCAATACATTGAAGTCAATGGGATGAACGACGTCCAATGCACACAGTGTGTAAAATTATAGACATTGTCTGCACAGACGTCAAAATAATGATCATGACAATTATTTTAGGACGTCTGCAAATACCAGACTTTATTTTTTAGTTTTTCACACACAGTTTTTCTTTTTTTACTATCCTTTGACAGTTTTTACTATTAACCCCTTAAGGTCAAAGCCAATTTTCGTTTTTGCACTTTTGCTTTTTCCATTTTATGTTTAAAAGGCCATAGCACTTGCATTTTTTCACCTAGAGACCCACATGAGCCCTTATTTTTTGCAACACCAATTGTACTTTGCAATGACAGACTTTATTTTCCCATAAAATATGCTGCAAAACCGGAAAAAAATCATTTGCGGTGTCAAATTGAAAAAAAAAAGGAATTTGTTTTTTTTTAAGGAGTTTCAACCTGGGGTAAAACTGACTTATTATGCAAGTTCCTCAAGTCGTTACGATTACAACGATATATAACATGTATAACTTTTCTTTTATCTGATGGCCTGTAAAAAATTCAAACCATTGTTAACAAATATATGTTCCTTAAAATCGCTCTATTCCCAGGCTTTTAGCACTTTTATCCTTTGGTCTATGGGGCTGTGTGAGGTGGCATTTATTGCGCCATGACATGGTACTTTCTATCGGTACCTTGATTGCACTTATGCGACTTTTTGATCACTTTTTATTACATTTTTGTGGATTTGATGCGACCAAAAATGCAAAATTTTGCAATTTGGATTTTTTTTGCGCTGACGCCGTTTACCGTGCGAGATCGGGAATGTGATAATTTAATAGTTCCAGCAATTACGCGTGTGGCAATACTTAATATGTTTATTTATTTGTTTATTTATTTATGGGAGGGGATTTTTTATTAATAAAAGAACATTTTTACTTTTATTTTTACATTAACTAAAATTCCCCCTGGGGGACTTGTATATACACAGCACTGATTTCTCATAGAGATTAATGCTGTGTATATACACAGCAAAGATCCATCAGATCGATCCCGGCCCGGCCAGAAGAATGGATCTCCCCCCCTTTGATCGCATTGCGTGGGGGAGATCCTTCCCACTAGACACCATGGACGTGCAAGCAAAGTGTCTAAATGCAGCTGTCAGCTTCATATAGAAATTTTGCATGCTGATTTAATGGGCTGAAAATGGCACAAAACTGCCAAATAACTTCAGTTTTTCCTGATTTTTTTTTGTGTTTTTTGTGCATTTTACCTTTTTGACCCTGCAGTTTTTCCTTAGGCTGGAAAGACACACAGCAGTTTTTTTTTTTGGAATTTTTATTGCCATTATTTTATTAAACGCCTACTTTAATTTCACCCTTATGATCAATTCCATTGTTTAATTTACTACCCTCTCTTTAGGACCATGTTTTTTAAGTTTCCTTTTTTAAACCCCTTCAGGCTTGAAACACACACAGCAGGGTTTTTAGATAACTGCCACTGCAGTTTTTTTGTGCCAAAATCTGAAGAGGATCCAAAAGAGAAGAGAAGTACAATTCATCCCTTTATATCGTCCTTCCCATTTAAATCCACCTCTGCTTTTGGCACAAAAATGGCAGTGACAGTTTTCCAAAAAACTGCAGTGGGTTTCCAGTCTAAGGATCAGGCCAATTTTGTTTTTTTTCATTTTTTTTTAATTTTATATATTTTTTTTATTTCCACAATCCAATACAGCATAGTAAAATACAAAAGATGCAAATTTTACACATCTTCCACATATTTCATACATTACAATCCCTCTATCCCTCTACCCTTCCCACCCACTCCCTTATTCCCCCTATCCCCCCACCCCCAGAGGAGAAGGAGAGCAAAGAAGAAAAAAAAAAAGTCCAGTACTGATATAGGCCGTAGGAGCATATTAGGACCAAAGCAAGCAAAATTCCAGCAGGATTCTCAATCCAATCGCTCCAAAGCTTATTCTACCTCTCTCTCCCTGCTGAACTATTGGCCGTACCTATTTGTTCATATCTATTGATTTTCCTTACCAAATTCTCCCACTCCCTTATGTGTGGTATCTGTGGGGATAGCCACAGCCTTAATATTATTACCTTAGCCACCATCTTCAATTTCAGGGTGATCTTGCTAAAAGTGTCCACCCCTGTGATCATCCCCAAAATCACCACTTTAGGGTCTCTCTCTGTATTTTGTTCCCCAACTTAATTTCTATTTTATCTAATACTTCTTGCCAGAAGTTCTGAATCCTAGGGCAATTCCATAATAAGTGTAAATTGGCAGCATTTTCCCGATCGCATTTGGGGCATTTTGAATGGTTCAGGTAGCCCATCTTTTGCAACCGAAGTGGCGAGTAATACAAACAATGTAAAATTTTAAATTGCATAAGCCTATGATTCGGATTTACAGATTCCAATTTAGTGCTTTTAACAATATTATACCATTCTTCTCCTGCAATATCTCCAATTTCGTGCTCCCATTTCCGTTTTATCCCTATTGGTGCGTGCTCCTTCATAATCTTAATTAATATTTTATAAATTTTGCCTATTTCCCCTTTTTTGTGTCCACTAATATTTGCCAATACATCCATAACAACACATGGATGCATGAGCAAGCACCTTTTGTCCTGTGTGTTTTTTAATGCATGTGTTAGTTGCCTGTAATAAATATTAAGTGCTTGTCTTGTACATTTTACTGTGTTTGAATTTGTGAAAATGATTGTATATTCCCATTCTCTATTATTTGTGACACTGCAATTACCCCACTATTCCTCCAGAATCCTTTATAATTTATTTTAGCGAGTTCGGGCAAATTATCATTCCCCCATAGTGGTGTGTAGCGAGTACTATTCTTATTCTTATTCTAACCTTACTTATCCTTTTAATTGTATCTTGTCCCTTTTGATCTAGCATAATCTGTAAACCAATCCCCACTGTTCTGTTTCTGCATATATTCGTTAACTGCATAGAATAGAAATACATCTCGATATCTGGCATTTGTAGTCCCCCCTGTATCTGAGTCGTTGTAAAGTATTTATATCATATCCTATTGCTCTTTCCCTTCCAAATTAGTCTATTGAACAATGATTCAATCCGTCTGAACCATTTACTAGGGATCCAGCATGGGGCAACTCTCAGTAAATACATAAGTTGGGGTAAGACTATAATTTTTATTAGTGCCATCCGATCCATCATTGATAATGGTAGGCCTTGCCAGATCTTAATTTTCTTTTCTAACTTGGATAATAGTGGATTAAGATTCAGCTCAATAAATCTTTCCACCTTTGCTGATATTAGAATGCCCAAGTAAGAAAAGGGTTCGTCAGAGGCTAGAATCTTCATGCCTAATTTGGGAAATGTTCTAAATAGTTGCATTACTCTAGAGATATTCTCCACCGGATCTCTCAAAAACAATAAAAGATCATCGGCATACAAAACAATTTTATCCTTCTCGCCTTTTAATCCGAACCCTCTAATACCTGGATCTTTATTAACTGCAATAGCTTCGTAAGTCTGTAGAAACGCCGGAAGGGGCGTGAAACAGCTGTAACCGGCAACACAGCGTGGCTAACACTGGCAATTTATGCTTTGCTATTTTTTCAATAAAGAAACGATGGAACTGGTGAGAAACTAAGGTGAAGTGGTGAGTGCCGCTAATTTCCTTTTTACTATATTGCCAATTGAGAGACTGTATACTATAGCTGAGCACCCCACAAAGTATACATTTGTTTTATCTACCTGCAAAAACTAGCTTCGTAGAGAGCAAATTATATGGGATGATTACATTGCTGTGCCGGTGCTGTGTCTTGTTATACTAAGCTTCATACTGAGCAGCTCAATACACTCAGCCATTACCATGCAAAAACCCCTTCCTGGTTGCAGAGGAGAGTAGAGTAGAAAAGCTTAGTCTGTGAAAAATTACCAGCACATATGGTAAACCTCCTTTTTTTATATCTAGACTAATGCTAAACCATGAGCCCAACTAGACAAATGAGATAAGCGTTAATGCATACTGTAGGCAATACTGTATGCAACATTGTCCTTGAACCTTAGAAGTGTAACTTGCAACAGAAATGGAGTAGCATGCCTCTGATAAGAATGGCAGCTGCCACAGCTGTGCAAACCGTCATTTTAAACAGACCTGAAAAAATGTTGTGTGAACATAGCCTATATCGCATCTACACCGGTATAAAGGTGAATACAAACTGTGGCTGTTTACTCCTAAAGTAACTGCTGAATGAGGAGGCAGTACACCTTCTTCTAATGGTCTAAAGATGGATGTTTGTTGGAGGATCAGTTAAAATTTGGTAAAATGAAAAGACTTAAGTTAATGTTTCTCAGCTCCACAGTGAGGTCTGAAACAAGATCCCCACTTGTATAACACTGGTATTTTCTTATGTGGCAGAGGTGCTTTTAGGGCAACCTTGGACACAAGTGCCTCATTGTAACTGATACCTCTGCACCCCCACTAGCTACAGGACTGAATTTCCAGAAAATGGCAGGACTTAAAAGGGCACTGGCACCAGTAAGAGGAGGTAAAAGGCTATCCGGAACACTTAGCAGGTTTGTATGCACAAACCTGCTGGTAGTCTTCCTTTAATTTGAAGTGGATGTTTTATATTTTCTATTTAGAAAAAAAAAGTTACTTTATTTTACACTTCAATGAAGTCATGTTCCGGATGAAACAATTTTCAATAAAACCAATTAAATTTTTATACCTGCCTGGCACTACTAGTTCATCGATATTACAGAACATGTCTTTTTCTGAAATACGTTTTTTGTAAGACAAAGTGTTGATTTAAAAGCAACCAGGTTAAGTATTACTCATACATAATCATACATAATTGGGCATGGCCGGTAAAGATAATTGGCATTGTTACATAGTTAAAATACAGTTAAAAAAAAGAAACATGTCCATCAAGTTCAACTAAGGAGGGGATGGATGCAGGAAAGGGGGATATACAAGGAGGGGATGGATGCAGGGAAAGGGGGATATACAAGGAGGGGATGGATGCAGGGAAAGGGGGATATACAAGGAGGGGATGGATGCAGGGAAAGGGGGGGCAGATGATGATAGATAGTTCTATACATATGCATTTATGTTATTTTGTTCTAAGAACTTGTCTAGGCCGGTTTTGAAGCCCTCTACTGTTTTTGCTGTGTCCAGATCCTGTGGTAGACTGTTCCACAGAATCACAGTTCTCATGGTAAAGAAGGCTTGTCGCCTCCGGAGATTGAACCTTTTTTCTCCAGGCGGAGGCAGTGCCCGCTTGTCCTTTAAGGGGGTTTTACCTGGAACATCTTTTCCTCATATTTCTTGAAGGGGCCATTTATATATTTAAATAAATTAATCATATCTCCCCTTAAACGTCTCTTCTCGAGACAAAACAAATTTAATTCTTTTAATCTCTCCTCATAACTAAGATGCTCCTCTTCCAGAGTAACTCCCCCTAGGACATATGATGCGTGTGGGTTATTAGTACCCAGGTGCATAACTTTACATTTATCCACATTAATCATTAATCATCCACTCATTAAGTCTTAATCATCCTGTAACATCTGCACATCTTCCACAGACTGTACTGTACTACAAAGCTTGGTGTCATCGGCAAAGATAGAAACATTGCTGTTAATTCCATCCTCAATATCATTAATAAACAAGTTAAACAGAAGAGGGCCCAATACTGGCCCTTGGGGTACACCACTTATGACCGGGGACCATTCTGAGTAAGAATCTTTCACCAGCACTCTCTGGGTATGATTATTAAGCCAGTTTTCAATCCAGTTATAGACTAAACTTTCCAAACCTATAGACCTTAACTTACCCATCAGAGGTTTATGAGGGACTGTGTCAAATGCTTTTCAAAAATCCAGATACTGCACATTATTTCTACAGCTGCCCCCTATCCAGGCTTCTATTCACCTCTTCATAAAAATATATTAGGTTAGTTTGACAGCTTCTATGCTTAGTAAAACCATGTTGATTATCACTTATAATACTATTACCCCCTATGTATTCCTGGATGTAGTACGTTATAAGCGCCTCAAATAGTTTCCCTACAATGGACGTTAAGCTTAGGGGTCTATAGTTACCTGGGGAAGGGCTAGAACCCTTTTTGAAGATTAACGCTACATTTGCCTTACTCCAGTCCCTTGGCACAATACCAGTCACCAAAGAATCACTGAATATTTCATACAAGGGTTTAGAAATTACAGAACTGAGTTCCCTAAGAACATTTGGGTGTAATCCATCAGGCCCTGGAGCTTTGGTTACATTGAGTTTAATTTACCGTGGACCATATCTATAGTGAGACAGTTTAGAACATTACACATGTTAGCAGCACTGGCCCTGCCCACCTCATAACTGGCCCCGCCCACCTCAGCTCAATCCTCTTCTTTTGTGCTGCTGTCATTATTGTTGCCAAGTGGCCATAGATAAGTATGTGAATCTTAATATATATGCAGGAACAGGGTCATTCTTCTTAGGCTACATTTACACATCCATTGTTCTATGCACAATTGCGGACAGAACATAGGACCAATGTTATTCAATGGCCCCTTTCACACGTCCGTACGTGTGTACGGGGCCACTGACCACTATGCTAATGAAGCGGCAATGTAGTGCTCCAAGAAGCACGGTGCACTACAGATGCACATTCATTATGTGGGCCGCAGGTGCAGGCTGCACTACGGGTGTCTGAATGAAGCCTTAGGGCCCTATTACACGGGACGATTATTATGCGAAAAATCATTATATCGTTCGAATTTAAACGATAATCGTTCTGTGTGATTGCAGGCAACAATCAAAAAAATCGTTCGTATGTCGTTGATCGTTGATTTAAATATAGACCCAAAATTATTGTTAATCGTTCGTTGTAATTCCACATTCGTTTGCTCAAGTTCCGCATTTTTTCACTAATTGTTCAGTGTAATTGCACATTGTCCATTGTTTTGCTGAGATCAGAAGTAATAAACGATCATAGTAATGATCAGAATAACGATCGGAATAACGATCGTGTCTAACGACCAACGCTCTGGGTAATGTGGTGAACGATTTCAGGTTAACGATAAACAATCTTGTTTGCGATAGTTTAGCGTTAGTTGTTAAAAATCGCTCAGTGTAATAGGACCCTTAGCTTCCTGTATTATCCTTTTATCTGCTTTGTATCTGTTATCACTTCTTGTTTCTGAGTGCTAAAATATAGTTATGTAATGATTCAGATACCACTAATGTGTTTATAGTAACATGTTATTGCTCATTGCTTTCAAGAAATCTTGCCTTGATCAGTAATTTGTGTGGGCTTTGTAAAGCAAAAAAAGATTGAGCAATCACTTATGTTGATAAGAAGGGGAGAACAATGATACATGGGAAAACTGTACGCTTCACTTAGAGTAATTAAGAGTGAAGCTTGAATCTTCAACCTTCCAATGCCGAATGTGTAAATTGGAGAGAGAGCTGGAGGAAGATGACAGCTGGGATAGCAGCTTGTGCACCATTTTGACAGGGTCTGGCATTGCCCTAGAATAGAGATCACTAGGCAGAAAATCTTGTGAATAGAACATTAACTTCTCAACACTTTACATAAATGTTATAGCGAAGAGAAGAGGTATATAGATGAAACAGAGACATGAATCTATCTATCTATCTATCTTTTAGAATATTTAGAATTTTATAAAATATGCAAAAACTGATAGCTCTGCAGTTGAGATCCTTTCAAAGTGACTTTTCTTGACACCCTCCAGTTGAAAAAAAATTAACAGGGTTACGTTCACAGTGTGTTTTTGCTGACCACTTAAAGGATCTGTTTAATGGGGAAAAAAAGATTAAAAACTTTGTTTGTATTTGTGTGCATCCATTTTGATCTGTTTTTCAATTGACTTCCTTTATTAAAAAAGGAATAAAAGAATTGATCAAAATGCATCAGTTTCTCTAGCGTGAAAAAAAACACGGTCAGTCACATTTTTGTATATGCTAAAAAATAGACAAGTTTTCTTTAACCTGTTGTCTAGAGAAGTACCCTCAAATACTTAAGAAAATATAATGTCATAGCTAGAGATCAGAGAGCATGCTCTATCAAGTTTAATATTTGCTCAAGTATGGGGCTTCCTGAAAGAACTTGATACTTGAGCAAGTTCTACATCAGGGGTGTCAAATTCAAATACACAGTGGGCCAAAATAAAAAAATTGTACAAAGTCGAGGGCTAACCTTGATAATTATTAAAGCATGAATTCGGTGGTCCTGGCACCGAGTGGTGTGAGTCTTCCAGCGCTGTGCACTATGATAAATGACATGATAAATTGCCATGATATGATTGAACCTAAACCCATGTGATAGCCAACCCCCCCCCAATATTGCCCCATGTTGTAGCCAACCCAACCCAAATTGCCCCACATATTAGCCAGCCCTCCCCATAATCCTTTATAAAGGAGCCAGCCCTCCCCCAAAGTCTCTTATATAGTAGTCAGCCCTCCATAATAGTCTCTTTTATAGTAGCTGTCCCACCCTGTAGTCTCATATAGTAGCCAGCCTTCCCAATAGTGCACAAATATTAGCCAGCTCCTCAAGTGTTCCTTATAGTAGCCATCCCTCCCCAATAGTCTCATATAGTAGCCAGCCCTCCCCAATAGTCTCTTTTATAATAGCCAGCCCTCCCCTGTAGTCTCATATAGTAGCCATCCCTCCCCCCATAGTCTCTCATATAGTAGCCATCCCTCCCTAGTAGTCTCATATAGTAGCCAGCCCTCCACCATAGTCTATTATATAGTAGCCAGCCCTACCACATAGTCTCTTATATAGTAGTCGGCCCTCCCCATAGTCTCTTATATAGTAGCCAGCCCTCCCCAGTAGTCTCATATAGTAGCTAGGCCTCCCCCATAGTCTCATATAGTAGCCATCCCTCCCCCATAGTCTCTTATATAGTAGCCATGGCGGGCCAGATGTAATTCAGACTCTGAATTGCCTGGCGGGCAAAAATAATGCATTTCCACAGTTTTAATCTAGTGTATCTGGTGTATCCGGATCTGTGGTGAGATTCTCTGCTAATTCGGAATGTTGGGTCTACATGGATAAAGAGATGCAATCAGATGGTAATGCATTATCATTTGACTGCATTTCTGTATTCATGGATATACGACCCCCTGGATTAGCAGAGGATCTCCACTGATCTGAAAGGTCTGATCAAAACACTTTAAAACACATGGAGGAAGGAGAGTCAGAAAAGTATACTTACCATTTGTCTTCACTATCACAGCTCAGCAAATGAGTGGCTGAAGTGATGTCCCGCCTTAGCTGCTGATTGGCTGAGCGGCAATATTGAAGATAGCTGGAAGACTGATTAGTAAGTATAATTTCCTTGCTACCCTTCCCACCAACAAGGTGCAGTCTGGCCCCTTAAGGGTTAACTGAAGCCCCAAGGGACTAGACTGTCACTTTCAAATCAACCAGATACCCTCCACTCTGCCTAACGGGGGCACCTGGTTAACTACTCGAGTCTCCCATGGTTTTTTAATGGGGCTCAAGTATTAAAAAATTCTGTGCTTGAGTAACAAGCATTTGAGTATTTTGATGCTCGCTCATTTCTAGTCATAGCTGTGGTTTAAAAAAAAGAAGCACCAAACTGAAATTACTGCCCATTTACAGTAGGTGGCAAGAAGAGTAATTCTCCTCTGCTTATTGGCTTCAACACAGTAATAGTGCACCTTTTTGTACCCCTATAAATAGCAATGCCCCAAACACATTTTACACTTATACACAGTAATAATTTTCCAGTACTGCCCTTACACTGTAACAGCATCTGTAATTTACCCTAGTCAAAATGTCACTAACACAGTGATTTTGCCCCTCACTAGTTAAAATTTCTGTAAAATACACCTTCCAAGATTAAATGTCCCCATAGCCCTCTTCCTGCCTTGCCGTGCCCCCCCTCCCATCGGGCAAGTTAGGAATATGGCAGGCATATGCCAGGGGGAAGAGGCGAATCTCCGCCTTCTCCCTGGCGTATGCCAGGGGCATAATAGTAGCAAATGTACCTCCTTGTTTTTTTTGACACCCTTAAATTTTTGCTTTATTGTCACCTAATTAAGCTTTAACACAATAAAAGTGTCCTCCCAAATATTACTTTTCTAGCTGTGTTTCCATGATGTAAGGCCAAGTCACAAGGAACTACTCCTTGCTTATTCTCCTGGATCTCTCAGCAGTGTTTGACACTGTGGACCACCAACTTCTCCTTTCCATGCTCAGCTCTCTTGGTCTTAAGGACTCTCCTGGTTTTCTTCCTACCTCTCTGACCGCTCCTTCAGCGTATCCTCCCTTACCTCTTTCTGTTGGGGTTCCCCAATGATCAGTCCTTGGTCCCTTACTCTTTTCCCTCTATTCAGCCCCCAACTGACAGACCATAAGCAGGTTTGGCATGCAATACCATCTCTATGCCGATGACCCACAGCTATATACTTCTTCTCGTGACATCACCCCTGCATTCCTACAAAATACTAGTGACTGTCTATCTGCTATCTCTAACACTATGACCTCTCTATTTTTTCAAACTTAATCTCTCTAAAACTGAACTTCTGGTAATCCCTCCCTCTAACCATCCTAAACCCAACAACTCACTCTCAGTCTGTGGTACTAGCATAACTCCTGTGCATCAAGCTTAATCTATCCTTCACTCTCTATATCCAAGCTCATGAACGCTCCTGCCATCTACATCTCAAAAACATATCCAGAATCAGCCCATTTCTCACCATTGACACAGCTCAGACTCTGACTGTCGCCCTAATCCATTCTCGTCTAGACTACTGTAATCCCTACTGATCGGTCTCCCTTTTTCTAAGCTCTCCCCTCTCCAGTCTATCCTGAATGCAGCAGCCAGACTAATCTTCCTCTCCAGCGGTTATACTGATGTCTCCCCCTGTGCCAGTCACTGCACTGGTTACTCATTAAATACAGTATACAGTTTAAACTCCTCTCTTAAGCTCTTCTACAAATCTGCCCCTCTGTACATCTCCTCCCTCATCTCCACCTACCATCCTTCCCGTGCTCTGCGTTCTGCTAATGACTTTACACTAATATCTTCCATAATCCGAACCTCACACTCCCGCCTCCAAGACTTCTCTCGTGCTGCACCAGTTCTCTGGAATGCTTTACCAAAAGATATTAGATTTATCTTCAACTCCCATAGTTTCAAGCGTGCCATGAAGACTCATCTCTTCAGGTGCGCTTACAACATTCCCTAATTTTGTTTTTCTCTCTGCTATCTCTTTTCCATCCACTCTGTATCCTCCTTGGTGCCATGTGCCTTCTTCCTGAAACAAGACAACGGCTTGTAACTGGCTCGTCCAATTACCTATGGGCACTTTGCGACTATGTACAATGACTGGAAGATTGGCAAAATAAAGCACTTACTGCTTCTTGTGTCACCTCCAGTCATCCTAGTCTGTAAACTCTTGCGAGCAGGTCTCTAACTGTTTGTATTATTTTATTCTTTTTTTTTATTTATTGTATAATGTATTATAAATATTACCTGTTTTGTACTTATATATTCTTTTATAAAAGCGCTGCAGAATCCATTGGCGCTATGCAATTAAATATTATTTATTATTATAGATTTCATTTTCTGTACTATTGCCCAAAAGAGGTGACAAATTGATTCACGCACCTTTTAAAACATTTGGTGCAATTTACTCTAATAAACTGTAGTTTTAGCATATGAAACTCCAGTCTTAACAAGTGTGTGGCCATGTTTTTTTTTTTTTAAGTGAAGGAATGAATTCATGATCTGTTATAAGGGAGCCTTTTTTCTTGGAATGGGATATATTCCAGATTATTAAGACTGTCTGTTAGTAGATTTACAAAAAAATCAGCTTTTTTATTTTGCAAATGAAACAAAATAAATAAAAGATATGAAGAAAATCACTGCAGTTTCCTTTCCTTTATAAATAATGAAAAATGTAAGGACAGACAGCAACTGGGGCTCCTGTTGAGATAGAGCTATTTATTTTTTCTGACCTTCCAGAAAGCAGCATGTAACTGTGGATCACACACCTAAGCCATATAATAATATATTCAGATTATGCTAAGAAAAATAAACAACATTGATAATACTGATATCTCAGTCAGTGTTCATGTTCTTATTGATATTGCCTTAACTTTGGTGGATAATACCTATGCTAAAAATATTAAAGAATTTATAAATCCCTTATCTGTAACATAACTTTCGACTTTGACACAGATTCATCAAACTGCGTAAAATAGAACCTGGAGTAACTTGCCCATTGCAACCAATCACAGCTTAGCTTTCATTTGCCCAGAAGAGTTGAGTTGTGGTTGATTGTTATGGGTATTTTAATTTGATATACTTTGCCTTAAGATAGTCTAAAGCTATTGCTCAGCTTCCTTTTGTTGCCTATTACAAGCAATTACAGATAACTAACAAACTAGACAACCACTAAATATATCCAATTTGTAATCAACTATTTAACAGAAGGAATAATAACAAGATCTGGGCGAGCATGCTCGTCCGAGCTTGGTACTCGTTCGAGTATTAGGGTACTTGATGGTGCTCGTTACTCGGATGAGCATCAAGCGATACACGAGTCTGGCATCATCCTCTTCCTGCATGTTTGGCGGCTTTTTCTCAGCCAATCATCATGCAGGAGACTCTTTGGGAGCTTGTAGCATCGCGTAGGAACCCTACATGTCGATAGCGGCGATTGGCTGGCCAGATCAGATGACCTAGACATATAAGAATCAAGGTCCCGCGATGCTTGCTTCAGACGCAGGCTGGATGAGCATAGGGAGAGAGCTGCTGTCTGTCAGGGAGAGTGTTACGGTTAATTAGTGTGCGGTTAGGCAGGAATCCGACATGAAGAACCCAACAGTCCTAAGGGCTTAAAATTTTTAAAACTACTAAATTTTTTTGCTACTCTTGGCTACTGACTTGGACTTGTAGTGCAGCTGTCAGTAGTCAATTTGTCCTGTTGCTGACATTCTCTTGGCTGGCTGGAATCTGTAGTTCAGCTATCCCTATCCTCACTGTGCAGTGTCCTGTGCAAGGGGTGCCTTTAAAAAAAAGAAAACAGCACCAGTTACACACATACTCTATACGACTACTCCCAAATCTGCTGTCAGTAGTCAATTTGTCCTGTTGCTGACACTCTCTTGGCTGGCTGGGATCTGTAGTTCAGCTATACCTATCCTCACTGTGCTATGTTCTGTGCACGTGGTGCCTTAAAAGAAAAAAAAAACAAAAAAACACCAGTTACACATATATTCTATACGTCTAGCCCCAACACTGCTGTCAGTAGTCAATTTGTCCTGTTACTGACATTCTCTTGGCTGGCTGGGATCTGTAGTTCAGCTATACTGGGATCTGTAGTGCACTGGGCCGTGTTCTGTGCACGTGGTGCCTTAAAAAAGCGAGGGAGGAGGTACAGGAACATGGGGGAGAGAGCTGGGAGCCCATAACTTGGCGTAATGTTGTGATTAGGCAGCCCCAGAGGCATCCATGCATGCTGCCCCTGCTGTTTCCTGTCCATTTCCGTGGTGTTTCCATCATTTTCTGAGGTTTCCAGGTTTTCACACAACCTTCCCTGTGCAGAGCTTTGGTCCCCCGCAAAAATGCTCAAGTTTTGCATTGACTTCAATGGGGTTTGTTACTCGAAACTAGCACCCGAGCATCGGGAAATATTCGTCTTGAGTATCGAACATCCGAGCATTTTAGTATTCGCTCATCTCTAATATTAACCCCTTAAGGACCAAGCCAGTTTTCGCTTTTGTGCTTTCGTTTTTCCTCTTCCTTTTAGGTCATGTTCACACAACGTAAGTTCTGTGGCAATCACGGCTGTTGGTATACACTCCTGCTGGGATCCCTAGCGGCGCTATAAAAAACCCTGTCAGTGCACATAGTGGAGCGAGCGGCTACGGCCGCTCGCTCCATTGTGTGCAGTGGGGACTTCTGATGCAGGCGCACACGGATGCGCCCGCATCAGAACTTAGCGGCACTAAAGATTATCCGGTCACGGAACGGCAGGTCTCATACGTAGTGTGAACATAGCCTTACTGTGATAGTTCGGATTAATATGCATGCGGTGATACCAAATATGTTTTTTTATTTATTTTTATTTATAAAATGGGAAAAGGGGGTAATTCAAACTTTTATTAGGGGAGGTAAATTTTTATTAATAAAAAAAACTTTTTTTTTTTTTTTTTTACACATATTAATTTGAAGTCCCCTTGAGCAACTCCTAATACAACTGCACTGATCTCTCATAAAGATCACTGCAGTTGCGTTATACAGCACTGATTCATGAGATCAGTGCGGTATTACTCTGGGCTGCAGATCTATGGAGCGTCATTGCAATGCTGAGCCCTGACTCGGGCAGAAGAACGGATCACCCCTTCATGATCCTGTGTGTGTGTGTGTGGTGGGGGGTTAAAAGGGGGAATCCGTCCACTAGACACTAGGGATGGGGCACTATAAGGCACTTAACTGTCTTAATTAGCGGGCGCAGTGATTGGACCATGTCCACTAATAGCTGTGGCCCCCAGCTGCTAATGAAATAATGAGCCCTCCAGAAAGAGCTTACATAAACAGTGGTTGCTAAAACACAATAGATCTCAATGCATTACTATCCCATTAGGGAATTTTTTAGGGGATATAAAACTGTACATCCAGTATTACTGCACGAAGGAGAGAGTGAATGTATGGTATTACCAGCAGGTATGATGTCCCCTACAAACAATTACAGCTCAGCTCTCATTTTACCAGAGCTCACTTTACATTTTGTTCTGCTATAATAAATATCTCAGGACAAAGTCTAAATAGTTTTGAAAGTGAGACCATCTGGAAAACTGTCCTTTGTAAATCCAGTCTTAGGTCCATTTATAGACTGTTTCTGCATGCACGGACATTGAATGGGAAGTGTACTACAGACACTTAGACACTCCAAGTGCTTACATATGGTACCTCTGAAAGGAATATTATTTTTGTAACCATAAAAAAAATAATAAATTTTTGTAAATTTTTGTAAGTTGTTTAACCCCTAGACGACCTAGGTCGTACCGATACGCCTTGGAATTCTGTGCCCAGACGACCCTGGACGTAACGGTACGTCCTGAGCTATGAAGCGTGCTCCTGGCGCAGCCGACACCTCACCGTTAATGACACGCTGCAGCGATCGTGCTGCAGCGTGACATTAACTCCTTAAACGCCGCGGCATTTAAGTGTAAGTGACAGGGGGAGTCCCCTGTCACTTACCAATCGGTAAGACGAAAAGAGGGGAAAAAATGCGCGGATTACCGATTTTATGTTACATTTTATATATATATATATATATATATATAAATTTTTTTTATAAAAAGTGATCAAAACGTCCGATCTTCACAAACATGATATTAATAAAAACTAGAGATCATGGCGGAAAAAATGACACCCCACACAGTTGCGTAGGTAAAAAAAATAAAACTGTTATAGGCGTCACAATAGGCCAATTTTATTAATAATTAATTGCCAAAAAAAAGGATTTCATTAAAAAAAATATATAACATTAGAGAATCTGTGTAAACCTGCATATGGTTGTGTTCGGGTTGACCTATAGAGTCAACCTCATGTCGCTTTTACCACATAGTGCATTACGTAGACACAGGAACCCCCAAACGTTACCAAATTGCATTCTTTTTTACTATTTCACCTATTTATATCTTCATAAATAATATATTTGGGATTCTGTCATACATGTTATGGTAAAATGAAATTTGCCATTACAAAGTACAACTATTCCTGTAACAAACAAGCCATTACATGGTCCTGTAGATAGAAAACTGAAAGTGCTAGAGCTCTTAGAAGGGGAGGAGGGAAAAACGAAAGCGCAAAGATCAAAATTTGGGCGGTCCATTGGGTCATTTTGGGCCTGGTCCTCAAAGGGTTAAAAACATCTGATGGTTTTTTTTTAGTTTATTATAGCAGATTTTATAATTTTGCCCATTTTTTTAAAAAAATGACAAAAATTGCGAACATGCTAATTAATTTAACAGCCCTTGAAATATATGCCATTTATTTCCCTCATTTGTGCATTAATGTCTGAATTTCCAATGACATATTATAAGAACAACTACAGATTTATAATTGAGAACATGGCCTGTCTCTGCATATAATCTGAGACACATTATGGGTCCATAGCGAGTCATGGGCACATCATTTTGTACTTGTATGCCATGGATCCGTAATATGGCCATGTCTTGCCACCAGACAACCTCTTGAATTTTAAAGCATTTGTATGATGTATTTGATGCCACTTAATGCCATCTCTCACTTAGGAAGCCAAAATATTATTCCCTAAGAAGACTTAAATAGTTAATATGTGAGCCTATTAAATCACCTTCCAGATTCTCTGGACTTAAGAATATTAAAGATGTTTGACAATAAAAGATTCTGTCTGGTGACAGATGCTTTTTGGTACAAATTATCCAATTCTTTTATTTCAGTAATGATATTTACTTAAGAATTTAAATTAATTTACAATATTTTTCCATAAAAACATTTTTATATTTTCTATAAATTTCAGTCAAACAAAACTTGGGAATAAAAGATATAATTGAGATTTCACTGTATAGAGTGTTATGCTCAAACCTCAAACAATTGACTGGAGTAATAATCTCTACCAATTGTTCAGTCTCTTGAACTAATGATGTTACAAGTTGTGTGCTGCTAAGTTACTCCCCTGCTTTTATTGCTGCCTAGTCGCCTGGAACTCGACTGAGTGAAGTAAGATAAAGCATTACGCTGGTCTTACATAATGAAGGTCACAAATTAAATTATGTTCTGATGAGGAATTGTGAGAAAGGAAATTACCTAGATCACACTTATTTCATTAAGTTCCAGCATTTAGCTAAGGAGTATATGTCACAGGGTCTTTCATTTTCTGCACATGGTCTTATTATGCATGAGTGTATTTAAATAAAGGACGGCTTATGCTTGGATTATTGTCGTTAGCTAGACATACTGCCGTTCAATAAATATCACCTATTTGAGGCTCTTCTGCTAGGATGATGACAACACAAACCTTTCTGTTTTCATTATTAAACAGCAACTATCCATTTGGAAAATGTCAATGGAAGTTTATGGTAATTAAAGTGAGTTACATCTCATCATAACATGTACAAGCGACATTACTGGAGGAAGGAAGGTGTCAAGCAACTTCCTACCTGTCATTACTATTTGTATTTAAAACAAAGGACTTGTCTCATATGCAGGAAAGTTATTAGGTAAAAACAATGGCGGGAATAACAGACATTGTATTACCGGCTGCTGGAGCAATGTTAGCATGGCTGTTGTTTTCATTTCATGAAAGAGCTTGTTACATGTTAAAACGCAAGCTTTAAAGTGTCCATCTACCCAAATACAAAGCTAATGCAGCAATATCTAAATCATGAGGAGTCTCATACTGTGTAGTAGGAGTAAACACAGTCTGCAGTAGCTGTGTTTTATTACAATATCGCTCACTCCATTTACTTAAAGTGCAGCTGTCGTTATAACTTTCAAAATCCAAATCAACAGAAAATGTGATATAAAGCAGGTTTACAATTTACATTCATAATTTTTTTTTAGTTATTAGGGAAAACACGGCACTTCCTGTTTTCTGTCTCTTTTTTTTCTTAAAAAACAGGAAACAGTCAGAAAACAAGAAGTCCTGTGTATCCCAGGCCATCTGAGTGCTCACAGAGAAAAGGCAGTCATGTGATTGATGGACACATTGAGATGTGACTCTCTGTACTGGCCGGATTTCTCGTGTTTAATTTTTTTTTTTAACAAAAAATCTGCCTTCAGGAGACTGGACCTGGATTTCTGGTAAGTTCAGCTTTGTTTTACAGCATGATAACAACAACAAAAAAAGAATGTATATTGCAAACTTGCTTTATTTCACATCTACTGTTGATTTAGATTTAAAAAGTTATAATGGAACTGAATTGCAACTAAACTTCACACCCAAACTCAGGACAGGTGATGTTTTTGGAAGAAAGCAACAATGTCTGGATATTCTCATTAAAGATGCAGACAATTTTTAGCATGGCTATGACTAGAGATAAATTAATTGTATAGACAGGAATTAAATTTATTCAGAATTTTCAAACATTTTTGGACAGGATGCCCCTAGATGCCTCTCTTATAATGGCAGGGCTCACACAGGTTATCAAATGGAGGAAGTAATTGTAGCACTTGCTTACCACTTTGTAATGCCTGACTTGGGAGGGAGGCTTTATGACTCAGTCCATAGGGGCCAGATGAACAGTGCATTTGCTTTTCTCTTCCTCTTTACGTCAGGCTGGTAAAACTGAGTTTTACTAGCTAGGTTGTTAGGGTAAAATACTCTTAAGTGTTCTTTTAGTGTTGTTCTTGGCTTGTAAAAAAATCATGAATTTAATTAGTTTGTTGATGCATTTTTTACTAGAATGTACAAAAGCAACTAAAGCCTCACAAACAAAGTCATACTGTAGCTTGTAGTGTATTTTATACACAGCATTTTTAGGTTATATCAATATAAAGCATGTACATGGTAGGAAAACAGTGAATGGGGAGATTGAGGTTACAACTAGAACACAATGAATATATATAAGCACACTGAACAAAATGTATCAAATTGAAACGTTCACTTGGCAGTTCAACATATTTGCTACAATGAAATAATGTGTCAGTTCATCGTAGCTAGAGTGCGTTGTGCTAACACAGGAAGGCACTCAGCTCATCTCTCTCATTGAGTCCCCCTGCAGCATCCATTCTCTATTTAGCTTCTTTGCGTAGCAACGGCTTGTGTCTGTCAGCTCTTGGCATCCATGAATTAACTCTCTCAATGCCAGAAATTGATAGAGACTATTGTGATGTGTTGTTATGTGGCTCATAAGCTGGTAGCCACCCACTCCTGTGCGGATCAACTGCAGATGTTCTTGGAATTTTTTTTGTAAAACTTAAGGTAAAGGTAATGTAGAATCTGTTACATGGACAGAATATGTCATGTAACTTTAAGTTTGTAATACCATGCTTTTACTGTGAATTATGGGTGACCAAACATTGCCATGGAACATAAAGATGTACTTCAACATAAGTTAAAAAAACAAAGAAAGAAACTCTGTAGAAACATATAGCATTGTTTTACCTGTCTGCCCCAATTCTTAAACCACTAAAAGTTCATTTGTTTTGGAGGTCTTAGTTCTTAATCAGTTATTCAGTTCAACAGTTCCAAGAATGCATTGCTTTCCTCAACTCTCTATTACAGTCCCCTAACCCTGCCTATTCCCCTCTCCCAGCACTTTTGCCAGTTCCCCGCCCAATGCTGTTGGAGGCCATGTGTTCCCGACCTTAAGTTGAAGCATTACTGGGTTATAGGATGATCCGAAAAACACCAGCAAGCCCACCTCGGAATGGCTTAAGAAAAACATTTTTAGGACTAGGGATGGTCCGAACCTGCCGAGATTCGGGTTCGTATGAACCCGAACGCTCGGCAGCAGATTCCCGCTGTCTGCCCGCTCCGTGGAGTGGGAGGATCAAGCGGGAGTAACGCCCTAAAAACTGGGATACAGCCTATGGTTATGGCTGTAGCCCAGTTTTCCAGGTGGTCCTCCTGCTGGATCCGCCCGCTCCGCGGAGCGGGCAGACAGCGGGAATCATTACCGAGGGTTCAGGTTTGTACGAACCCGAACCGAACTCGATTCAGACCATCCCTAATTAGGACTTTGAAGTGGCCTAGTCAAAGTCCTGACCTCAATTCGATTGAAATGCTGTGTCATCACTTTAAAAAAGTGGTTCATGCTTGGAAACCCTCCAATGTAGTATACTCATTATGCCGCCCTTAGGGGGAAGCAGAGAGGGCTCACGGTGTCGTCTTTTCTGACTTGCGCTGGTTGAAAAAAAGAGACTAAACACAAGAACTCTGGCCAGTACAGAGAGTCACGGCTCAATGTGTCCATTAATCGCATGACTGCCTTCTCTCTGTGAGCGCTCAGATGGTCTGGGATACACAGGACTTCTTGTTTTCTGACTCTTTCCTGTTTTTTGAAAAAAAAAAGAGTCAAAAAACAGGAGAAGCCGTGTTAACTAAAAAAATTAAAATAAATGTAAATTGCAAACTTGCTTTATGTCACATCTACTTTTCGTTTAGATTTTGAAAGTTATAACGACAGGTACACTTTAAAGATGTATCCCAGCCTACTGTTATAGATAGGATACATCTGGGGCAGGGGAAAATTAGAATAAAAACCCTCAGCCCCTTACTGCTTCCCTGTAGCCCCTCTTCTTTCTGTTCCCCAATTTTCTCTTTCTTCTTCCTGCTGCTGTGTGGAGCAGGACATGCCCATTCAGCCAATCAGTGGCCCAGTTGTGCTGTGGCCAGTGATTATCTAATTGTTTTTTAAGCAGAATGAAGAAACAAGATTGGGGGACCTGATGGAGAACAATTCAAGCTGTGGGAGGACTAGTGCTAGGTAAGTGTAGGTTTTTACTCTATTTCTCCCTGTGGCCCAGGAGTATTTATTATTATTATTATTATTATTATTATTATTATTTATTTCACAGCAGATTTGAATAGCTCATTAAAGGGAAAGTGCACCAAGTGCAACATTGTGTCTTAAATACCTAACCTGTAGTAACTAGATGCAAAAAAGTAAAATATTTTTCACTAGATTAATCAATTACTGACTGTCTTACAGGGTAGTATAGCGTAAATACTTTAAAGCATGATATATAATCCAGAACATCTTCAACGCCCACATACAGTTAGACCTGTGGTCTGGTTAGAGGTTAATAACATGATCAATACATAAAATCTCAACTGATCAATTACATTATTCATCTGCATGATTTCAATTATACTTTCACATTCCGAATAAATTGTACTTTATGACACTTAAGCAGAAGGTAATAAAGTCACGGAAGGTAATGATTAGAGGTGACAATGAGGCATTAAACACCATAAAATGGTATCACATCATATGTATTATTAGGCTAAAAGATCTAATTACAAAAATGCATAAAAATTAAAAATCACTCTATTATTAATCCAGGAGTCAAGCTGCCATACATGATGACAAGCAGAAGGTAATGATTAGAGGTGACAATGAGACATTAAACACCATAAAATTGTATCATATCATATATATTAGGCTAAAAGTTGTAATTACTTGTATGTCAAATACGAAAAACTAAAACCCAGTCTGTTATACATCAAGTAGTCAAGTTGCCATACAGCAAATCATATATTACAGCCAGTAGAAAACATATATCCTGAAAAGTGGGTAGAACAATATAAAATATTCTCCTCCTATTTAATTTTACTTCAAAGAAAGTGCCAATACATAAAAGAATAACTACTGGTATTAACTTATGTTGGCGTTCGGTTTATAGAATATATTAAGATTCAAATCATGTCACGAAGAAAGAAAAGCTTAAGAAAGTAGAGGAACTTGTCTAGATGACTCACAGGAGATTCTCTACAGATATTTAAATGCTGAAAGACCCACAATTTAAATGTGTTTTTTTTTTGTGCTATATAAAAAGTCTTTTTTAAGGTTTAAATAGCATTTTATGATGTGTGCTCTGTAAAGTCATCACTCGAATCATTTCCTGTTTAGTTGTGTTCCTTAAAAAATATAGGGTCAAAAGTGTGTATTCCTAGCTCTAATGCTTTAAATCATTTGTGATAGTTGTCTTGATGGCTCACAGCGCAATAGCAATGTTATATGCGGATAGGTAAATGTAATAATTCTCTGGAATAGTATTTTATGACTAGTTAAAGCGTGGTTTCCATTGAGAAATTAAGCAATATACACATTCTACACAATATTTTATTGTATTTTGTTTGTCTAAATATTTGTGCTTGGGCACCTGGCAGAGATGTGACAGGTGCGCACCTGTCAGTAACCACCTAAATGCCGCAATCACTGTTGATTGGCATTTAGGGGGTTAAATGACTAGCATTGACAGGATCACTGGTGTCAGCCATTAGCAGTCAGTGTCTGCTACAGATAGCAGCAGACATCTGCTATGTATGGAGTATGCTTAGCTCCTTAGCCTGTTCCATACTCCCCTTTCTGTGCTTGTCACAAGAATTTACTTGGGGTACTCAGAAATATTTTAAGCAGACTGATAGTATATACTTAGAATAGACATCTTCAGATGCAAGAGATTTAGCAAACAACAAAAGGTATAGTTTATTACTATTATTTAGTGTATTTGGGCCACTGTGTATGAATCTTACAATTTATATTATTATCCTTTAAAAACAAAAATGAAAAAAAAAACCAAAAAAAAAACCAAACAAACAAAAAACTAAATATCCTTTCATAGTATGACAGCTGATATGCCATTGGGTTTCCAAGACTTCATGCCAGCAATACCTTAAAGCGACTCTGTACCCACAATCTGACACCCCCAAACCGCTTGTACCTTCGGATAGCTACTTTTAATCCAAGATCTGTCCTGGGGTCCGTTCGGCAGGTGATGCAGTTATTGTCCTAAAAAACAACTTTTAAACTTGCAGCCCTGTGCCCAATGGGCATGGCTTAGAATATCTGTGCCCTAACTTTGCACCACCCCTCCGTCCCTCCACCCCACCCTCTTCATCATTAGGAATGCCACTGTAACATTTTCTCCATGCTGAACATTTCACAGGTGCCTTAACGATCCAGCCCATGTGTCGGGCTGACACAGGTGGGGAATAGTAGACAGAGAGGTTGTGCAAAGTTAGGGCACAGATACTCCCGTTTGGCACAGGGCTACAAGTTTAAAAGTTGTTTTTTTAGGACAATAACTGCATCACCTGCCAAACGGACCCCAGGACAGATCTTGGATTAAAAGCAGCTATCCGAAGGTACAAGTGGTTTGGGGGGGTCAGACTGTGGGTACAGAGTCGCTTTAAGGGGTGACACTGAAATTGTGGCTATATGTTTACTGTGACTATGTCATTGTGTTAGAGTACTTGCTGGGAAAGTTCAGCTGAGCTTTACTGTACAGCAAGACACCACAACAAAACTTACTTTTAACACTATGTTTACTACCATATAAGTATGTGATGGAATACGGAAATATCCCTGGGGCATACCAGTCATGGGGAGCTATGACATAGTTTTATAACCAAATTTTGTTACACAAAACTTTAACTCGTTTTAATTATTTGAAGGGCAAAGAAAGTGTATTTTTTATGTATTCTAATCTATAACTGAATACACTAGTATCTGGTGGCTTTTATTTACTCTTAAAGGGGAACTATCAGCAGGTAAGACTAATCTAACCTGCTGATAGTTCACTATTGTGCAGGAGGTGCTGAGGATGAAGGGAAGTCTTTTACTTTCATCCTTGGCGCCGTTCCAGTGCAATTAGTCTTTTACTTCTTGGTCCGGTAAGACTGTTTGGAGCACTGGTGCACAGTTAGGAGCATTGACCCATCCTCATAGTGCTGATCTGGCCCCAGCTAGTCCACACTTTCTAATGATTATCAATGGAGCTGGCCAGCTGGTGCCGGGCTGGATCAGCACTATGGAAGCAGGGCGGTCCCCCTAATGGTCTTACTGGACCAAGGAGTAAACTACTAACTGCATAGGAACGAAACGGAAAGGATGATTGTAAGAGACATAACTTCATCCTCTGTGCCTCCTGTGAAATAGGGGGCTATCAGCAAATTACATTTGTCTATCCTGCTGATACTTCCCCTTTAAACCTAAATCAGTCCTAAGAATCATTTTTTTTGCCATTTATAGTCTCACGGTAGGTCACAGTTCTTTTTTGCTTTGGGTGAAAAAACTTTTATGCAGGATAGGTGACGAGCATCTAATCATTGGGGGTCTGACTGCTGTGGACATGTGACGGGAAAAGTGCTCGAGGGGATGTACATCTCACCCAGGTTAATACATAGCGTGAGATGGTGAGTCCAGGAGGCATCGGTGCTCAGCAGTGTTATGCTGCTGAGCTATTATTTATTATTGCCGGGCCTGGACTTACATGGAATGGCAGATAGGTTTTGGTAGTGGGACTTGCCATTCCCTTCCCCCGATCCAGTATGGGTTTTGGGATCAGGTGAGCTCTGATCCCAATCAGCCTGAGAAGGCAAAAGGTGGGCTCAGTGTACAGGTCCTTGCTCTCAGACAGGAGTAAACAGCCTGCGTGGTCTGTTTGGTGAGAGCTGGGAAGACAGCCGCTGCTGGGGCCTGTTCACACCCTGCAATACTGCCGACTGAAGTGCCAGAGAGGTAACCTGCTTTGTTAGTTAGCGCCCAGACGGGCAAGACCTTTTGTTTTGTTCTTAAAGCACAGTGTTGCTATATTTCTGTTATGGACTGTTTATGCTGCAAATAAACGCCAAGCTGTTATTTTTAAGTCCAAGTCTGTTGTGAACTGTGTCCAAACACACCATCCCCCGGGAAGATCCCTACAATTGGTGCTGCGGAGCGGGCAAAACGGTTGCTAGGGGCAACGGTGTGCATCAACTTGGCTACAGCTGCTTATGTCCTGGGTGAAGGCTGCGGCTTCACTCCAAAAACAGACAAGCAACATGGAGGAGATGATGAAGCAGTTAATGCAAGTGAGTTTGCAACAACAACAGGCATTGGCCGCACAACAACAGGCTCAGGCAGCCGCTAAACAGGATCAGGCAGCCGCTAACCTGCGCCATGAGCAAGCGATGGCTCAACAACAGAGACTTATTGAGCACCTGATAGCAAAGCAAGAGGCGTCTGCAGGTGCTAATCCCCAGCTGGTGGCAGCAGCCGCGCCAGAGACTTTGTCTGTGAGAAGAGCTGTGCAGCGTGCGCTGCAAAAGATGACTGCTGATGACGATATTGAGGCCTACTTAACTGTCTTTGAGCGTGTGGCTGAGCGAGAAAAGTTACCCTCCACTGAGTGGGCAGAAGTCATTGCTCCCTATTTAACAGGCGAACCTCAAAAGGTGGACCAACCCCTCTCCTTCATACATGTAGCACACGAGAGACCCTATGGCCTGAGGAAGGTCCAGGTTGGACCGAAACGTTGCACAATACATTACTGGTCTCATCTCATGTACTTTCTGTCTATGGTCGGAGTATATACCTTGTATCACACTGTTCAATAAAACCTTCACCTATTCTTGCATGTAAAACGAGTGCCGTGGTCTCTACTGCACATTGTTTAGCTTACAGACCACCACTCTGCTCTAAAAACAGTGGTCTGGCTGGTGTATATATAGATATAGTGTACATATATATTTATTATACATTTTATGTACACTATATCTCAATACAAATAGGATATATATATATATATATATATATATATATATATATATACACACACACACACACCAGCCGGACCACTGTTTTTAGAGCAGAGTGGTGGTCTGTAACCTAGATAATGAGATGTGAACAATAAGAGAGAAAAAGTAGCAAATCAAGAGAAGAGAAGGGGAAAAGTTTGCTGAATGAATGTATTTGTAAAAATAGTTAACTTGATGTAGCTTTCAAGATAGGGAGGTAAAGATAAGACAAGACAGTGGACCCTGATGCTGAACCCACCCACTGTCCCTACCTACTTGCCTCAATCGCCCCTAGGCAGCCGCAGACAACCACAAAGCCGTTCCCTGTACTGGATATGTGCAACACAGAACAATACAGACAGACAAACACAATAAAGGGGAGTCAGGGAGCAAAGTCAGAACCAAACGAGCAACGCGGTACAAAGTCGGAGATAAAACGGATAGTCAAAGGTCAGGCGAGAGGTCAGGTAACAGGTAAATAGATCAAAGGAATTAGGTACAGGGATCGCAGGAATAGACAGAGGGAGCTGGGATCAGGGTATGTACCTTAATAGCCAGCAGGGAAGGACTGGCTCTGCTTTCATTTATGAGGATCAAGAGCCCGGTCCAGATCCCCATTGGACCGGCACTCTGATCCTCAAGGTTGCGGACAGGCAGAGGTATGTGTCCATCAAACAACACTGCTTAGCTGCAGCAATCAAGGCTGGCAGTGAGCAGTGTAACTCCTGCATTGCTAAGAGGCTGCAAAGCAAGCGGGTGTGTCACACAAAAAGTGAAAACAGGCCCAGTTCACACCAGGCTACTAAACATTCCTGACATATGTTAGTGGAGATGAAAATACTCTTTAACTAATAAATAAGGGCCTTGGACATGCACTTTTTGTGGCAGATATCGATGCAGTTTTTGAATAAAACTATAAAAAGAGTAGAAACTGGCTCAATACCTGCATTGAAAATTGTCAAAAAAACTGGTGTGATTCCAGCTTTATTATTCATCCTGGGTTTTATGTTTAATTATATTAAACAGACAATGTTCTTATGAGTGCAATACTAATACTAATTATGGACTGAATTTTACAGTTTACTTAGTGAGTTTATTAAAGACATATCCATTATTGTAATTAAGATCGTCTTAACAGTCCAGCCAGCAGTCGTCTGTATATCTATATCCAGCGCTAATGTCAGTAATTACTAACAAGTGTTTCCTGGCTTCTGTTACCAACTGCCTGAATTGTTTCCTATAATACCTTTTAATAGGTTATATTAGCTGCGCTAAAGCAATGCCACTTCCTATAAATGTAACAGTATAGCATCCTTTGCCTAATGCACCTTAATGAACATCTAATGTGTTTATAATTGGTCTACCAAGAAAGCTTCTGCAAGGTGGCACACCAAAGGTTTCCCTTTGTAACAGTTAGGTATGTAGCAAAATGATGCGCCTGTCATTATTTCCCCATTATCGTAATAAAACTGCCCTGTTCAGACAAATTGTGATAAAGAGCTATGTCTATATGGAAATGGATTATGTATTATTTTCAATCTTTGTGAATTTTATATGACTGACTCACTTCATTCGGTAATAGAAATAATTCAGAGGGAAACTTCAATGTTATCATGTAGTGATGGTGTTCCATGAAGCATTAATAGTTACCGTGTTCATAATTTAATTACTAAGTTAAACCATAAAGCATTGCAGAGCAAAATCATATTATAGAACCTTTCTGGTGATCTGGTCAAAAGAGCATCCAGGCTCTGTAATTGTGTCTACAGTAAAATTGTGTGTAGTTGTTTAATCCTCTATTCAGGTTCTAATGCACATTGCTCAGCAACAGGGATGTCGTTTATTGGGGGGTGCTGAATACTGTATATGTGGAGAAGTTTTAAAGTGAACCAATCATTTAAATTTTTTGGGTAAGACTACTGGCAGTTCCCGGGGGATGTGCTTAAATGCTGCCTGACCATGTGTTCTAGGTGTTGTCTGTTGTTCTGCTAAAACAAAGCCTTTTATTCCAGCATGTGAGACAGGGAAAGAGACGGGAACTAGTCATCTGGGTTGCAACTGGTCACCTCTCTCTGCCTGTCAGCGCACTCTGCAGAATGATGATTGACAGGAAAAGAGGCCAGTTAGGAGTCTCTTTTCCTGTCAATCATCCACACAGAATTCACTGACAGGCAAAGAGCCATAACTAGTTACAGACCAGAAGACTAGTTCCCATTTCTTTCCCTGTTTCACATGCTGGAATAAAAGGCTTTGTTTCCGCAGCTAAAGTGACAACAGAAGACACAGAACACATGGTAAAGCAGCGTTTTAGCACCTCTCTTGAGTGATTGGTTTGCATTAAATACATCCAAATACCGACTAGGACTGCTTAACAAGTGAGGCATAATATGAGTGAACTGAAGTAACTTCATTTTGTGTGAAGAATTAAATTAGTATTAGCATTGAGCAGTTACTCTTTATATAAGACTTCCCTCTTCTTGTCGCTATCTCTGAAAGTCCCCATGCACTTTAAGGTCCTTTTAGACGTAAAGATGCCGTAATGGGGACCAGTCAGCGAGATCGGCGCTTGTTTGCGGTGCCTTTACACGACCCGAGAAATTGAGTGGCTGGTTTGCTTGTATCCTTGTATGCAGCCCTGGAAACTGACAGCACAGATATACATCTACAGATGTAACCATGGTTAACATGATCTCTAAAGCAACAATAGTGTTAGAGAGGTATGTTAAGTCAATTAGAACTAAAAGTTAAAGTGCAATGCATCAATGTAATAAAGTTAACACAGGCAATATATATATATATATATATATTTATATATATATATTCTGTGCTGTGAGTTGCTAGATCACAGGCAGGGTATATTTAACATTTGTGCTGCTTAAGATCCGGCATTCAGCTCTACCAGCTTTCTAGTCCTATATCTTCAGACCCCGCCGCCTCTGAAGACTGACAGGCCAGATATATACACGCCTGTGCTGTCAGTTTCCCTTTATCGTTATTGACCACACATAACCCTGTTTACATAGGAAAATGTGCGGCCGAAGATCATAAATTTTTACATTAGGCACAATAGATTTAAATTAAATTTAAATTAGCCAATTATAAGGGTCTGTTATCGGGTGCAGGAGTGCTCCTGGCTGATAACCAGCCTTTGTAAAATCCCCTATAGTGACAACTTGGCAGAACCTGCCATTTTCAGTGGGAGTTGCTGCCCATCTAACATATATGGGGCCTGACGTAAGGCATACTGTATATGCACCCTAACACTAGGGCAAGGGAAGGGCATCAGACACACACACAGCTCTGATAATTTTTTTTTTTTTTTTTTTTTTTAGGAGAGATAGCTAAAATGGTAAGACATTTTTAATAAAGAATAAAGATGTGCGCAAATGCTGAACAATCGGACTCGAGTCATCTCTAATGAAGTCTATTGAGAAGGTTTCTTAATATTGCCTCCAAGAAACAAATGAAAAGTGACAGTGAACAAACATAAGACTAGATCAATACAAAGGTCTCAATAGCATGTAGGTTCATAAAAAGGAACCCTTTGTCATTGACCCTCATCAAGTAGCCAAGCCCCTTAAACTGCAGGGTAATTGATTGCTTGCAGTCCTCTATAGTCAAATTGTTTTCTGGGGATCCTTCTACTGAAAAAAAAAAATATATATATATATTGTCCAAAGGTAACTTCCTCTTTTAAGGGGTTATAAAGGATTGGAAAAAGCACTGCTACTTTATTGCAAAAACAGCACCATACCTGTCCTCAGATTGTATGTGCTATTCAATTCACCTCCATTGTCTTCAATTGAACTGCAAAACACCCAAACTGAGGACAAGCATGGTGCTGTGTCTAGAAGAAAGGGACAATGTTTTTGTAATCCTGAATAACCCCTTTAAATTTATCAGAAGGCATTAATTCAGTAAAATTAGACAACAGCAAAAATAGACATTGGCAAGGGAAATGTGTGGCCAAACTCCTCAGTCCCTTGCCTCAGTGATCAGCTGATGAACAATGATGAAATGATATATCTATTTAGCTCTGCATCTCTTGGTTGTTAGAACCCCTGGGAATGAAATTGATCCATCAACATGAAGGCGAAAAAATGTGTCTCTTGTTGGAACAACTCTTAAAGTACTTACTGCTAGCCATATTGTAAAAGAATTCAAATGAAGAACGCCGTACTGTCTCCTGCTTCCGTGTATCCTGCTTTCTGAGGCTATAAGATCATAATTTAATTTCCATAAGCTTAAAATGATCTTTTCAGTGTGTTCTTGGGTCTTATATTAGGTTTCTTTGCAACAATTTTACCTAAAATCAATGAAATCACTAAACCTTCCTCTGCTCTCCACAGTGACCTTGGCCTTTCTATCCTCATTAAATTAATTAGAAGAGCTCTTCTTAGCATGAAAAAAAGAGTCATAGGAGGATTTGGAACACTGCAATTTGGTCTGCTCACATCCAGAAGCAGAATTATAAGCACAATCTGGCTGTTCTTTTATTATTTTCAGGAAGTACATTTGACAATAATCCTCATTTTGGGAAAATTCAATGTTTTTGCAGCATGTGTTGTTTTTAAATACCATAACTGATTGTGATGGATTAAGCCCTGTTTATTGCTAAATAAACCAAGATAATTTAAAAGTGCATTCATTACTTTCATTTTAGGCATACACAGAGGCAAGGGGGACTTGAAGCAAAGGTAAAAATAGGGACTCTGGCATTACCACACTCTGAACAACTCAAGATAGGAAGAAGTAATATGGTTTAATTTCTCACACCATTACCACATGGTATAACTTTTTACTATTCATTAAAGAAGGGTAAACAGTTATTGTTGACTGGTAGCTGCATGGTCTTACTTAATTGTACATATTCTCTTGACATTACCATGATTACTTTACTGTATTTGCAAGATCTATCACTATCAATGTATTTAAAGGGTCTATCGTGGTTCATTGCCAAGTTAGATGGGGCATTATCAGTTTGTTTACAGAATTAGGCCACATTCAAACTTTGTGTCATAGAACGGCTGTTGTCTGTGTAGTTCACCCCGGCCGGTACACTGCAGTACCGGCCTGATGAGCATCACTTCTTTGGAATTGAAATGCGAGCACATTCGAGTGTGCCCGCATTCCAATTGCAGACAATGTAGAGTCTGGCCGGAGCCGTCAATTTGGTACAGTCGCTTTTCTATGAATAGGGGCCGCACAAAATAAACATGTCAGTTTTTTGTGCGGCCACATGGAATCCTGACCGGAGTGTATACTTAGTATATACACTCCGGCCGGGATTCTATAGTAATTAAAGTGACTGGCCGCTATCATTAAATATGGTAAGTAAGGGCAATTCTAGCCTCAGATATTGTTACTTCAGACACAGATGATTCTGTGGGATCCCACCACATACCTAGTGGAGAAGAGAAAGAAGCAAAGTAGCCTTAAAGATTATTCCAAGATTACAATATATCATCTATCTAAACCTTGGGATCTCTATTGATCATAAGAACAGGGGTCCCTTGCCCCTTCCATATTATTGAGTGTCAGTCAAACATGTGCATTGTTGCTGAATTCATTCACTATGGGATGTTGCAAAGTTGCAAACTTGGGATAACCCTTTTATACCATTGTTTTCTGGCATCTAAGTGATCTGACACTAACATTCAATTTCAGGTTTCTTTTCCTATGGCAGAACAGAAAACCAGAAAAATGGAGCAGAAATGAATATAGCCTAAGAAGTTTATTTACTCTGCAAATGCCATCATGATCAGTGTGTTTACAGAATCAGTCATGGAAATTATTGTCATTTTGTCAAAACAAAAATACACACACCCAAGTATTTGGGGATCCTTAGCAGAAGAAGCAAAATTACTATTGTCTATTGACCAACGATTATACTGCATCCTCATTGTTATAGTGTGCAGGTATACAATTTATAGAAAGAGGCTTTTGATTATATAATAGCTCAAATTAGACAGATAGGAACATTTTACACCTATCTTGTACTGTAAAAGGTTCTGTGCAATGTATGTTCATATTCAGGTTTAAAATGTTCACTTCTCCTGCGTAGCTTAAAGCAATGGTTAATGGTCTAGCACTGAAGCAGCTACTCTGAAAATGCTAAATTAACTTGACAGGATGGTATTTCCAATTTCTTTTTAATCAACACATTAGATCTGTTGAGTTCCTACAGGAAGAATTCTATTAAATATTAATTACCAGGAGTGACTGTGGTTTGTTGTCGTGTTTATAATCCCAGACAGCGTGTAGCGCTGCAACACTGATAACAACAAGGCCTCCAAGGAATAGCCACTTCTATATATTGACATGGATCTATTTCTCTTCCATACTACTTTTATTTGCTGTAGCATTGAAGAAAATTGCACATTAGTCAAACAAGTACAGCTATCTTTTTTTTCTATCTTCGATTTAACTGAGGTATAATACAGTATATAGGCATTAAAGTACATAGAAAAGCTAATGCATTTAACAAAATGAAGTTCATAAATGTCTAAAACTAAAAATAATTGTTGAATGTTTTTGGGATCAGAAGTTCAATTTTTATATCATTTTCTGTTTTTATCAAATGTTGGGTTGCTCAGATATACTGCATGCCTTAGCAACCACAGAAACACAACATTAACATCCCAAACCAATACTGTTTCAAGCTAGCTTATATTTAGAAATGATTTGTACCAAGGAGTCCAATGTACAATCACCCCGGACTTGCCACGCAGTTAGAGTTTGGGTCTCAGTTCCGCCTACCCCCTGGTGACAAATAATATCCAAATGGACTCACATAGGTTTGCAGTGTGTAATATCTTTATTCCACCATCAGATAACCATATAGACATACATACAGGGTCGGCAACTATTCAGCAAAAACATCCTATATGCACATTTGTATTGTTGTTCAATGATGAAATAAAGACAATGCTTTTAGGCTATGTTCACACAGAGTATTTTGCTCAGTATTTTTTCAACCAAAACAAGGAGTAGGTTGAAAACACAAAAACTGTGCACGTCTTTCCATTATATTTTTTCTCTGTTGGTTCTACTCCTGATTTTGTCTACACATTATGACAGAAAAACTGGGCAAAATACTATGGGGGACATGTATCATCCGGCGTACGGATGATTTTCGGCGGAAAGTGCCGATTTGCGTACTATTTTATTCGCAAATGGCCGATTTGCAAATAAAATATTCGCAAATCGGCACTTTCCGCCGAGTACGCCGTGGGGCGGGGAGGGGGTGCGAAGGGGGCGGAACGGAGGGCGCGGACTCAGAGTCCGCGCGATTCACCATCCGTTCCGCCAAAAGATACGCCGAAAACCTACTCCACTCCTCAGCTGGCATAGGTGCGCCGAGCGCACGGGATTTATGTAGAGGCAGTCCGCCTCTACATAAATCCCCGTAGCGCTGGAGATGCGGGACATTTTTAAGTCCGGCGTAAAAGACGCCGGACTTAATAAATGTCCCCCTATGTGTGAACATAGCCTAAGAACCCTATTACATGGCCTGATATTAAGCAAGTGAGCGCTGACTTTTCATCACTCGCTGTCTGTGCTATTGCATGCACAAACATGAAGTAGGAGGGAGCAGGGAGGAGTGGGGGGGCATGGGGAGCAGAGGGAGGGGCTTCCTGGATGATCTTTATATCGTCCGGGTGACCCATAGAAGATAGCGGCGGCAGACCATTTGTCATGATCATGCCTGAAAAGGCATCAGTGCCACCCTCTGCGGTGAAGATCCGACCGCTGCGCCAAAGATTGCGCTTTTGGCATTAAGTCCGTGCCTGGTTTTGTTATGTTCTCTGCTTGTCTTTTGTTATCCAGTCCATGTTTTCTCAGTTTTCCATGCACTTTCCTTGTTGTGGTCTGTTCACTAATTGTGTCTGCTGTGGTGTGATTGACAGGTCTCTTCACCTCTGGATTTCTTGTGTGTTTCTCCTGCTCCACCTATCCGCTTGGAGTCCGGGACTTCTGTTCCCTTATAAGCTTCTCCCTCCCTTCACTCAGGGCTCTTGATAGTTTTGCAGCTTGTCTGTCTGCTAGATCCTGCCTTTGTGGTTTTGTCTGTATTCCTAGTTCCTGATCCCTTGCTTGTTTATTAGCTTCTTTGTCTTTTGGTTCAGTGTTCTCCTTAGTCCTCAGTTTCCCTTGTTTAGTGCTCAGTTCTTCTTGCTTTATCTCTGGCTTTGGCTTCACTGTTCTGGCTTTGGCTTCACCGTTACCTGGTTGCATTTCTGGCTTTCGTCCTCCGTTCCTTGCTGCTTTCTTGGTCCTGTCCTTCTGTGTGTCTTTGTGCCTTTGCCTTGTCTGCTGTCATTGTACCTTGTTCGTCTGTACTGTGTCTAGTCTGTGTTCACACTTATTTAAGTGAAGGGAACGTCGCCCAGTTGCGGACGGTCGTTTAGGGCCTGCTCTGCAAGCAGGTAGGGAAAGTGTGGGGGGTGTTAGCTATTGGGCCCACTTGTCCTGTGTCTCTGTGTTCCCGGGGGCCCTAACATTCCCACTTGTCCTGTGTCTCTATGTTCCCGGGGGCCCTAACACCATTGCTATCATTTTAATAGAACATGTTTTAAGACGTACATCGTAAATGTCAGCCAATCGTTGCTTTTTAACATGACTTATTACACCAAACTTTTATTGTCCGGAACGGTTGATAATCGTATGGTGTGATAGGGCCCTTAGGCTGCATTCACACGTTCTGTGTTCTGGGTGAGTCAGTTACATGCATTCCACGTCCGTGCTCCGTGCAGAACATGTGAATGCGGCCATAGCCTGTGTTCATACTATGTAATAGACTGGCCGTTCCATGACCCGGGTCACAGAACGACCAGTCTCTGAAAAGATCCTCCCGGTCACTAATGCAATACCGGCCGGATGATCTTTCGGGCGGCAGAGTTCTGATGCGGGCACATCCGTGCACGCCGCATCAGAACTCCCCTCTGCACACTATGGAGCAAGCGGCCGGAGCCGCTCGTTCCATAGTGTGCACTGACCGGGATTTCTGCGGCTGCTATTGAATAGCAGCCACAGACAACTGACATGTCAGTTGTTTGCGGCGCCGCTAGGGATCACGGCCAGAGCTTATACCATGTGGATACGCTCCAGCCAGGATCCCATAGACGGCATGGTAACATATTTTTCCGTAATAATCATGCCCGTTGTTGCACTGTGCAACAACGGCCATAGTTTTACGAAAAAATACGTAGTGAGAACATAGCCTTAGACTACATAGTAACTACCGTGAATATCGTGCTGGTAGTCTGCTTTAAATACTAATAGTTAAATTCAATGTATATGAATATAGTCCCATGCAAATGGGTAAATGAACAGAGATATATTATATAAACATATAACATCAATATGGCACAATCCTGTGAATATTAATAGACGAATCTCAATCTCCAGACATACCTGCTGGTGATAACCACAATCTGCCTGTACTAGGTCAGACAGACTGCAGTGATTACCCACAGGTACATCTCGCACACAGCAGGGACAGGGATCTGCCAGATGGTTGTGTATTCGGTGTGCATTGCAATCACTGACACTAACCTAAGTGTGGTGTAGTAAAAATTCCGATGTCCAAGTAATTGCAAGCCCTTGTTCACATAGTCCAGGTAATTGCAGGAAACTGATCTGGATAACTGCAGTTAGATGGTTGCAAGGTCATTGTCAGAAGTCCAAGGGTTATGGGGAAAAAAAGGATCCAATTGCGGGTTTTCCCTGGCCGGCAGCAACACTACTACGCCTGCCATCTAAAACTTTCTCTGCAGTTTGTGGCCTCACCAATTAAAGGGGTTATCCAGCGCTACAAAAACATGGCCACTTTCCTCCAGAGACAGCCCCACTCTTCTCTCCAGCTTGGGCGGGGTTTTGCTGCTCAGTTTCATTGAAGTGAATGGAGCTTAATTGCATACTGCACCTGAACTGGAGACAAGAGTCGTGTTGTCTCTGAAAGAAAGTGGCCATGTTTTTGTAACACTGGATAACCCCTTTAAAGGGGTTATCCAGCACTACAAAAACATGGCCACTTTTGCCCCACTCTTGTCTCCAGTTTGGGTGGAGTTTTGAAACTAAGTTCTATTGAAGAAAATTGAGCTTAATTGCAAACCTCACCTGAACTGGAGACAAGAGAGGGGGAAAGTGGCCATGTTTTTCTAACGCTGGATAACCCCTTTAAGCTACGGAGGCTCCTACAGTCTAAAAATTCCAAAACTTTCTGATATTGTGCTATGTTGGTGTTATATATTTATATAATTTATATAATATTTATATAATACATATCTGTTCATTTGTGTGTTCACTTGCCTGACTAGGGGTAAATAATAATAATAATTAATGATAATAATAAATCCTGATGGTTGGCACATCATAAAAGTCTAACCCAGAATAGGATAATAGAATGGGTTTGAATCTAGCTTCAGCCAGATTTATTCTTAAAAATACAGCAACCAGTTCACAGTTCATATAACTTTTGCAAAATAAATTCTGCCCATCTGGCCTCTTACATACAGCGTCCCTAGCCAGCAGCTCCTGAGCCTGTACGCTACATTACCACACCTGTTACAGATTTTGTATTGAGGCCCAGAAGCTTTAAATTACACCTCTGACTCTCCCTTTCATGTCTTATGCTGCGTTTACACGGAACGATTATCGTTCGAATTTGCACGATAACGATCGAATTCGAACAATAATTGTACGTGTAAAAGCAGGGAACGATCAAACGACAAGCAATAAATCGGCTTAAGCGATAGCAAAACAATTTTTTCGTACGATATATTGTTCCGTCTAAACGCTGATCGTTATAAAAAAACAAAAACGTTACTTCGTAATCGTTAATTGTATGATCGGGCGAATTATTGTAAACGCAGCATTAAGCATACAATCTGAGGACCATATTAGATTAGGTTTAGGACTTTGCGATTACTGAGTAGGCTTATGAATGCGTTTACACGGAACAATATAGTTCGAATTTTAGCATAAATGATCACATTTGAGCGATAATCTTACCGTGTAAACACAGCAAACAATCAAACGACGAGCGAGAAATCGTTCATTTTGATCTTTCAATATGTTCTTAAATCGTTGTTCGTTGTTCGCTAAAAATTCGCAGATCGCTTCGGTAAACAGTCTTTCACCGATTTACCATATGTAAAAGATGGGCTTAAGCGATCTTAAAAACGATCGCAATAACGATTTTTCTTACAAATTTTCAAATGATTTTTCTAACGATTTATTCGTCTAAACACTGATCATTATAAAAACCAAATTGTTGCTTCAAAATCGTTAAACGATTGATCGGGCGAATTAGGTTTCCCTATAGGGGGAGAAAAATTTCACACATATAAAATCAGTAATATGCAGCTGTTAATGTACATGTACATTTTGTTTGCATTTCAGTTGCAAAGTTGACTTTTGGTGCAATATTTGTTTTTAACTACAGATGAGCGAACATGCTCATCCGAGCTTGGTGCTCGTTTGAGTATTAGGATACTTGATGGTAGTCTTTACGCGGACGAGCTTCTCGTGATACTCGAGAAAATGGCATCATCCTTTTCCTAAGTGAAAATAAAACAGAAAAAACTTGCCAAACTCCTAAGGTGGCCAGCGCTGCCGCGAAAGATCACTGGCACGAAGAATTATATAATGAGGATTTATTGAATATAAGCACAGATGTAACGCGTTTCAAAAGCTACCGCTTTCTTCATCAGACAAAGTGCACTTTGCACTTTGTCTGATGAAGAAAGCGGTAGCTTTTGAAACGCGTTACATCTGTGCTTATATTCAATAAATCCTCATTATATAATTCTTCGTGCCAGTGGTCTTTTGCGGCAGCGCTGGCCACCTTAGGAGTTTGGCAAGTTTTTTCTGTTTTATTTTCACTTGTGTTCACACGGGCCCCATCCTTGGGAGTATCCCGGAGCGCCACTCCTGGCTAGCTTTTCCTGCAGCCTGCAAGCACACACTACAGTCACGTCAGAACCCTGTACAAATACCCCAGAGTAGGGGTGATACGCACAAAGCCCAAGGGGCTTCAAGGTGAGCCTTTAATCGTTACTACCATCTCTCTACCAAGCACCAAAGGTATTACACGAGGCGCCGCCTCCTGCTTTTTTCTCTCTCCATTATCTATCATCCTTTTCCTGTAAGTTTGGGCGAAATTTGTTAGCCATTCAACATGCAGGAGACTCTTTGGTACAACCTGCGATGACGTGGGACCCATACATGTCCATAGCAGCGATTGGTTGGCCAGATCAGATGACCCTGGCATATAAAAATCTGGGGCGGCGGTGCTCGCCTCACATGCATGTTGAAGAGATCAGGGACAGAGTTGCTGATTGTCAGGGAGAGCATTAGGGACAGAATTAACATTCCTGTAGGCAGGGCTACTAGAGAAAGAACTCAAAAGCCCTTGTAAGGGCTTAAAATCTTTTTTTTTTTTTTGATTACTCCAGACTGCTGGCTGTGACTTGCAGTGCAGCTACCACGATTTTAGCAGCACACTGTGGTGATCGACTGCTGGCAGAAAGGGGATAGCTGGTGTTGCACACAGACCCCAAAGAAGTCCTCAGTACTATTATATTTTTTGTGGCTGCTGCTGTACATTGTATTGCCGTGATTTGTAGTACAGCTGCATAGAACCTCACATAGAACCTGGCCAACCAATCGCTGCTATGCACATCTATGGGTCCCACGTCATCACAGGATGTACCAAAGAGTCTCCTGCATGTTGATTGGCTGAGAAATTTCACCCAAACTTACAGTAAAAGGATGATGCCATTTTCTCGAGTATCACGAGAAGCTCGTCCGAGTAACGAGTACCATCAAGTATCCTAATACTCAAACAAGTACCAAGCTCGGACAAGCATGTTCGCTTATCTGCAGCCAGTCATCCGGGTTGCTTTATTATTTCATAGTGCAGCCATATCCAAGCTCACTGCTGATTGTCCTGTGTAAGAGGGTGGCATACACCATATAGCAGCACTTACACACAGACTCTATACGACAACCTCCAAAAACTAGTGTGACCAGTATATTTTCTCATCTACAGTCCGTCTTCAGGGTTGCTTTATTATTTCTTAGTGCAGCCTTTAGGGAGGCTCACCTGCTACCGCTTCTACCTTGGTCACTCTGTCCTCACTGCCATAATTTTTGGAAGGCTCACTAGCTACCTCCGTTTTAATGGTTCCCTGTGTTCTCACTGCCATGCTGTGTCAGGCTAAATTTTGGGGTGGTTCATATGCTACCTCTGTTTTAATGGTTCACTGTTTTCTCACTGCCATGCTGTGCCAGGATAAATTTTGGGGTGGCTCATATGCTACCTCTGTTTTATTGGTTCCCTGTGTTCTCACTGCCATGCTTTGTCAGGCTAAATTTTGGAGTGGTTCATATGCTACCTCTGTTTTAATGGTTCCCTGTGTTTTCACTGTAATGCTGTGTCAGGCTAAATTTTGGGGTGGTTCATATGCTACCTCTGTTTTAATGGTTCCCGGTGTTCTCACTGCCATGCTGTTGCCCAGAATTTGGCATAATGGTACGATTAGGCAGCCTCAGAGGTATCCATGCATGCTGCCCCTGCTGTTTCCTGTCCATTTCCGTGGTGTTTCCATCATTTTCGGAGGTTGACAGGTTTTTAAACAACCTTCCCTGGGCCAAGCTTGGGTCCCCTGCTAAAATGCTCGAGTTTCCCATTAACTACAATGGGGTTTGTTACTCGAAACGAGCACCTGGAAATATTCGTCTCGAGTAACGCGCACCCAAGCATTTAAGTACTCGCTCATCACTATTTATAAACATTATTGGATGTATGGAGGTTTTTGTGTTTATAAATTATTAAGTTGTATTTTTGTGCACAGTATGCTGTATTTAAGGCCATGTTCACACTATAACACTGGCCGTTCGGTGACGCGGCCGGATCACAAAACAACTGGTGTTACTGATGTGATCATCCCAGCCGGTACTGTAGAACCGGCTGGATGATCTTTACTACTAACAAATTCATATGCAGGCACACTTGTGTGCATCCACATCTGAATTCACTGCTGCACGCAATGGAGCGTGCAGCCAGAGTCGCACACTCCATTGTGTGAACTGACAGGTTCTCTGCAACCGTTTTTCAATGAATAGCGGCCACAGTAAACTGACATGCATACATTACCTGATCGGTGCCGCAGATGTGTGTGAGGCTCTCGGCTTTCCTCGCTCCCCATAAGCATGGCAGCACTGATTGGCTAATGGGGAGCGAGGGGAGCTGGGAACTTTCCTGCAGCCGTGGTGCCGAGCAAGTAATGTATGCTTGGCGCCAGGGCTGCTGGCAGGGGATTAAAGGGGCTGGCGTACTGTACATATCCGCAATGAAATGAAAATTCCACAGCGGATATGTAACCCCCATAGACCTTCACAGTACATGGATCTGCAAGGGATTCGCTGTAAACTCGCAGCGTGAAATCTGCGGATCCGGTACGTGTGAAGGTACCATTAAAATGTAATTTTTGTAGCATAGCTGCTGTTTGAGGTATGTAGTATATATTTTTAACACCTGTGTGGATGCCCAAATATTAAATTACCTCTTTTCATAAATTTTTAATGCACAAGCTCTAGTTGAAGTACATATGAACTTTGCACACCTTTGTCTATTATTTTACTTGTTTGTGTGTGTGTAAGGCACAGTATGTTTTTTGTATAAAGTACACAGTGTATAAAATGACGGACGTTGGATGTCTAAATAATAATGTCAATTATTTTTGGAAGTTTTTCATCAAACAGTGGATGTTATTTTTTTTAGTTGTTCACACACAGTTTTTCTTTTCTCACTGTTCTTTCTCGGTTTTTACTATTAAATTCATTGGACTTTTCAATTAAAGACAAATCCAAAGGCCAAATACTTCACCTAAACTAGAACAATGTACCAGCAGCTATTCTTGCACTGATGGGCAGCCAATCCTCAAAATAACGGACGTCATTCTGGGCTCAAAATGACGGACGTCATTTTAAAAATTATAAACGGACAAGAAAAAGGTTGTGTGAACATAGCCATACTCTTAATCTTGGACAGTTTTGGTTGTACTTTACAGGCAGAGCACTGCACTGAGGTCTGAACAGGCGCAGACATAACATTTAAGGCTATGTTCACACACAGTATTTTTGCTCAGTATTTTGGTCCTCATATTGCAACCCAAACCAGGAGTGAATTGAAAACAAAGAAAGGCTATGTTCACACTCTGTTGAAATTTAGTGGATGGCTGCCATTTAATGGCAAATAATTGGCGTTATTTTAAAACATTGGCTGTTATGAAATAACAGCAAATATTTGTCATAAAATGACGATCATCCACTAAATTTCCACAGTGTGTGAACATAGCCTTTCTGTGTTTTCAATCCACTCCCGGTTTTGGTTGCAATATGAGGACCAAAATAAAGAGCAAAAATACTGCAGTATCGGCCAGATGATCTTTCCGGCCGCAGTGTTCTGATGTGGGCGCATCAGCGCGTGCCCGCATCAGAACTCTCATAGCGCACAATGAAGCAAGCAACCGGAGCCACTCGCTTCATTGTGTGAACTGACAGGTCTTTCTGCGGCCGCAATTCAGTGAATTGATCCCGGCCAGAGCGTATACTATGTGTATAAGCTGCGGCCGGGATCCCATAGAACAATAGGCAGTGTTCCACAGCGTACAAAGTACGTCCGTTGTTGACGATCTTTCACGTAGTGTGAACATGGCCTTAGGCTGAGTTCACACGCAGTATATTTCAGTCAGTATTGTGGTCCTCATATTGCAACCAAAACCAGGAGTGGATTGAAAACACAGAAAGGCTATGTTCACACAATGTTGAAATTGAGTGAACGGCCGCCATATAACGGTAAATAACTGCCATTATTTAAATACAACAGCCGTTGTTTTAAAATAACAGCAAAAATTTGACATCAAATGGCGGCCATCCACTCAATTTCAACATTGTGTGAACAGAGCCTTTCTGTGTTTACAATCAACTCCTGGTTTTGGTTGCAATATGAGGACCAAAATACTGACTGTACAACGGCCGTGATTATTACGAAAATATAAGTTGCATTGTTGTCTATGTGATCCCGGCCTCGTATCACATCGTATACGCTCTGGCCAGGATTCCCAGTGGCGCCGCAAACAACTGACATGTCAGTTTTCTGTGTCCGTAATTCAATGAAAACCATGTCAGTGCACACCGTAGAGCGAGCGGCTCCGGCCAATCGCTCCATAGTGTGCTGTGGGGAGTTCTGATGCTGGTGTGCATAAATGCGCCCGCATCAGAAATCTGTGGCTATAGAGATCATTATGCAGTACCAGCCGGGATGATCTTTACAGAGACCGGCCGGGTCACGGAACGGCCCGTTTCTTACGGCGTGTGAACATGGCCTAAGACTGTGTAATATTTTCTTCTTTTTTCTGTCAAGCAGAATGACTTTGAATTTCACATACAAATTATGTCCCTTTACGGCGATTTAAAAAATAATTATAGTTTTCCTGAAAACATTACACTAGACCTGCAAATTAAACTCAATGGATAAACAGAATTGCTTTTTTTGTGCCCAAAAATCAATATGCATTTAATTACCTATCTTCTTCTAATGGGGTTTGAAATCCATAAAATGACTTTAAACATTTAGTAGAGAAAAGTCAAAGCAAATATATTTCTCCTAAAGCCATTTCCCACCAAGATAAATGAATCTCATGTAGTAAGCTCAGTAAGGATACTGGCCTGGGATTCTATTTTCTGTATAAGGCATATCACAAGATTTTTAAAAGTTATTTCTTAGATTTTTTCCTGTTTATTTATAATAATTTGCGAAATGTCTAGCTCAACCAATTTTTTTATTTAATTATAGTAAGGGTTTTATAACAATCAGGTGTTGGATTCTAGATGCTGCTTCACAGCCATCCATCTGGAAAGTCTGAAAGACAGTGGGGTGTTAATGATTTAAATAGCAGAATTGGATTGTTTAGTAGCAGGTTTAGGCGATACAATGCTGTCTGAACAGCCCATTCCAATTTCAAGATTTTTTTTAAATTAGAGATGAACAAATTTACAGTAATAATGAAGTGAATCGCTTATCTTGGAAATCTGCTCGTCAGCCTGCTGCCTTCTAACTCACTGCTCCTCCCCGGGTGCTGGAAAAAGTTGGATCCAGACCTGGGAAACTTCGGAGTGGAATGGCACTGAGCGGTAGTGAGTTATAATGCAGCAGGTTGACAAGCATATTTCACTTCATTATTACTGTAAATTCACTCATATCATGTAAATTTTTGACTCATGAAGGTTGTTCATTAAGTATGCTAAATATGAATTGGAGATGTTTCTACAGGATGTAACCTTATTTGCAAATGCTTAATGTGTGTATAGAAGTTTGTAACTTGTATTTATGACACACGTTATATTTAAAGTAAAAATCCTATTTTGCCCTCCTAGTATAAGGCTGGTGAAGGTATCACGCTTATCGTATCACGCATTCTCTGAAACCTTAATACTGATTACACAGTGCTTGCTTTTTGGAACAAATGTTACTTTTCTAATGTAACCCTATGAGATGTTCATGCAGTAATATTAACATGCAAAGCCATGCATCATCCATACAGTATGTGCATCCGTGCCTGGTAATATAGCTCAGACTTGACTCAGCTTTGCCTTCGTTCCAACTTCTGGGGAATAGACCATCAGCATATTAAAGCTCAAATAACAGCATTGACCATAGGTTGAATTATAGTTAACATTAATAAACAATTATAATAGTAAGACTAGGTTCACATTGCATAGCACAGAAAGTACACAAAAATGTGATTGACTACGTTTTTCTGTATATTAAAATTAAATGAACTGAAATGGACTCTATGCACAGATCACTGAACCGACAGGATGGCGGTAAGAGGCTTACACCCACCCATGTACATGCGATCGGGACCACCGCAGCATGTCTGTGGGGGTCCAGATCACTCAGTGACAGTTCTGTCACTGAGTACCTTAAAACGGTAAAGATTGCGGCTTTTAAGAGGTTAATGAGACGCAGCTCTCATTAACTCTGGCCTCGGACACACTAATGTGTGCGGGACTGCTCTCTCTGCAGCGCTCCCGCACACATCAGGAAGCCCCTCAGTCACCAACTTATATATACATTCCTACTGCACAGGGTATGTGCAGTAGAAATTTATATATACTGTACAGATTACTGATGGGAAGGGGTTAAAGAAATAACAATTAGAATCTTTTAAAGGTCTTAATACAAGAATTTGACTGGTCAGGACCCATGTTTACTAAATCATTAACAACAGTTCTTGACTTGAGAATATAAACAGACTTTTCCCGCTGTGCAATATGCCACTTCCACAAGCTTTTGCCATGCTTCTAGTAACAGCAGTCCAGCATTTCTTTTTTACACAAGCCATACGCTGTTATCTGTTCAATAACAATGTGGATAACATAATAAGGGCAATATTTGTGTATAGTTGACACATTTTAAATTGGCTGGTTTAAGGGTTGTTTTAGTTTTGTACAGAAATGAAATTGATATGCTAGGTGTGATTGGTGGGATGTTAAAAGGGATGTATTGCCTAAATTGTTTGTTTTTTTTAAACTAATGAGTGCCAGGTACCAAAGAATGTTCTTTTATATTAATCTCTTCATATTCTCTGATTGTAAATTGTTCAATTAAATATTTAAATTGTTTTTAACAGCTCTTAGAGGTATACTTCATAGCAACTTTAATAGTTCATGATTATTTCAAAATATAGTTGGTAAAAAAAGACAAGGATGGTCATAGAGCAATTTTAAGGAACATTTAGATTTTTTCAAAAGGTTTTAATTTTTAAAAGCCATCAAATAAAATAAAGGTCATGCAAGTTACATATCATTATAATCATACTGACTTAGGCTATGTTCACACTATGTATGTGTGCGGCTGTATTTTTATGCGGCTGTAAATGTGCGGCTGAAACTACGGCCGTGGGAAAAAAATAGACATGCGGCTGAAAACATACGGTCATTTACTTGGAAATCTGGTTCAACTAAAAATAACAAATAAAATCTTAAGAAAGTGATGCAAACACCTCTGGATGCATCTGGGAAAGCAGGGAAACAGTTTACATGAATTGCTATTACCGGGGTTTGCGATCCTCTGCAGTATAGCCGATGTCTCTCATGGTTAATATATTGAATTAATAAAACACATTTTCTTTGTAATAAAGTCCCTTTCATTGTTCAATAATTAAATTTAAACGATTCCATCATTTTGCAATTAAATATACTGTTAAAATAAATATATATATAAATAAATGTATATTTATATATATATTTATTTTTTGACAGCATATTTAATTGCACAATGATGGATTCATTTAAATTAAATTATTGAACAACGAAACTGATTTTATTTCAACGAAAATGTGTTTTATTAATTAAATATTAATTAGTACAGGAAGCTCCATGAAGCCGTTAATTCATATTGCCGGCAATAGAGCATTCTGTACTAATCATCACTTTAATTAAAACGTCAAATGTTTCTTCTAATTATGTTATCACAATAGCATTATTAGAAGAAACATTTAGAATTATATGTGCGCTCAGCTGATTGGCTGATCGGCTGAGCGCACGTATAATTAGCGGGTCCGCAGCACAGTGACTTCATTGTGCTGCGGACCAGCGAAGAGGACACATCGGGGTGAGTATACAGCTCTCCCCACCCCCTCCCCAGCACTGCACCCCTCCCAGCAAGGAAGGGGGTCACTTAACCCCTTCCTTGCTGGGATGGGTGCAGTCTGACATCAGTCTGGCCCCCAAGGGGTTAAGGGGGATACAATACATCCTCCCTTAACCCCTTGGGGGCCAGACTGTAAGCAGCGATCTGTAAAGCTGCTGCATACTGTAAGGAGCACAACACCGCTCACAATGATGGGTGTTGTGCTCCTGTCTGTGTGTTTTTTGTGTGTTTCTCCCTTTTTGTTTTTCAGATCTCAGTATCCTGGGGATTACGTCGGATTCCATGGACTACGTCGATGACCATCAGTTGTTTTTTTTTTTTTTTTTTTTATAAAATGGTCAATGAGGGGTGTGGGGGTGTTTTTATTTGAATAAAAAATTTTTTGAACTTGTCTTGTCTTTATTTTATTTTTTATTTATTTTTATTTTTTTTTAACCCGGCTGGTTATAAAAATAGGGTGGACCCTATGCGTTTTTTTTTAAATAAATAAATAATTTTAAAAAAACGCATAGGGTCCCCCCTATTTTTATAACCAGCCGGGTTAAAAACCAAACGACAGCAGCCTGGTAACACCAGGGTGGGAAGAGCCATTGTTTTAGGCCCTCCCCAGCCTAAATCTTACCAGCCTGCTGCCGCCCGGTCCAGGAGCGCCAATTTTGACGCTCCTGGACCACTGGCACCCGGCTCTTCCCAGTACCCCTGGTGGCATTGGGTACTGGGGTAATAATTGGGGGTTACTGTTAGCCATTTTATACCGGCTAACACTAGGCCCCGACTTAGTAATGGATTCCGTCTATTAGATGGCTTCCACTACTAAGTCTATAAAGTAAAGAAATAAAGACAAGACACAAGTTAAAAAATTTTTTTCTTCAAATAAAAACAACCCCACACCCCTCATTGACCATTTTATTAAAAAAAAAAAAAACAAACAACCGCTGGTCATCGACGTAGTCCACGAAATCCGACGTAATCCACAGGATACCGATATCTGAAAAACAAAAAGGGAGAAACACACAAACAGGAGCACAACACCCATCATTGTGAGCGGTGTTGTGCACCTTACAGTATGCAGCATCTTTACAGATCGCTGCTTACAGTCTGGCCCCCAAGGGGTTAAGGGAGGATGTATTGTATCCCCCTTAACCCCTTGGGGGCCAGACTGATGTCAGACTGCACCCATCCCAGCAAGAAAGGGGTTAAGTGACCCCCCCTTCCTTGCTGGGAGGGGTGCAGTGCTGGGGAGGGGGTGGGGAGAGCTGTATACTCACCCCGATGTGTCCTCTTCGCTGGTCCGCAGCACAATGAAGTCACTGTGCTGCGGACCCGCTAATTATACGTGCGCTCAGCCGATCAGCCAATCAGCTGAGCGCACATATAATTCTAAATGTTTCTTCTAATAATGCTATTGTGATAACATAATTAGAAGAAACATTTGATGCTTTAATTCAATTAAAGTGATGATTAGTACAGAATGCTCTATTGCCGGCAATATGAATTAACGGCTTCCTGGAGCTTCCTGTACTAATTAATATTTAATTAATAAAACACATTTTCGTTGAAATAAAATCAGTTTCGTTGTTCAATAATTTAATTTAAATGAATCCATCATTGTGCAATTAAATATGCTGTCAAAAAATAAATATATATATAAATATACATTTATTTATATATATATTTATTTTAACAGTATATTTAATTGCACAATGATGGATTTGTTAGAATTAAATTATTGAACAACGAAAGGGACTTTATTACAAAGAAAATGTGTTTTATTAATTTAATATATTAACTATTAGAGGCATCGGCATTTTGCATCATTGCCGGCTATTTTTGAAGTACTCCGTACGGACCGCCTGTCAATCCACGGCCGCATTTCCAGCCACAAACAATGGTCTTGTTCATTTTTTACGGGTCCGTTTACGATCGGGCCATAGATTCATACATAGTGTGCACTGTGCAGCCGTAAATCCGGCCGATGATTTACCGCCCGCAATACAGCCGCACAGATACAGAGTGTGAACCTAGCCTTAAGGAACATAGATAACATGTCAGTTGTACCATAGGGCAAAAGGTGTAAACAGAAAATCCCCCAAATAAAAAATTTCACTGCTCAAATATTTTCCGGTTTTGCAGCATATTTTATGGAAAAATTTAGTCTGACATTGCAAAGTGCAATTAGTGGCACAAAAAATAAGGGTTCGTGTGAGTCTGTAGGTAAAAAAAAAGTTTGTGCTACGGCCCTTTAAACGCGAAGAGGAAAAGGGGTTAATTCCCTTTTAATATATATGGTGATATATATGACAAGTGATTATGAAAATTATGAGGGGAGTGTTGTATTGAGAATTAGGAGCAGTTTACTTTTGCAGTTTTGCAATAAGCTGTAATATGAATGTCATAGATGTGCATCTGTACTGTGTGTGTGAGCCATAAGTTGATAAAGAAAATAATACAAGCTATTGGGATTTGGTCTTATTAAAACTGCTGAGTGTAAATGACTTTCATGTCAGGTAGATGCCAAATGACAATAGATGACTTCAGCCACCCTTAATTTGCAGATGTCAGAATTGATTAATTAGGGAAAGTAATCTCAGCAGCACAGAGAAAGGTATGAGCAACAAAGTCATGCAGTACTTGCCCACATGCAGAAAGCCGACTGTCACAAAGAACCGGAGTTCTAAAAAAATGTTTTGATTAGAATGATTTATCATAAATGGCAACATTGATGCATCAGTTTACATATACCAAAGTCCCATTGTTCTTATTGTTACACCAGGAAGAGCATTGTGTTCTAGACTTAGTTGCAGCTTTTTCTTTCACTCATCCATGTTCTGTGAAAGAAAAATGAATTGAAATAAAGGGAAACCTCCCAGTGATTGTCTAGAATTACAGTACATTGTTAAGATGAAGGCAATGTTGTAAATGCAGAGATGCTATAACACTTTAATGAAAGCCATGGCTATTCTATTATAAATACAAAACTACAATGGATCACAGCATATACAACAGTAACTGTAAACCGTAACCTAAGAAATAATAATATATCGTAACCTAACCTAACATTACGGTATATACACAAATAGAACAGAGCATCCCAGATAACTAGTTATACTATTACTTCTATAATGCAAACATTTTAGGCAGTCTTACAGTTCTTGTAAATTGCTTATGCTTGTCTTTTAGGTGTATGATTTTCTATAAGCACTCATCAAAAGGGTTTTTACTGTAGAAAGTTATAAACGTTTAGAAACGTTTACTTGGAAAAATAGCACACCTTTTCCATGGGTTAAAGGGAAACGGTCACATTGACTATGCAGTGCAATCTGCAGACATCATGTTATAGAGCAGAAGGAGCTGAGCAGAATGATGTATTGTTTTATAGGAAAAGTGTCAGGAGAACTTGTCATTTATTTCTGTAAATATCTGCTCATTCTAGGCTAAGGAGTCAAGTGGGCAGCCCTTATTCAGTGACTGACAGCTCTCTCTCTATGAACACCACTCGACTACTTAAAGCGACTCTGTATCCACAATCTGACCCCCCCAAACCACTTCTACCTTCAGATAGCAGCTTTTAATCCAAGATCTGTCCTGTGGTCCGTTCGGCAGGTGATGCAGTTATTGTCATAAAACATTACTTTTAAAATTGCAGCCCCATGCCCCACGGGCGTATCTGTGCCCTAATTTTGCACCACTCCTCTGTCCTTTTTCCCCGCCCTCCTCATCATTAGGAATGCCACTAGAACATTTACTTCTGTTTGAACATTGCACAGGTGTCTTAGCGATCCAGAACATGTGCTGTGGTAACACAGGTGGGGAATAGGAGACAATCATTCCTAATGATGAGGAGGGTGGGGAGGAGGGACGAAGGGGTGGTGCAAAGTTAGGGCACAGATACGCCCGTAGGGCATGGGGCTGCAATTTTAAAAGTAAAGCAGAATACACCACTTCCCGTAGGGCATACAGTAGTTGATAAGTTCTGGAAGACTTGGGATTTTTAGATAGAAATAAAATACAAATCTATATAAATTTCTGACACCAGTTGATTTGAAAGAATTTTTTTCCACTGGAGTACCCCTTTAAGCCACAGGTGTCTGACCATCTTTAGTGTTCTATTCAATAGGCCAGCTGATGTTCCTTGTGTAACCACACAAGCAGCTTATAAGATGATAACTCTGAATCTTGAAAATCATAGGCTATGCTCAACAATCCATCAGGTAGGAGTTGTTTCATTACGGTGAGTATATGTACTAGTCAGGATGCCAACTGCTTTTTTTAATCTTTCAGGGTAATGCTCATCTTCTTCAGCAGAAACATGTTTTACTTCTTGTAGCTGAATCCAGAACCTTTTACTGAGGTTCATAACAGTAACTTAGTTTTGCTCCATACAGATAAGCTTTTGATTTATACTGAAATATATTTGCTTTTACTGAAAGCAACATTTTCACAACTTAGGAGTTATCTCCAGCTTTTGAAAGCATAGCTTGAGCTGGTGGAGATATGAAATATAAGCAATGTGAACAGAATGAAAATAATCTACACCAGGAGCACTGAATCATTTCTAAACACTTTTTATGGCCAAATGAAACAGGAATGTCCTTATTTGTTCTATTGTGGGCATCATCATCATCATCCTCCTTACAGCAAAGTGTATATCACCTTTTTATGTTATATATGTAGAGCTTGATGATATTTGCCAGAGATCAATTTCCTCTCCATTTCCTTATGAGTGAAGATCATTTAAATTTACCATCTTCCAAAGGCCTAGTCTCTGCGGCCAAAATCAGCAAATATACCGGAAATTAAATTCTGAAAAATCATAAAAGAGATTATGCACTTACTTAACAGATATAGTGGTGCTGAAATTATTACTTAACTATCCGTTTTAGATTTTTCAAGCATTATAATAACTAAGAAGGAAGACAATTGAATAGGTTTACTTGCAGCTCAGCCATAGACCAAAGATAACACACAACATTGTTAGGCCACATCCACACATCCGGTAGGTAGCTGCAGCCATTTGCAGCTTGTCTAAATAGGCCTGGATCATTTAACACAGGGGATCTGTACCACAAACGCAGGCCGTATTATGGCTCCCCAGTATTTTTGGGGGGCGCATATCCCAACCCTAACATGAAGCTATAGAAATGAATGGGTCTGCATCTGTCTGCATTTTCAGGTGCTTAGAGTTGTGTTAACTAAAAAAAGAATCCTCTCTGCTACATCTGACAAGCTTGATCATGCAGTATCTTTATATAATCTAGATAATTTAGGCTTTGGATAAGGGGAGATAACATCTATAATGGTAAATACCATATACATATATAATAATTTGCCACACAGCCAGTTTAGCAGAGTGCCATGTAAAGCATTGAAGATTCCCCTGCTCTGCCTGCAGATAGGATGAACATCATATTTAAGCTTTGTACAGTGCTGCACAAAATGTTGGTGCCAAATAAAGACCTCCTACCTGGCCTGCTTATCCTTCTCCTCCCCTTCCTCTTCTTTCCCCCACTCCTCCTCCTGCTTCTTCCTCTTGTTATGTTCAACCTGATAGGATATCTTTCAGGAGGCAGAGCTCAACAAGTTGCATGAATATGATGATATTTTACATTCTAATTTGCTGGCATATGTGCATTAGTTCCTCCTTGGCGGCCTTGTTTCTACATTGCAAGACAGAACTGCTCAATCCAGACCTATCCCGCCACTAGATCCTCTATGAAATCCCAAGCACAGGTGAGTGGTTACCACAACCAGTGATAGACGAAGTAGAGATGGGCCATCAATTCAGGAGCACAAATACATTATTAACCCTTTGAGGACCAGGCCCAAAATGACCCAGTGGACCGCGCAAATTTTGATCTTAGTGTTTCCGTTTTTCCCTCCTCCCCTTCTAAGAGCTCTAGCACTCTCAGTTTTCTATCTACAAGCCATGTAAGTGCTTGTTTTTTACAGGAATAGTTGTACTTTGTAATGGCGTCATTCATTTTACCATAACATGTACGATGGAATTCCAAATATATTATTTATGAAGATATAAATTGGTGAAATCCAAAAAAGAATGCAATATGGTAACGTTTGGGGGGTTCCTGTGTCTACGTAATGCACTATATGGTAACAGCGACATGATACTATTAGTCTATAGGTCAGTCCGAACACAACCATCTGCAGGTTTACGCAGATTCTCTAATGTTATATATTTTTTTTAAATGAAATCCTTTTTTTTGGCAATTAATTATAAATAAAATGGGACTATTGTGACGCTTATAACGGTTTTATTTTTTCACCTACGGGGCTGTATGGGGTGTCATTTTTTCCGCCATGATCTCTAGTTTTTATTAATACCATATTTGTGAAGATCGGACGTTTTGATCACTTTTTATTAATTTTTTTATATATATAATGTAACATAAAATCGGTAATCCGCGCACTTTTTTCCCTCTTTTCGTGTACGCCGTTTACCGTTCGCAATGACGCTTGTTATATTTTAATAGATCGGACAATTACGCACGCTACGGTATATTATATGTTTATCTATTTATTTATTTTTATATGTTTTATTTATATAATGGGAAAGGGGGGTGATTTCAACTTTTATTGGGGGAGGGGCTTTGGGGTAGTGTGTTAGTGTTTTTAACTTTTTTTTTTTTACACTTTTGAAGTCCCTTTGGGGGACTTTTACATTCACTACTTGGATTTTTACACTGATGAATGCTATGCCATAGGCATAGCATTGATCAGTGTTATCGGCGCTCTGCTCATTGAGCCTGCCTGTGCAGGCTCAGTGACCAGAGCGCCGATCGGACCGCACGGAGGCAGGTGAGAGACCTCCGGCGGCCCGTTTTACCGATCGGGACCCCCGCAGTCACACTGCGGGGGTCCCGATCGGTAGGTGACAGGGGACTCCCCCTGTCACTTACACTTAAACGCCGCGGTCGCGCCGTTTAAGGTGTTAATGACACGCGGCAGCGCGATCGCTGCAGCGTGTCATTACCGGTGAGGTCCCGGCTGCTGATTGCAGCCGGCCCCCACCTGCTATGAAGCGCGCTCCGCTCCGGAGCGCGCTTCATAGCGGGAGAAACAACCAGGGCGTACAGTTACGCCCTAGGTCGTCTGGGGACAGACTTCCATGGCGTAACTATACGCCCTGGGTCGTCTAAGGGTTAATAAAGTACTTAATAATAAACTATTTGAGGTCCATCTCTACTGCGTCTTTCACGGACTGTGGTAACCACTCACCTGCGCTTGGGATTTCATAGAGGATTAAGTGGCACGATAGGTCTGGATCGAGCAGTTGTCGTACGTATTCCTGACACCAGTGGACATGGGTTGTGATCCCCTCCCTTTGAGATGTGGTGATTTGTGTATACCACAACATGCTTCTATAGAGTTGTGCCTATTTCTGCACAACTCAACTAGATGAGTTCATTTCAATATAATTTTGTGTGCTCACCTTTGCTGATTGCACTAGGAAGTGCCCTCTTGTTTGTTTCTATTGTTTCTACTTTAGCAGATTAAAGCATGTTATAGTTATGTGATTTCAGTAAATGTGTTTATTGCATCTTATTCTAATGCCTGTTCATAAAGGGGTGTTCTTATACAAAACATTTATGGCATATCCTCCTCCCCATTCACAGCAGCTGTAAAAATAGAGCAGCCGAAGCACTCCTAAAAGGTATGTTCACGCTGAGGAATGAACAAGAAATTTTAAGTGAAATCCATGCCTAAGTCTATGCGTATTCCGCTTGAAATACCACCCATAAATATTACCAGAGTGCTGACCCATTGTGTTCAACGGGATTTCCGCTCTGCTGTTCACATGGTGAAATTTACGTGCAGAATTTTCCACCCTGGAAGTGAGAGTAGGTTGCAGCAGGCAGTTAAAGGGGAACTCCGGATGAGAAAAACTTGTTTTCTATTACAAGTACATTAAAAGTTAAATATGCACAAGCCAAACAGACAGAAATGGCTGCACATCGCACCCATGGCTGACACGAAAGCTTATTCAGCTACATTTAAAACCAACATCAGAAGTTAGTATATAATTTGGCCAAACCATATTGCCTCATGTACCACGTGCAGGTCTTCTGATACACATGAGTCCCTAACCAAAAAACATCACTGTGCCGGTCAGCGACCACAATCCCCGCAAAGCGTGCGCAAGCAGAGAAGGGGGGCCACGGAATGGCCCCGCAACCCCATTGTCACAGGACCAGACCCCAAAGGGCCCCCCCAGACCCCGCAGGCGCCACCGGCGGAAAAAGTGGACGCCAAGCAACACAAGTGTGAACAAGCTCTTACCTCTCTCCATTCCTCTGCAGGTAGAATGGGAGAAAACTAGGAGATCCTCCCCTTATGTACACAGGTGCTTCCTGCTAATTTGGATCACATGGGTCTTACAAAGCACGAGTGCAAGCCACAATGAAAAAAGGGACAGAATACCTAAAATATGCACAAGCCAAAAAGACAGAAATGGCTGCACATCGCACCCATGGCTGACACGAAAGCTTATTCAGCTACATTTAAAACCAACATCAGAAGTTAGTATATAATTTGGCCAAACCATATTGCCTCATGTACCACGTGCAGGTCTTCTGATACATCTGAGTCCCTAACCAAAAAACATCACTGTGCCGGTCAGCGACCATAATCCCCGCAAAGCGTGCGCAAGCAGAGAAGGGGGGCCACGGAATGGCCCCGCAACCCCATTGTCACAGGACCAGACCCCAAAGGGCCCCCCCAGACCCCGCAGGCGCCACCGGCGGAAAAAGTGGACGCCAAGCAACACAAGTGTGAACAAGCTCTTACCTCTCTCCATTCCTCTGCAGGTAGAATGGGAGAAAACTAGGAGATCCTCCCCTTATGTACACAGGTGCTTCCTGCTAATTTGGATCACATGGGTCTTACAAAGCACGAGTGCAAGCCACAATGAAAAAAGGGACAGAATACCTAAAATATGCACAAGCCAAAAAGACAGAAATGGCTGCACATCGCACCCATGGCTGACACGAAAGCTTATTCAGCTACATTTAAAACCAACATCAGAAGTTAGTATATAATTTGGCCAAACCATATTGCCTCATGTACCACGTGCAGGTCTTCTGATACACATGAGTCCCTAACCAAAAAACATCACTGTGCCGGTCAGCGACCACAATCCCCGCAAAGCGTGCGCAAGCAGAGAAGGGGGGCCACGGAATGGCCCCGCAACCCCATTGTCATAGGACCAGACCCCAAAGGGCCCCCCCAGACCCCGCAGGCGCCACCGGCGGAAAAAGTGGACGCCAAGCAACACAAGTGTGAACAAGCTCTTACCTCTCTCCATTCCTCTGCAGGTAGAATGGGAGAAAACTAGGAGATCCTCCCCTTATGTACACAGGTGCTTCATGCTAATTTGGATCACATGGGTCTTACAAAGCACGAGTGCAAGCCACAATGAAAAAAGGGACAGAATACCTAAAATATGCACAAGCCAAAAAGACAGAAATGGCTGCACATCGCACCCATGGCTGACACGAAAGCTTATTCAGCTACATTTAAAACCAACATCAGAAGTTAGTATATAATTTGGCCAAACCATATTGCCTCATGTACCACGTGCAGGTCTTCTGATACATCTGAGTCCCTAACCAAAAAACATCACTGTGCCGGTCAGCGACCACAATCCCCGCAAAGCGTGCGCAAGTAGAGAAGGGGGGCCACGGAATGGCCCCGCAACCCCATTGTCACAGGACCAGACCCCAAAGGGCCCCCCCAGACCCCGCAGGCGCCACCGGCGGAAAAAGTGGACGCCAAGCAACACAAGTGTGAACAAGCTCTTACCTCTCTCCATTCCTCTGCAGGTAGAATGGGAGAAAACTAGGAGATCCTCCCCTTATGTACACAGGTGCTTCCTGCTAATTTGGATCACATGGGTCTTACAAAGCACGAGTGCAAGCCACAATGAAAAAAGGGACAGAATACCTAAAATATGCACAAGCCAAAAAGACAGAAATGGCTGCACATCGCACCCATGGCTGACACGAAAGCTTATTCAGCTACATTTAAAACCAACATCAGAAGTTAGTATATAATTTGGCCAAACCATATTGCCTCATGTACCACGTGCAGGTCTTCTGATACACATGAGTCCCTAACCAAAAAACATCACTGTGCCGGTCAGCGACCACAATCCCCGCAAAGCGTGCGCAAGCAGAGAAGGGGGGCCACGGAATGGCCCCGCAACCCCATTGTCACAGGACCAGACCCTAAAGGGCCCCCCCCAGACCCCGCAGGCGCCACCGGCGGAAAAAGTGGACGCCAAGCAACACAAGTGTGAACAAGCTCTTACCTCTCTCCATTCCTCTGCAGGTAGAATGGGAGAAAACTAGGAGATCCTCCCCTTATGTACACAGGTGCTTCCTGCTAATTTGGATCACATGGGTCTTACAAAGCACGAGTGCAAGCCACAATGAAAAAAGGGACAGAATACCTAAAATATGCACAAGCCAAAAAGACAGAAATGGCTGCACATCGCACCCATGGCTGACACGAAAGCTTATTCAGCTACATTTAAAACCAACATCAGAAGTTAGTATATAATTTGGCCAAACCATATTGCCTCATGTACCACGTGCAGGTCTTCTGATACACATGAGTCCCTAACCAAAAAACATCACTGTGCCGGTCAGCGACCACAATCCCCGCAAAGCGTGCGCAAGCAGAGAAGGGGGGCCACGGAATGGCCCCGCAACCCCATTGTCACAGGACCAGACCCCAAAGGGCCCCCCCAGACCCCGCAGGCGCCACCGGCGGAAAAAGTGGACGCCAAGCAACACAAGTGTGAACAAGCTCTTACCTCTCTCCATTCCTCTGCAGGTAGAATAGGAGAAAACTAGGAGATCCTCCCCTTATGTACACAGGTGCTTCCTGCTAATTTGGATCACATGGGTCTTACAAAGCACGAGTGCAAGCCACAATGAAAAAAGGGACAGAATACCTAAAATATGCACAAGCCAAAAAGACAGAAATGGCTGCACATCGCACCCATGGCTGACACGAAAGCTTATTCAGCTACATTTAAAACCAACATCAGAAGTTAGTATATAATTTGGCCAAACCATATTGCCTCATGTACCACGTGCAGGTCTTCTGATACACATGAGTCCCTAACCAAAAAACATCACTGTGCCGGTCAGCGACCACAATCCCCGCAAAGCGTGCGCAAGCAGAGAAGGGGGGCCACGGAATGGCCCCGCAACCCCATTGTCACAGGACCAGACCCCAAAGGGCCCCCCCAGACCCCGCAGGCGCCACCGGCGGAAAAAGTGGACGCCAAGCAACACAAGTGTGAACAAGCTCTTACCTCTCTCCATTCCTCTGCAGGTAGAATGGGAGAAAACTAGGAGATCCTCCCCTTATGTACACAGGTGCTTCCTGCTAATTTGGATCACATGGGTCTTACAAAGCACGAGTGCAAGCCACAATGAAAAAAGGGACAGAATACCTAAAATATGCACAAGCCAAAAAGACAGAAATGGCTGCACATCGCACCCATGGCTGACACGAAAGCTTATTCAGCTACATTTAAAACCAGCATCAGAAGTTAGTATATAATTTGGCCAAACCATATTGCCTCATGTACCACGTGCAGGTCTTCTGATACACATGAGTCCCTAACCAAAAAACATCACTGTGCCGGTCAGCGACCACAATCCCCGCAAAGCGTGCGCAAGCAGAGAAGGGGGGCCACGGAATGGCCCCGCAACCCCATTGTCACAGGACCAGACCCCAAAGGGCCCCCCCAGACCCCGCAGGCGCCACCGGCGGAAAAAGTGGACGCCAAGCAACACAAGTGTGAACAAGCTCTTACCTCTCTCCATTCCTCTGCAGGTAGAATGGGAGAAAACTAGGAGATCCTCCCCTTATGTACACAGGTGCTTCCTGCTAATTTGGATCACATGGGTCTTACAAAGCACGAGTGCAAGCCACAATGAAAAAAGGGACAGAATACCTAAAATATGCACAAGCCAAAAAGACAGAAATGGCTGCACATCGCACCCATGGCTGACACGAAAGCTTATTCAGCTACATTTAAAACCAGCATCAGAAGTTAGTATATAATTTGGCCAAACCATATTGCCTCATGTACCACGTGCAGGTCTTCTGATACACATGAGTCCCTAACCAAAAAACATCACTGTGCCGGTCAGCGACCACAATCCCCGCAAAGCGTGCGCAAGTAGAGAAGGGGGGCCACGGAATGGCCCCGCAACCCCATTGTCACAGGACCAGACCCCAAAGGGCCCCCCCAGACCCCGCAGGCGCCACCGGCGGAAAAAGTGGACGCCAAGCAACACAAGTGTGAACAAGCTCTTACCTCTCTCCATTCCTCTGCAGGTAGAATGGGAGAAAACTAGGAGATCCTCCCCTTATGTACACAGGTGCTTCCTGCTAATTTGGATCACATGGGTCTTACAAAGCACGAGTGCAAGCCACAATGAAAAAAGGGACAGAATACCTAAAATATGCACAAGCCAAAAAGACAGAAATGGCTGCACATCGCACCCATGGCTGACACGAAAGCTTATTCAGCTACATTTAAAACCAACATCAGAAGTTAGTATATAATTTGGCCAAACCATATTGCCTCATGTACCACGTGCAGGTCTTCTGATACACATGAGTCCCTAACCAAAAAACATCACTGTGCCGGTCAGCGACCACAATCCCCGCAAAGCGTGCGCAAGCAGAGAAGGGGGGCCACGGAATGGCCCCGCAACCCCATTGTCACAGGACCAGACCCCAAAGGGCCCCCCCAGACCCCGCAGGCGCCACCGGCGGAAAAAGTGGACGCCAAGCAACACAAGTGTGAACAAGCTCTTACCTCTCTCCATTCCTCTGCAGGTAGAATGGGAGAAAACTAGGAGATCCTCCCCTTATGTACACAGGTGCTTCCTGCTAATTTGGATCACATGGGTCTTACAAAGCACGAGTGCAAGCCACAATGAAAAAAGGGACAGAATACCTAAAATATGCACAAGCCAAAAAGACAGAAATGGCTGCACATCGCACCCATGGCTGACACGAAAGCTTATTCAGCTACATTTAAAACCAACATCAGAAGTTAGTATATAATTTGGCCAACATTAAAAGTTAAATATATGTTTCTATACAATGTATTACTGTATCTGTACGGTTCTGCCACACTGGTAGCTGAAAGAAATCCTGGAAGTGAAAAAAATGGCCCCTGTGCAAATCCACATTGTCTCCTGCTCCTTCTGCTCTCCCCTCCTTAGGAGACAAATCTTCCATGCCTCTGTCTCACATTGTGTGTGTGTTTGCTGAGATCAGGCTAATGATTCAGACAGGAGACAGGGCGTGATGTCCCAGGAGGCTTGGCTGACCATCTCTGACCAGCCAGAAGCAGTTGCAGAACTGATTTCTCTAATTGTGCAAAAGTGTGCAGTGAAATTAGGGCTGCGTTCACACATTTTGGAGTGTCATTGCAGTACTGCAGCATATTCACAAAAATGATGCAGTTATGCTACGTTTACATGGAATGATAATTCGCCCGATCTTACGATTAACGACTTCATAGTAACGATTTATAACGATCAGCGTTTAGGCGGAACGATATATCGTATGGAAAATTCGTTTTGCAATCGCTTAAGTCTATCTCGCACATAGGTAAAATAGGTGAACGACTGTTTACACGGAACTATCTGCGTAATTTTTGCGAACGACGAACATGTTCAAAGATCAAAATGAACGATTTCTTGCTCATTGTTCGTTGCGTTTACACGTACGATTATCATTCAAATTCAATCGTTTTCGTCTAAATTAGCACGTTCTGTGTAAACGCAGCATAACACAAGTAAATTATGCTAAGCGGCAGAGAAGATCAGAGCCTTATTGTGGGGCTCAACTTCAAAGATAACAGATGCTTGATCATAATATGTGCGTGGAAATGAAAAGAAAAAAAATATCAAAAAGTTCTTTACTTTATTTCAATATCAGCGTTACAGGTAGAGAATACAGCGTGCTGTGCAGTGTTACAGGTAGAGAATACAGCGTGCTGTGTGGTGTTACAGGTGGAGAATACAGCGTGCTGTGCAGTGTTACAGGTAGACAATACAGCGTGCTGTGTGGTGTTACAGGTAGAGAATACAGCGTGCTGTGTGGTGTTACAGGTAGAGAATACAGTGTGCTGTGTGGTGTTACAGGTAGAGAATACAGTGTGCTGTGTGGTGTTACAGGTAGAGAATACAGCGTGCTGTGTGGTGTTACAGGTAGAGAATACAGCGTGCTGTGTGGTGTTACAGGTAGAGAAAACAGCGTGCTGTGTGGTGTTACAGGTAGAGAATACAGCGTGCTGAGTGGTGTTAAAGGTAGAGAATACAGCGTGCTGTGTGGTGTCACAGGTAGAGAATACAGCGTGCTGTGTGGTGTTACAGATAGTAACAGTGTGCTGTGTGGTGTTACAGGTAGAGAATACAGCGTGCTGTGTGGTGTTACAGGTAGAGAATACAGCGTGCTCTGTGGTGTTACAGGTAGAGAATACAGCGTGCTGTGTGGTTTTACAGGTAGAGAATACAGCAAGCTGTGTGGTGTTACAGGTAGAAAATACAGCAAGCTTTGTGGTGTTACAGGTAGAGAATACAGTGCTGTGTGGTGTTACAGGTAGAGAATACAGTGCTGTGTGGTGTTACAGGTAGAGAATACAGTGTACTGTGTGGTGTCACTAGGGCAGAACAAGTGGCTGGGTACTGTGAACACAGTGTTTCACCTAATAAATCATTGGGAGCTGTGAATACATTTGCATCACAATTTTTTTTTTTTAAATGTTTCCTTCAAAAATAAATACACAATGTCCAAGCATGCCAAAAAATCTGGCCCTCATCAGGGTGTGGCCAGTGTTACAGAAGGTGGTCCCAGTAAAAGATAGACTCATGGGAGTGTTGATTGGGTGTCTGAGTCCCAATTGGAATTGCCAGAGCCGTCAGCAAGAGAGCTCCTGCTGAGCCTACCAGCTTCCCTAGACCCGAAGACACTGGATTTGGAGAACGTTTTTGAGGATTCTCCTGAGAGGCAACAAGTTGAATGAAACGTTGAGGCTCGCGGGGTTGACACATCCCAGACTGGTTAGGAAAGCTAGGCAGGGGCAGCTTCTGACTGCAGGACGAGATCATACTGCATGGCTATGGAGAATGAAAGCTTAGGAGAAGACAAGTTTATCCCAGATTAGGAAGATGATGACATTGCAGACCCCACGTGGAATCCATGTCCACAAATGACATCCTCAGCATCATCATCAGAGGATGAAGCTGTGTCTCTGCTACCGACCCAGCATCAGATCCCATCCCAAAGATTCTGAGTCAGGAGTAAAAAGGGGTAGGAGTAGTGCATCAGCCAAAAGACGCCTGAAAGGCCTTGGCACTTAACGGGTACCACAAGGAGGTAGCAGTGGAAGTCCAGAAGAGACTACCAGTGTGCCTGCTCGGAGGAATTATCCACTGGCATCAATTCTTCTGTCTTGGTGACGGAAAAGACTGTTCAGCCATCTGTAACATCTGTAACTATAAAGTGGGTCGGGTTTGAGTCCAAACCCAGGCACCACTTCTATGCATCAGCATATGGAGTGCCACCACCCAACTGACTGGAAGAAATGGAACCCCCAGGGCATGTGCCAGTCTCCATCAAAATAAAGCCCCCAATAAAATAGTCCCTTACCTTAAGTAATCTTTTTTTTTTTTTTTTTAACATGCCAAGTAATTTTACCCCTTACACCATAAACCATCATGTCTGACAGCTGCATTTAAATGCTCTTATATGCAGGCGCGGCAATCACCCGCACCCGCTAACAGCCACGGTTCTGGGCTGCAGAAAGCAGCCTGGATCGCGTTGGTTCAGAGGGGGGTCTCTGAACCCCCCTAACGGCACCATGACATATGAGATATGTCATGGGTCGTTAAGGGGTTAATCAGGCCAGTTTCTTTTGAACTACTTTGTAAGTAGAAAAGGAAACAAACAGTGCTGCAAATATGTACATTTATATGTTTACCTTCAATGATTTCTGCAGCATTTGGTGCAGCTATTAGGTGGAGCATGTTGGAGGTACAAACTGACAAGAAACTAATCACTAATAGGTTCATAGATTATTGATGAAGATTTATCGCTGCTAGCAAAGTTTAATGCACTTCTTTGTCATAAGTTAATGGAGGGGACTTGCTTTCATAAGGCACCAATGTTTGTTGTTTTGGCCATGTTAGCCCCAGCAGGAATGACATCAGACAACAAGCTAGTGGCCACATGAGTCCACCAGTACTGGGTAATAACCAGATTGAGTGCTGAGATTACCTCTGTACTGTAGAAAGTGAAAGAATATGTGTGCAGATAATGTGAAAACATGGATCTGGAAGCTTACAGGGTATTTCATAAAACATATATTTATATATATTTTTTTTATTCTAAAGGTATTTCCAACAGCAGGTATAATTGAATGGTGTGTATTATTGCCAAGACCCTGCTGCAGTAAATGTTGTCATCTTGTACATAATACAGCACCTGCATCTCAATAGAAATAATTTTTTCAAACTGTTAAATAGATTGTGTTTTATGTAGATATCTTTTTTTTTACTTCTTTTCTTTTTTTGGTAGTGTATAATAAAATGAGATGTTATTATAGATAATACATTTTAATCTCTCAAAGTGGTTGCCCAGGGAACAGAAAGGGTCTTTTTTTTCTTCCTACCCAGTGCTCCATTTCTCTATTTATGTATCTGCCCTGTCTTGGCAGTATAACTTTAGAGATGGAGGGGGGGGCTTCACCCTATTCTGACCAAAAAGAAAACACCAAAACAGACATGTTTAAAAGCAATTAAAACACTGCATGGGTGTATGGTAGCCTAAGAAAGGGGATATAATAATCCCCCACTTCACCAGGATATTAGACAATAATTTTACTCCACATGATCCAATACACATGTCGTCATACACATGTCATCACACACAGTGACTTCGTCAGGGGTAAAAGTTTTAGGGGTGTCGTGACCCCTGATGAAGTCACTATGTGTGACGACACTCATTTGGTCTACACCAGGCTATTAGCTCCCATGACTGTAGGGTGACTATATATTTATTTTATGCAAATGGTTAGGCATTTCTTTACATTCTTTGTGTAATAGTTTGTTGTTTACAGGTTTTTTCTAGCACCTTTTTTTTAGCACCATTAGCACTTTATATGTGAAAGTGTTCGTGGATTGATTTTGATTATTTGCTTTCATTAGGGTGTATTTGCTTTGTTTGTTATAATACCGCATTTGTGGGTCTATTACAAATTGTTATCATGTTTAATGCCAACTTTTCTTTGTTTGAATAATACAATGATTACAAGTAGGAACTTACCACTCCCCATGCCCGTGTTGAGTGGCTGGACCGGCCTTGGGACCCCCGCTGGAAGGCATTTTCCCCTGAGTGTTGACAAAATTCCGGTCCTGGCTGATGGACTGGCTGAGTGGCCAGTCCAACAGCAGTGTCATGACATGTCAGTGCCGGAGATCCCAGAGCCCGGCTGGGGTCCCGAAGCGGCTCTTGACACTCACCGGAGAGGGAAGTTCCTACTTCTAAACAACTTCACCCCCGCCAGCTGCCACATTTTAGAAATCACCAGACTTTTCCATTAAAGCCTCTTAGGCTACGCTTTAATCAGTAATGTGGCTTCTTTTTGCTGTCTTAAAAGATCCCATTAAATTACTTTGTGATTAGATGGGAGCACCACAAAATGGCCATTGCCTACTTCTTCTTTGGAAATCTTCTGCCCAGCTGCTTTTTTTGAAGTTGTAATAAAGGAAGCTTTTTGCTCTTTTGCATTGGGTTGTGTTGTGTTTCTGTTGTGGTTTTTCTCATTTGATGAAAAGAACAGTGCTGGCTGCTACATACTACCGATGGAGACTTGTAAAATGGGGAAATACTGCCCATCTCTTGTAAAAGGAGATGACTGACCAGCTTAAGAAATGTTTGAATAAGTATACAAAATGTAGTGGGCAAAACATCAGAACTAACTGCCCCTAGTGGGAAAGTTAAGTAGTGTTAGTGGTGAAGCTAAATATCAGCTAAAACTTTAGAAATAAAGACAACACTCAAAATCTACTGAATATATATACAGTAATTATATAGATAGGGGAGATACCCTTCATAGCTCCTAAAATTGTTTGGGGTTAAATGTAAACTGTGCATCTACTAGGTATGAAACATAAAAAATCTTGTTTGTTATGTAGCAATTGTCTTGCCATATTGCTGTTAAATCTGTCAGAATACAGTGAATACTAAGAATGATATATTCATTATATAATATCTGCCAATAAAACAGCAGGTGCTTTGTCACAGTGAAACAACGTTCTTTTTGTAACAAGTTAGGTGCATATGCTGAAAGACTCACGAGGTGCAACTGGCTTAATTTGCCGCTGAACTCCCACATGAGAAATCTCATTGGAGCTGTCTCATTAGTCAATACATGGAAGAATGTATTCTTTGATTATGTAAAACTACTCACAAATTTTTTACTATTGTTATAATTTGTTACGGGTCACAATCTTCATTTCTATTTCAATCATGAAGTGTACAAATATGACTTTCATTTGACAGAAACTTAGAAACATAGAAGATTGATGGCAGAAAAAGACCATCTGTACCACCCAATTTCCCCCTTATATTATTTTCATTTTATCTTAGGATACATATATTTTTATCCCAAGAATGCTTAAAGGGGCTATCCAGACACAGTATATTGATTACCTATTCTTAGACTAGTAAGCAAATTTCCTTTGTTTAAGGGTTACCCCCTTCTAGAATTTTCTATTGTGTTATGGTTAGTGTATATACAACCTCTGGAACCCCTGCTGAGCCCACTAATACACAGTAGCCCTTTTGGCACCTTCTTAGTATATTTTTCTTTGGTTGCTAAGTGGGAGAAGGTATTCGTTTTTTTTAAAGCAAAACAAAAAATTAAAAAGAACATAAAGTCAAGTTAAGTTTCTAAAAATAACTTTAGAAATGCAAAAAATGTGAGATTTGTATAATACGTATTCCTTTTCAGTATTATTTTTTTAATATCTAGTATATTGTGTATTCTTTATAAAAGACAGCTTTGGTTAGAGATGTGTTATTGTGACATTGTGTCCTGGATATTACAACATTTGCTTCTTCTTTACAGGTAATGCATATTGTGTTTTTATGTCAAAGAAAAGTATAGAAAGTACAGTTACTGAAGCTAATTGCAGTAAGCTTGTTAACCCCTGTGATCAATGATTACTGGTGTGGAAATCCATTTTCTCAGTGAACTGTCAAACAGGCTGTAATGGAAGTCTTACCATAGCAGTAATGGAGGCCTTTAGAAGGCTCCTGGTTGAAATGGCAACCAATCACCACCCCATATTGTGTGGGGTCAGAATGGACCCGGTTAAATGTCTGGTGTTGCCGTGGACTGTGGCTAGATGGTTTAATGTCCAGCAATGGAGCTATCTCCAGAGCTAGCTGCTCACTGACTTTGGTTGTCAGCTGCAGGGTATGGAGAAGGCATGGCTCCCAAGACCTCTCCATACAGTATTAACACTTCTGTGCCAAAGGTGTAGTGCAGAACATTATAGAGTATCTGTCATTATGTAGGTTTTCATGATCGGCGTGCTATTGCTCCTGCCATTAAAAGATCGGGTAACCATGGATACACCCATGTCAAGTGAACTCAACTGGCATGGATGTATCCATGGTTACATGATGTTATAAGGCAGGAGCGACTGCACACCGATTGTAAAAACCTACATAATGACATAAGGGTGCCTTCACACCTACCGGATCCACAGCGGATCTCACTTCTGCGGATTCGAAGCGAGAACCGCTGCGGATCTGATATCAATTCACCCCTATGATAGCACATATTCGCAGCGGGATTGACATCCCACTGTGAATATGTGCTTTAACTCCCTGGTGCCCACAGCCCCGCCGTCGCATCCCCCATCCCCGGCGGCGGCACATCCCCAACATCCCGGCCACATCCCCCCCATCAGCCCATCTCCGGCCCGCCGCCGCGAGCATACATTACCTGCTCAGCGGCGCGGCTGCAGTGTGGCTCTCGGCTCCGGTCCCGCTCAGCTGATCTGAGCGGGACCGGAGCCGTCAGCCTCACTGCAGCCCCGCCGCTGAGCAGGTACTGCATGCTCTCGGCGGTGGGATGCGGGCAGCGGCGGGCTGGGGGTGGGCCGATGGGGGGATGTGGCCGGGATGGGGGGGATGCGCCGGGGATGCGACGGCGGTCCTGCAGGCACCAGGAAGTTAAAGCACATATTCACAGCGGGATGTCAATCCCGCTGTGAATATGTGCTATCATAGGGGTGAATGGTACCGGATCTGCAGTGGTTCTCGTTGCGAATCCGCAGAAGTGAGATCCGCTGTGGATCCGGTAGGTGTGAAGGCACCCTAAGGAATCAAAATGAGTCTTCATTCAAGGAACTATGGCTGACCAATGTAATCTTTGAAAAATCTAAATCAAATATAAGAAGATTTGAATAAACTTGATACATTAAAGGAGAAGTGCGGTGTTTTATAAAAGCCAGCAGCCTGCAGGTGGAGGTGGGAAATTGATATCAAGTAACAACTTACCTCTCCTTGTGCCTCCAAAATGAGCGGCGGAAGTGAGTGGTGGGAGCAACCGGGGGACTCCTACCAGGCTCTGGGATCTCCAGGGTGTCCACGACTCAACCCGGCTGATGCACCGGCCACACTGAGGAATTTTCTAGGAATTGTAGAGGAATGTTTTCTGCTTCAAATTCCTCATCTATTCAGCTCCTCATTCCTCAGCTATTCAAGCAGAATTCAAGCAGAAGGCAAGCAGAATTCAAGCGGAATTTGAGCAGAATTTCAAGCAGAAAGATTGGGGGGGGGGGAGATTGTGGGTACAGAGTCGCTTTAATGAAATCTTTAACAATATCATCTTATAGACAAGCATGTCTCATGAGCGCCAAGCATTAAAAGTAAACAGAAGGTTGAAGTTAAAACAGTTGTTCCCATTGAACAGATATTTTAGTTTTGGGGTGCAGGTCGGGGGAGACAAACTTATTGAGCATTAAAACTACTTTGAAGAGAATGGCTATATTCCCACTATGTTGGTTTTTAGAAAAGAAAGCAATTAAATCAGCATCCGTTCTTTTCTGCAGAGGCGGCATTACATTGAATTCAACGCAATCCCGAACGCTTTGTCCCCACGTCATTATTATAATGTCCGTTCTTTAGAACGGACTTTAAAATAATGAACTTGCCTAGCACAATTCACATAATATAAAGTACGGTGGCTGTACTTTACATTGTAGTCAATGGTTTATTGAATTGTGGGCACACCCAATGGTGCCTGCAATTAAATTGTTAAAAGATAGTGTTCCTGTAGCCATACAGAAGCGTCCGGCAGTATAACACCGTCTATTACTATGCAACGGACAGTGTTATACTTCATGTGAACATAGCCTATCCTGGTTACAGTGACAATGTGAGCCAATGTAAATGAGGTTAAATGTCTGATCAGACCATTGTATAGGATTTCTAATGCCAGTGAGCGGTATCCATGTGCCATGTATCCATATTGCATGCTATAGTTTCAAATATTCTGAGGCATGAATATTGCACCTACATGGACAGGCACCATGTACTGATATGAGAATTTTTACTGCATAGTTTTTAGTGGTGAAGTACATCACTTTAATCCTGTATACCTGAAAGCGTTTAATTAGGATTAAAGCAGTGTTTTGTTCTACTATATACGGATCCATTTTTATTCATGTGTTCATCTTTAACGTTAATACAACTTGAACCATAAAAACATATCTGAAGTTGAATTAGTGGCACAACCCTATGCTTATGAAATAAAACTATTTTAGATTGATTTTGGCATGTACTGTAGAGATGTAATATATTGGATATGCAGCATTGGACATATGGCAACAGTGTAAAAAACACTGTAATAGAATATCGCTTTTGCTGTGCTTCATAGCATATTATCTATTGATTGAACACAACCAGTTCAACATTTTTCAAGCACAGTAATTTTTCTAACAACGTGATTTCTGATAATAAATGGGTATTTACACAGTCATCAGCAAAGAAAACCTTGGCAGGTCTTGAATCAATAGAATATGTGGACGTTCTCCAGGCTTTCCACTGGGAGATGTGAGATATGTTCATAAGAATGGAAAAGTTGAGTTATAAACAGAACAGGGTGGATATTATTTTAATTCTTTACATATCTAAATTTATCCTGAAAGAGCAATTCAAATAAAACTATTTTCCTATATGTTATATACACCAAAGAAGATCACATTTGAGGCTATGTTCACACAACAACAATGATCTCCATCATTTTTCTGTTTGGCCGACTGTCAGTGCAATGATGGCTGTTGGTACGTTTTAATAGTTTGGGTTTAGTAATTGGCCTATGGATGTGTATTTAATTGAAAACTCCATTGAATTTATTAATATAAAACGTTGAAAGGATGGTGAAAAAAGAAAAACGGTGTGTGAACAACTAAAAAATAACATCCAGTGTTTGCAAAAAATGTCCGCAAATAATTCCAATGATCATTATTTTGACGTCCGCACAGACAAATTCTGTCATTTTATACACTGTGTGCATTGGACGTCTGTCATCCCATAGACTTCAATGCATTGCACTGTAGTCAATAAAGTCGCGGCAATAACGGATGTAATTTTAAATAGAAAAGGCTGTTTATCTTTTTTTTGGCATTGTGTAAACATAGCCTTATGCTGTCCATTGATATTCTGAAATAATTTGAATAAAAAGGATCTATAGAAAGATTTATCTATTTGAGTACATAACATGTTGTGCTTTTGGAAGTTTATTCATTCTAAGCAAACAGTCATTATTTGACTGCTCATTTACTCAGAGTGCCATGGTAACGTAAGCATAGGGAATGTAAAGGAGAAAGTAGTGCCAATTCTTCATAGAAGTTGATTTCATTGGTGAATGTTATTTCTTAAACGTTTCTGAACACTATAAAAAAAGAAAACTTGCCATATCATAAGCACCATATATTTTGTTTTGTCAAACAGCATGCCAATATAATTCTCTTTCATTATTTTTTTTATTTTTTTGTGCCCTTGATTCGAGGATGCTGTTCAAATGATAAGGGGTTAATATACAGAATTCACACATGCAGAACGTAACATAAAACCAGGAAAAGAACTACATAGGGATAGAGGACCTTGACGGTACATAAGGATTGCTTTGAAAGGGCAGCTCGTAACAGTATGGTGCAGAGTTCACATTGTAAAGAATGAAGGCAGATTGCAATGGAATCAGCGTTTATTCTTTACTGCAGGGGCGGCATTGCATTGAAGTCAATGCAATGCCACCTGCTGTGTTCACACATCATTATTTTAACGCCTGTTCTTTAAAATGGACATTAAAATAATGTACATGCCTATAATTTCAGGACACTGTTCAATAAACAGAGTCTGGAAATAATAGCTGTTCACTCAATGTAATATGCAGCAGCGGGCGCATATTACATTAAAATGAATGGTTAATTGATTTGCGGACATACCCGATGGTGCCCGCAAGTTAATGTTAAAGAAGAATGTTGAATGATGCAGAGGTATTTGCTGCAGGAATGTCCTGAATGCAGCCCGGCGGTCGGCAGTTTAACTGCTTCTGTTGCTATGTCTTAGCAGCCTTAATGTAGCTTGTAGCCTAATCTTAAGAAGTGGGTTTCCAAGTTGCACTTTAAGATCTTGATGGTGGATGAGAGCCAGGATGTTTTGGGGGTAGTAAGTTCCAGAATATGGGGGAAGCTCAGGCAAAATATTTGAGGTGTTTGTATGAGAAGCAAAGGGGGTGCACAAGTGAAGGTCTTGTGAGGATCGGAGGTTTGTTAGGGAAAGAAGTTTGATATCAAGTAAGAGATGTACTGTAATGAGAAGATTGGATAACCTTGTATGTAATGGTTGAAAATTTAAAATGAATTTACCTTGAAGCCCCCAAGCTCCACAAAATCTTCAACAAGTCCACCATCCACCCTTTATACTTTTTCTGTTTCTTATGGGCCCCTTAAGCACAGGGTTCAGGTTTCCTTTGCATTCCCCTACAGCTATGCCCTCTATATAGACAGTATAGAGCTGCATTTTCATACTTACAAATATTTAACAATAGTGGAGTAAAAAAGCTCTAACTTAGAAGAACAAAGCAAATCATTGAACTGATGAATATGACTTAATAAACGGAGGGAACAGGCTGCTTGTCTTTCTTAACTGGCTTTGTTTATATCCATGTGAAATGCTTTCCTAAATCATACAAATTACTACTGAATACTAAACAATACATGTTTTAACAAAGCTATAAAAAAACAATCCCACATTTATCCACAGAGGTGTCATAATAGTCACATGGATGTGTGCTTGGAGAACAATCACTGAATTATTTGGTTCTCTAAAGCTTTACCAACATCAATAAGTATAGGAATTGTGTCACAATCATTAATGATTTCATTTAAGGCTAGGCAAAAAAACATCAATTTTCCACAATGAATGAGCATGAAAATGAACAATAAAAGATTTGCTTATTTAGATATTTTGTTTTAAATCCACTTTGGTAATATTGCTGACACTAAGATGTTCTTGCAAGATACGATCAGTGGGGCCTTAGAGATTGTGAAATAGTTTGTAAAGCCAGGTATTTTAGAAGCTAAATAATGATTGCAACACGTAGTGGGAAGGAAGGACACCTTATTTTTACATATTTTTGTTATTAAGTACATTTATTATGGCTGCCTTACAATGATGTTTTTCTTTAGTGAGCCTTAAAACACTGGCTTACATCAATGCCCCTGCTAGACTCTTAAAGGGGTATTTTTTTCTAAGAGTGTGCTCAGCCAGGGGAAAACATTAAAAATATAAAAAAAGTAGGTTCCTTTTTCCTGCTGTTCTACTGGAAACATAGAAACATAGAAAATTGTCAGCAGAAAAAGACCACTAGGTTCATCTAGTCTGCCCTTTAAGTATTCAATTCTTCTTATCTTAGAATAGATATATGTTTATCCCTGGCATGTCTGGAAGTTTGTTCTAAGTATCCACTACTCTTTCAGTAAAGTAATATTTTCTCACGTTGCTTCTGATCTTTCCCCCAACTAACCTCATGCTGTGTCCTCTTGTTCTTAAGTTCAGTTTTTTTTTCCCTAAAAAGCACTTCCCTCCTGAACCCTGTTATTTAGTCCTTTAATATACTTAACCCTTAGGCGACCCTGGACATACCTGTACATCCAGGGCCGCCTCCATGTGTTCAGAGCGGGGCCGCGCGGCGGCCGCACTCTGAACCGCCGCGGTCCCAGATGCCACTCGTAACCCGAGTTACGAGTCCAATCGCCGTGCCCGCTAATACAGTAATCGGATGCAGCTGTCAAAATTGACAGCTGCATCCGTTCCCTGGTGTCTAGTGGGGAGGATCGCTCCTCTGGGACATTGTCCCGGAGGAGCGATCCACACATCTTACCCCGTCCAGGGTCAGCGCCGTAGTGGCGCTGATCCTGGCTCGGCACTCGATTGCTTACGGCTGCAGCAGCCGGAAGCAATCAATGTTTCTATCTCATCTCATCAATGAGAGATCAGAGTACTTATTCTAGAAGTCTGTAAGTGTAAAAGTAAAAATAAAACAGTTTGAATCACCCCCCTTTTCCCATGTTATAAATAAAAATAAATAAATAAATAAATAAACAAACATGCTTGGTATAGCCGCGTGCTTAATTGCCAAAACTATTAATTAATCACATTCCTGATTTCGCACGGTAAATGGGGTAAGCGCAAAAAAATCCCAAAGTGCAAAATTGCGCATTTTTGATCGCATCAAATCCAGAAAAATTGTAATAAAAAGCGATCAAAAAGTCGCATATGCGAAATCAAGGTACCGATAGAAAGTAAACATCATGGCACAAAAAATGACACCTCACACAGTTCCATAGACCAAAGGATAAAAGCGCTATAAGCCTGGGAATGGAGCGATTTTAAGAAACATATATTTGATATCAATGGTTTGAATTTTTTACAGGCCATCAGATACAATGAAAGTTATACATGTTACATATCGTTGTAATCGTAACGACTTGAGGAACATGTATAAGAAGTCAGTTTTACCCCAGGGTGAACGGCGTAAAAACGAAAAAAAAAAAAGGTTTCAATCATGTCCCCCCTTCTTTCCTCCAGAGTTTAGCCATGATTAATCCTGCTTGCCGGCATAAGTTATCATAAATAAGATGCAGGAGGAGGCTATTAAGGCATACACTGAAAGTGTTGTGCAACAGGACTTGCTCCAGGAGAATAGCAATGGCAGGGAGAATGAGAAAGGTAATTGCAGGTTTTATGTTTACTTCTAGACTTTACACCTTTTAAAGAAGAAAACAAAATAAAATTTGCACTACCCTCATAGCCAAGAACCAAATGGACACCCTCCACCACTATGATGCTATGTTTTGCTACCTCAGAAGGACTCCCCCCCCCTTATTTACTTTTCAATACTCATGGGTCATTTCCCCACACCTATTATTGCTTATAATAAAGATCCTCTGGAGATTTATGTTGTCAAAAAGTAGCAGCAAATTTGCATTAAACCATTAAACATGCCTTGGACAGAGGTGATAAACATCATGTTCAAAAAACATTTGTTATGTAAAACAACGCCACAAATGTCATCTATATATAAAATGATCCTCATCAATGGTGTAGCATTTCATTTTCTAAAGAAAGACAAATGCATATAATAATGCATAATATAATGTTAGTACTTAATTAAAAGCCTGTGAAAAGATACCCTAATTCTAGTTTTACCATTACAGTCCATTGGTATACATGTTATTGAAATGCTGTATGCTGCTGTTTTCCTTTCATTTGGGATTTGTTTTCAAGTAATTCATGGTGACAGAATAATTACAGGCACAATCTGTGTGATATTTAGGTTTCTGACTAGCAGGCAAAGTGATTGTAATGGCAGCCACATTAAGAGCTTTATACCAAGTTCTTCAAAATAAAAAAGGGAGGATGTCAAGTGCTATAAAGGATTGAATCTCTCATGCAACATAACATATCATAACACTTAAGTTAGAGTTACATGTCCATCCAAAAAAAAGTATATTTAGCTATACTGTAAATAAGTATTTATTTTCTAGTAAAGGTTTCTTGCTGCTTAAACACCCAAATTACTGCAAAGAAACCTTTTTATAGTCACCATTGAGGGGTCTTGTTCCGACACAATGTTTTACAGCAGTGTACAATAAGCTCTGTGTGGGCCTTAAAGGAGTTATCCACCTAAGAGCTAAAAATGAAATGCTAGCTGACCTTACTCACCAAGTTCCCATGAGTATTTTGAGCCATTTCCTGTCTTTCTAGCTGCTGCCATTCCTGAGTTTTTCTAAAAGCCGATCTATAGCCAAGATGGTGTCGGCCAGGAAACTACATTTCCCATCATGCATCTCCCTGTTTGGTCCACATCCGTACTCGCCCCTTAGCTTTCTTTCCTGCCCACTGTTGTCATTAATACTGCACAATAAACACAGGACTATTTTCTTCAATGATTTTGAATCACATGACCCCAGTATGTATTCCATACTAGCTGATGTAGCAGAGCATGCATGAAGTAGCTATGTGCTGCATAACAGGCATCTGTTTGCTGGGGGGTGTAGTGTAGTTTTAGTAATCGAGTGCCAAATCGGGATCAGAATCATTGCCCACTGGACTCCTAATTTCAGAATGAGCAGAGGTTGAAATGAAAATTACTAGATGTATTAATTTTTCTCTTATTAAATACTTCCCACAGACTGGACTGACTACATTATTAAAGTGCAAAAGAACAAGGAGACATTCCTTGGCTTGGTTGTTCCTTCCCGGAGGAAGGTCTGGCTAGCTCACTATGTTGAGACTCTAGAGTGTCTCTGCAGTGTTCTTTTGCATATTAGATTTTTCCTAGAATACACTGACGTTGAGACACATGATGGCTGTGTTTTGGTTGATCACCCAGTGTCCTTTTGCATGCACTTACTAGCATTGCTCCCACTAGCCAGAATCCTTCTCCACACTGATGAGGGGCAAATACCCCGAAACAGCTGTCTGTGGATGGATACCTTGCTTTGTCGGTTTCTTTGAATGGAGACATTCCTTAGCTTGGTTGTTCCTTCCCGGAGGAAGGTCTGGCTAGCTCACTACATTGAGACTCTGATGGTGTCTCTGGAGTGTTCTTTTGCATATTTGATTTCCCAGGGGGCCTAGAATGTCCTAGAATACACTGACGTTGAGACACATGATGGTTTCTCTATGGTGGTTTTGGTTGATCTCACTGAGGTCACCCAGTGTCCTTTTGCATACATTATTAATGTGAGTGGTGCCCTTCAAAAGCATACTAGCATACATACTGTAGAGCTAAAGTGCCTCGTCAATGCCATGTTATACCATTGTCTTATAGATCAGCTGTCTCTAATGCATAAGTGTATTTTTTCTATTTATGACAGTGAGGAGAACTAATATCTTGGGGTTTGGGCCCCTGGCTTTTAGGAACTTAAAGAGAATCTGTCACTAAGACAATGCTATCTAATCTATCGCTATCATGTTACAGAGCAGAAAGAACTGAGAAGATTGGTGTATACCTTTGCGGGAGAAGAGATTCATTATAACTTATTCGGTTTTAAGGAGTCCAGTGGGCGGTGTCACTCAATGGACTGGACTCTAGCATAGAAACAACAGAGATTTCAATCAATAAATTACAAGTCATACTGAATCTTTTCCCTCTAAAGATATATATCAATCTTCTCAGCATCTTCTGCTCTATAACATGATGCCAACATCTTAGGTAGTATTTTCAAGTATTTTCACAGGTTTCTAATAACATCACCCCTGGCTTCAAGTGCTGCTTCAGTGGGTTATATAAGAGACCAAGACTGGTGCATTATGATCTTGAAAACACAAATTTACTAAACTATCACTCTCACTTTTTATACCACAAATGAACTAACTACATGATATGTTCTATACAAATTATTATACCCTGTGCTATGTGATGGAAACTATTAAAGTCTAAATTGTATACCAGTCTATGCCAGTCTGTTTACAGTCACAATTCTGTTGGAGGCTCAGTTCAGAGGAGCAATCTTGCCATCAAAACAATTGAAAAGACAATTATAAGTCAATGGGGCTTATTGTTGCCATTTGTCCTGTGTCCTGGAGTCTGTTATCAATGGACATCACTGAAGGAGAATGTGGCCAATGGCACCACAGTTGCATTAGGGATATTCCCCAGCATAGCACAAATGCTGTGAATGGCAGCCCACCCTGTGGAACAATGTCTGGTCTAATCTGTTATTTATCATCACTTTTTAAAGGCAAAATATACCAGAGAACGTTTAGTAAGATTCTCACCTTCTTTTCCTGACATAAACAGTATGTATTGCTTAAAATGGCCAGGAGCTTCATACATATGTTCTTGTATCCCTGCCTTATGCACTTTTCTGAAAGCATTAAATCAGATAATTTGCATGACTGCGGTAATAATTAACCCCATTGTATCAAATGTAGATAATATAAAGCAATAAATATGCAGAGAACTTTTAAGTTGATATTTTTTTTATAAAAAAATATTTTATCAAAACCTGTGACATCATCCATTTGTATTATACATTATTTACCTGCTTTACATGTGCTGCAGAACAATTCAAATTAAGGATTAAGTTATTTAATGACCCTATGTTTCCAGAGAATATAGCAGTGACAGCAAATCAGGCTGTTCTAAAATTGCACCTAGACAAGTCACATACAAAATTGTCAAGCTTCTAGTATCTGCAAAATAATGAGCTCAGATTATTGAAGCTCATAATGACAGCCCATCTTATTATGGAACAGCCTACAATACATGGAGGTAAGAACTGGCTCTTGTCTGTTTCGTCTTCTAGGAAAGAAGACTTTTTTTTTATTCCTTCATTCAGGTTTTCTTGATCTTTTTTAGAGTTAGCTCTGTAGAAAGTAGAGGGTGAGAGGACTTCACATTTTTATGGTGTTCATTTACATACTTTTATAAAGATATCATATAGCTTCCTCCTTTTCTATCCTTTTCTCTAGGATAAATAAAGTTACATTTGACAATCTTTCTTCATAACTGACATCTTATTTATTTGCTTGTCCTTTTTTGGACTTTTTTTTATGGATTATAAGCCTTTTTGCCCCTAACTCCCAACCCAGATGCCTACATAGAAGTGATTTGTGTACCCCGCATGCAGGATTAACACTCTTTTTCCTGCATCTGCGCTTCTCATTTCCAAAAACTAAGATATAGTAGGAAACATTATTAAACACCTATTGCATACTGCTGTTGGTTTTACAACTTCCATCCTGGTGACTGGTTCCCTTTAGGCTACATTCACACAACGTTTTTTCAGCCCCGTTTAAAATGTCTTCCGGAATTTTAAGTCTAAAATAACGAACGTCATTTAGCTGCCTAGCCATCCCTTAGTGCAATGACGGCTGTTGGTACATCATTCTAGCTTGGGTTACTAATTGGCCTTTGGGTGTGGCTTAATTGAAGAGTCCATTGAATTTAATAGTAAAAACGGAGAAAGAACGGTGGCAAAACAAGAACTGAACTAATAAAAAATGTCAGCTGTTTGCAAAAGACGTCCGAAAATAATGATCATCATCATTATTTTGGCGTCCACGGTAAAAACGTCCATTATTCAATACATTGTGTGCATTGGACGTCCTTCTTACCGTTGACGTCAATGAATTACCAATAACGGACTTTATTTTAAATAGCAAAATTGTCCGCCTTTTCTCTGTATTTGACGTTGCGTAAACATAGCCTTGGACACGAGTAATGACAGTTCTAGAAAAAAGCAGGACAACCTGAACAACCAATTTAATGCCAAATTTTTGGGCAGTCGAAGTTTTTGCTCCTCCTTCCTCAGGAGACAGAGTAACCCATTGGTGACCTTACAAGCTCTCTAAAACAAAAGGGTACATAGCCTATACTGTAGCTTGCTAATTATAGTGTCTAATAGGATCTACACAAATGGCAACTATTGCAGACATCCTTGCTCCATATTAAGATTTTTCTGGCTGGCTGTGAGATCAGGTTATCTTGAAACAGGTAGATAGGCACTATCATTTCAACAAACTTTGCATAGAACAATAGTATGGCTTTTGAGTCTAAAATAACAGACGTCATTTAGCTGTCTGGCCGTCCCTTAGTGCAATGACTGGTGTTTGCACATTATTTTAGTTTGGGTTTACTAATTGGCCATTGGGTGTGGCTAAATTAAAAAGTCTATTGAATTTGATAGTAAAGACAGAAAGAACGGTGACAAAAGAAAAACTGTGTGTGAACAACTAATAAAATACATCGAATGTTGGCAAAAGATGTCTGAAAATAATTGTCATAATCATTATTTTGACGTCCACTGCGATACCGTCCGTTATTCAATACATTATGTGCATTGGACGTCTGTCTTCCCATTGACTAGTTAAATCACGGCAATAATTGACATTTTTTTTTAAATGCAAAATCGCCCACCTTTTCTCTATTTTTGACATTGTGTAAACTTAGCTTAAAAGTGAATATAATTACCTTTGTATTATATCTTTAAAAAATACAATATCTGTTCTTTGATTAAGCAAAAATCATTGAATTACTGCTTTGTATGGTTGCTAATATGTTGTGTAAGGTGGCACCAGTTATAAATACATCCCCATGGTTTAGTAGAGGTTTACTTAAAATCTGACCATTTTTTTTTTGTTCTCTTATAAACAGGTCAGTAAGGGATAATGAGCTAGCGAAGAGCCACAATAAGCATTACACTGGTTTCCTAGATCATATGTCCCTCTGAAATAATATTTGCTAATTGGCCTTGAAACAAACATATCTAAGGCTCTTACATTCATGAGCATTTGCTCTCCTAAATGGTTGCTCATTATTAAATCTCAACAGTTAGTAATTGCAGTGACAGACATCAGGTTACTAAAGCAACAGCAAAACAACCAAAACGAATGTATTTACTCAGATTTACTCTTGGTGAATTTTACATGGATAATTACGTGGAATTAGAATTACTGCTATTTTAGCTCCTCTATTAATATCATCAATAGACATATTTCTTCTGAATTTTCTGCCACTAATCTTGCACAAGTGTTTCAGTTTGACAAACGCAAACATTTAAGTGTTAATATGTTTTTACAGATAGAATTACTTGTCGACAGTCTATACAGTTTGATATTACTGATTAAATAGCAGTCAAACATTATTGCAATGGTTATTGTTATTATCGGTGATAGAAGAAAGGACTTTGCTTTACATATATCTGCTGTAAAATTGGGTTTGAACTTAGAGAGTGGACAATGCCAGACTGGGGTGCCAAGAACTTACCAGTGGAATATATTCTGGGGGACTGACTACCCCACATTTACTTTACATTACCTAATGACTTTTAGGCCTGATGCACATAAATGCATGATCTTACTGTCATAATGAAGAGCATCAAGATTTAGGCTATGTGCACACTATGTAAGAGACCGGCCGTTTCGTGACCCGGTCGGGTCTAGGAACGACCGGTCTCTGAAAAGATCATCCCGGCCGGTACTGCAGTGTAAGTGTCTGCAGTGCCGGCCGGGATGATCTTTTCAGCCACAGGGTTCTGAAGCAGGCACATCCGTGCGCGCCCGCATCAGAACTCCCTACGGCAGCCTAACTCTAAACGGCCTAACTCTAAACACCCTAGCTGCCAGGAACGGCTCCAGGTTTTTGTGGGCCCTTGGGAGACAGAGCGTCAGCGGGCCCCTCATCCATCCATCTACTATGCACAATCACTTGAGACACCACTAACATACACACGCACACACACACACACACACACACACACACACACACATTACTGACACTGACTGACTGACAATGACAAACTCAGGCACTGACACACACAACAGTTACAGTTCAGTCTTCTCCCTTTTCCTTTCTGTTGGGCCGCTCCACACTGTAAGGTTGAGAACCCTCAGGTCATGTGATCAGATTCTTTAACCTGTTCTCTCTCTGTGCAGGTCCTGCTTGTGTCTTCTGATGTTCAGCCCCTGACCCTGCACTACATTGAGCGGGCTGAACATTAGAACACCGGATCCCTGGAGGCACTGGGACCCCGGCACTTGCCTAGGTAAGCCTTATGCTGACGCCAGCCCTGCTAGCTGCCCTACTGTTTGGCGGAGTCTGAGGCACTAATAATAAGGTATAAAAACCTGGATAACCCCTTAGGTTCCATACAGTGCTGTCTTTTAAATTTTATGGTATGTAAGATTGTTTATCATTCAACTTAGTAACCGAAAATAACTACTCTGAAATAGTCTGAGTTCAGAATGTACTGAGCAAAAGCTTGAGCAGCATAATTGACAGTCAGATCACACTCAGCTAAGCTGTAATCTCTAGCAGTTGCCGATACAGTATGTGTGTGTTTGAGTTTAGAAAACATCACCAAGATGAATGAATGGTTAGAAGTATGTTATGCAGGAAATCATGACAATACATAATGGTATTGTCCATAATTGCACAGATTATCCTGCCTTTTATGAGGGTAGAGAGCCTAACCACATGCTGCAATAAGAAACAGCTGTAGGTGCTGAGGACAAAAAACCCTTTACGAACACTGTACATAGTAATAAGATGGGGATGTCTGATTTTTCTTTTTGAATATTCAAATGCTGAAACTTACAATAGAGCATCTACAGTACAGTATGTGTTCTCTTTATGCTTCAAATAGAATGAACATATGGAAAAAACACAAAGATAATGCATAACTTGAAGCCACATATTGCTTTTCATGCACGAGTATAGACAATTACACACGTTAAATTGATTTGGTTTGCAGTGAAGCTCCACCTCGAGTTTGGATCGACTTTGCTTTAATACATTAGATAATCTCATAATAGCAGCGTCCTATTGGCTCCCTATAGACCCATTCTTAGCCTGGTTTAGGGAATATCGAATCTCCAAGTAGATTTTACTGGCACTATCCTTTCTAAATTACTGTGATCTGATCCAGCATAAAATTATTAGTATTGGTGTTTTCTAAAATCTGTATCATTATTACCCTTCTAAAATGCTTGTACTATTATTTAAATAGTGAGCTTTTGTTATCTTCCATTTTTTTAAACTATGTGCTTCGCAATACATTAAAGTGTCACTGTCGTGAATTTTTTTTTTGCAGAAATCAATAGTCCAGACGATTTTAAGAAACTTTGTAATTGGGTTTTTTAGCCGAAAAATTTATTTTTATCATGAAAAAGCAGTTTGAAGCTCTCCCCCCCGTCTTCATTGTTCTCCTATGGAGAGAGCTAAATAAAAGACCAAACAGGACAACAAAGAGTTAATCTACAAATACCTCACCCATTATCTCCTCTGACAGTCACCACTAACCTCTCTGAGCTCTGATTACAGCATTCACCCAGCTCAGTGCCTCTAATCCTCTGTTAACTGCTTTCTGCTGACGGCTAACTCCCTCCTTCCTCCTCCCCCCTCTCCTCTCCCTAGAACAGACTGGGTATGTCTGATGCAACAAGTCACAATTTCCTGATTTTTCACAGTGGATGGAAAAGAGGAAGGAGGGGGGGGGCTGGGAAAAGGCTTTTTAAATGCAGATAATGGCATATTTGGCTAATAAACCCAATTACAAAGTTTCTTAAAATCGCCTGGACTATTCATTTCTGAAAAAAAAAAAAAAAAAAAAGAGAAATACGACAGTGAGTCTTTAACCCTTTGAGGACCAGGCCCAAAATGACCCAGTGGACCACGCAAATTTTGATCTTAGTGTTTCCGTTTTTCCCTCCTCCCCTTCTAAGAGCTCCAACACTTTCAGTTTTTTATCTACAAGGCCATGTAAGGGCTTATTTGTTACAGGAATAGTTGTACTTTGTAATGGCGTCATTCATTTTACCATAACATGTATTATGGAATTCCAAATATATTATTTATGAAGATATAAATAGGTGAAATCGTAAAAAAGAATGCAATATGGTAACGTTTGGGGGGTTCCTGTGTCTACGTAATGCACTATATGGTAAAAGCGACATGATACTATTACTCTATAAGTCAGTCCAAACACAACCATATGCAGGTTTACACAGATTCTCTAATGTTCTATATTTTTTTTAAATGAAATCCTTTTTTTTGGCAATTAATTATAAATAAAATGGGACTATTGTGACGCTAATAACGGTTTTATTTTTTCACCTACAGGGCTGTATGGGGTGTCATTTTTTCCGCCATGATCTCTAGTTTTTATTAATACCATATTTGTGAAGATCGGACGTTTTGATCACTTTTTATTAATTTTTTTATATATAATGTAACATAAAATCGGTAATCCGCACACTTTTTTCCCTCTTTTCGTGTACGCTGCTCACTGTTCGCAATGACGCTTGTTATATTTTAATAGATCGGACAATTACGCACGCTACGGTATATTATATGTTTATTTGTTTATTTATTTTTATATGTTTTATTTATATAATGGGAAAGGGGGGTGATTTCAACTTTTATTGGGGAGGGGTTTTGGGCTAGTGTAATAGTGTTTTTAACTTTTTTTTTTTACACATTTGAAGTCCCTTTGGGGGACTTTTACATACATTAGTTTGATTTCTACACTGATGAATGCTATGCCATAGGCACAGCATTGATCAGTGTTATCGGCGATCTGCTCATTGAGCCTGCCTGTGCAGGCTCAGTGTAGCAGATCGCCGATCGGACCGCACGGAGGCAGGTGAGAGACCTCCGGCAGTCCGTTTTACCGATCGGGACCCCCGCAGTCACACTGCGGGGGTCCCGATCGGTAAGTGACAGGGGACTCTCCCTGTCACTTACACTTAAACGCCGCGATCGCGGCGTTTAAGGAGTTAATGACACGCGGCAGCGCGATCGCTGCAGCGTGTCATAGCCGGTGAGGTCCCGGCTGCTGATTGCAGCTGGCCCCCACCTGCTATGAAGCGCGCTCCGCTCCGGAGCACGCTTCATAGCGGGAGAAACACCCAGGGCGTACAGTTACGCCCTAGGTCGTCTGGGGACAGACTTCCATGGCGTAACTATACGCCCTGGGTCGTCTAAGGGTTAAGGGTGCGTTCACACCTACAGGATCCGCAGCATATCTGCAGCAGTGACTGAAATGGAATAACTTGCCTCATTCCCAGGTCCCCGAATTCCAGCTCTGCTTACCCAACCCAATAGCTTTCTCCCCACTTGAAGACACAAGACATTTGGCACGTATTAAGTTGTGACTACCATGTGCAGATTGCAGCATCTTGGTGGCACCCTAGTACAGATCAATAGTACTTAAAGATAGATACATTATTATTGTAAAGCTTTTTGTGAATGTATAGGAAAGGGCTGCTGGGAATCATTGTTTTATGTGAAAATACAAATGTTTTTTCAAAGGATGCACTAACAAATTTATTAAAGCAACATATTTTATGTTGTAAAAAAAAGCATTCTTCTGATTAGACAATGCCATTACCAGCCATATGGGGAGATTAACTTATTAAGTGTAACATGAATACAATTTTATTCCATTCCCCAGATCCTTCAACTGATGGTAAAAGGACCCAGACTTTTATTTTTATGGAGAACTGTTAGAAATATACAATGTTACATTTTATCATCAGGCTCATAAAATATTAACTAATCCCTTGCTATTTATAAGTAAGTAGCACACTCAGATTTTAGTTTGTTTTTCTCTATACAAATTCTTTAACTTTACACCATTTACAACTTTACAACATACATTTGTACACTTCCTTTAATGGATTATAACTTACTAATTGAACTTCAACATATTACAATAGATACACAGAAATATATTGATTGTGGGCTGGAATGGTCTGCCGTTGTGTTATATTTCCCTTCTTATTATCTTAGCATAGATACATGTTTATTCCAGGCAGGTTTACATTCTGTTATTGTAGATTTACCAACCACATCTGCTGGAAGTTCATTTCAAGCATCTACCACTCTTTCAGTAAAGTAATATTTTCCCATGTTTCTTCTGATCTTTCCCCCAAGTAACCTAATATTGTGTCCCATTGTTCTTTTGTTCAGTTTCTTATTAAAAACCATTTCTCTCATGAACCTTATTTAGTCTTTTAAAATATAATTTTTTTTTATCATGTTCCCCCTTTACCTTCCTTCCTTCAGAATATACATATTTAGAGCCTTAAGTCTTTCCTGATATGTTTTATGCCTGACACCCTCCACCATTTTTGTAGCCAGTCTTTGGACCCATTCTATTTATCAATATCCTTTTTTAGGTGAGGTCTCCAGAACTGGACACAGTATTCCAGATGTGGCCTCACCAGAGCTCTATACAGTTGGATCACATCTCCCTCTTCCTACTGGTTATACCTCTAGCTATACAGCCCAGCATACGATTAATTCACATTTGTGTAATAAATAATGCCTTTTAACAACCCTCTTTATTTCAAGCCTCTGGGAGAGCATCAAAAAAGGAAAGCTTGTTTATGTTAGTTATCAGCAAAGCATGTTCCATTCACATACCTGAGTCTTGACAGTCACATTTGACATTATTCAATAGCTGCTCATCAGATTAGTTATTTAATATCCTGTAAACATAAGTATCTTCTGTCAACTTTTCTTAATTTGTTTCATACTTGTATCTGTCAAAACTTGAGTGTGACAGCCAAGGAATGTTGTTTCTTAAGCCTGTTAGTGGGTGACAACTGAAGGACCTATTTAGTGTTTTATGATTTCTTCTACTTTAGTGTAAATGCACTTTAATTTCTATTAATATTTTTCCAATTACCTTTTTATAGATTTTTCGATAAAGAAAAAGCGAACAAAAGACAATCTAAGCATATGAGTGCAGACAACGTGGAATGTCAAATAATAGGGTCATAAACATTCTCCAAAAAACATTGCAAAAATATAGTTTAAAATCAGAACCCTAAAATGCTGGAAAGATGCAGGTATCAGGTTCATTATCTGCACGTGTTACATTGCATAGATTAGGTAAGTGTATATAGAACTGGGATATTGGATAACTATGTGGCCTTCTCCACTGCCAATATTCCACTGCATATTTCTCCTTATTTGCAGACATTATTAAGTGCTTTACTACATGATTTAGTAAAGTCTTTTTACCTGTTGCTTTACTCAAATGACCATGGAAAGTAGAGATGAGCGAGTGTACAGTAAAAACGAAGTGAATCCCTTCTTTATCTTGGCAGTCTGCTTATCAGCCTGCTGCCTTTGAAGTAAGAGCTGTTCTTGTAGCGCTGGATAACCCCTTTAAGAAAGGACCTATTTGCTTTACATCTTAAAAGCAAAATGATACATGAACACACCTAATTAGGTTAAGATAGGATTAGCATGGGACATAATTTCAATATAGTCAATAGAAATAAAAGCTTTGATTTATTTAATTGTAATAAATACGGCAATTAAATATTTTTTGTGTTTATGGGGATAATACTTATATCAACTAGAGCAAAAACATGCATATGTTAATTTTCCCCTACGGCTATGTTTAGATATAGTATTCTGATCAGCAATTTTAGCCAGAATCAAGTGTGGGACGAATAGAGAAAAATTATAATAGAAAGATTTGCAGTTTTTCTGTGGGTTTTTGACCCACTCTCGCTTTCTTGCACTCTGGCAAGCACAATGTTAAAGTCATCTTGATTGACAAAGTCAAATATGGTTTCTGTATTTTTATACACTACCGTTCAAAAGTTTGGGGTCACCAAAACAATTTTGTGTTTTCCATGAAAAGTCACACTTATTCACCACCATACGTCGTGAAATGAATAGAAAATAGAGTCAAGACATTGACAAGGTTAGAAATAATGATTTGTATTTGAAATAACATTGTTTTTACATCAAACTTTGCTTTCGTCAAAGAATCCTCCTTTTGCAGCAATTACAGCATTGCACACCTTTGGCATTCTAGCTATTAATCTGTTGAGGTAAGCTGGAGAAATTGCACCCTACGCTTCTAGAAGCAGCTCCCATAAGTTGAATTGGTTTGATGGGCACTTCTGGCGTACCATACGGTCAAGTTGCTCCCACAACAGCTCAATGGGGTTCAGATCTGGTGACTGCGCTGGCCACTCCATTACCGATAGAATACCAGCTGCCTGCTTCTGCTGTAAATAGTTCTTGCACAATTTGGAGGTGTGTTTAGGGTTATTGTCCTGTTGTAGGGTGAAATTGGCTCCAATCGAGCGCTGTCCACTGGGTATGGCATGGCGTTGCAAAATTGAATGATAGCCTTCCTTATTCAGAATCCCTTTTACCCTGTACAAATCTCCCACCTTACCAGCTCCAAAGCAACCCCAGACCATCACATTACCTGCACCATGCTTAACAGATGGCATCAGGCATTCTTCCAGCATCTTTTCATTTGTTCTGCGTCTCACAAACGTTCTTCTTTGTGATTCAAACACCTCAAACTTGGATTCATCCGTCCACAACACTTTTTTCCAGTCTTCCTCTGTCCAATGTCTGTGTTCTTTTGCCCATCTTATTCTTTTTCTTTTATTGGCCAGTCTCAGATATGGCTTTTTCTTTGCCACTCTGCCCTGAAGCCCAAAATCCCACAGCCGCCTCTTCACTGTAGATGTGGACACTGGTGTTTTGCAGGTACTATTTAATGAAGATGCCAGTTGAAGACCTGTGAGGCGTCTGTTTCTCAAACTAGAGACTCTAATGTGCTTATCTTCTTGCTTAGTTGTGCAACGCGGCCTCCCACTTCTTTTTCTACTCTGGTTAGAGCCTGTTTGTGCTGTTCTCTGAAGGGAGTAGTACACACCGTTGTAGGAAATCTTCAGTTTCTTAGCAATTTCTCGCATGGAATAGCCTTCATTTCTAAGAACAAGAATAGACTGTCGAGTTTCAGATGAAAGCTCTTTTTTTCTGGCCATTTTGAGCGTTTAATTGACCCCACAAATGTGATGCCCCAGAAACACAATCTGCTCAAAGGGAGGTCAGTTTTGTAGCTTCTGTAACGAGCTAGACTGTTTTCAGATGTGTCAACATGATTGCACAAGGGTTTTCTAATCATCAATTAGCCTTCTGAGCCAATGAGCAAACACATTGTACCATTAGAACACTGGAGTGATAGTTGCTGGAAATGGGCCTCTATACACCTATGTAGATATTGCACCAAAAACCAGACATTTGCAGCTAGAATAGTCATTTACCACATTAGCAATGTGTAGAGTGTATTTGTTTAAAGTAAGGACTAGTTTAAAGTTATCTTCATTGAAAAGTACAGTGCTTTTCCTTAAAAAATAAGGACATTTCAACGTGACCCCAAACTTTTGAACGGTAGTGTACGTCAATAAGATCTCCTAACAGCTATGTGGAAAACAGAGATTCAACTTTATAATATATAATTTTAATTTCCTTTTGTTAAAATAATTTTACATTTGCAGATAATGCATACTATACCATCACCAGTGATAATTTGTAAAGATTTTGCATAAATGATTCTTTCAGGATGATACATGTGCTTTTGAAACAACCTTTTTGACTCCTGTCTGTACTGTAGGTGTTAATTGCTTCATTGACATTGTCCAAACCAACAGTACATATGTTGTGTTATTCTAGCAATGTTATCTTATAATAACCTGTATATAGTAGATTTGGAATTTTTAGTTTCAATACAATTTCATACTCTGTATCTCATTTAATTGTATAGTATTTTACAGTAAGTTTTATAAAGTTTATATTTATATTTTATAAAGTTGCCTCTTTATTTTGCAGCATAAGGTTTTTTTTTTTTTTTTTAAACAAGAGGTAACTAATAAATATATATACTGGGTACTATAGAGCAGTATATGCTTCATAGTGTCCTGGTGGCATAGGCAGGTATGTGCTGGCACATTGTTTTCACAAAGGTGTTATCTAGGCACCAAAAGAGTTTATATTTGGCTAGGGTTGGTATGAAAATAATACAAAAAAGACATACCTACCTGGATCCCCTGCAGCTCCCACTGTGACCTTGTCTGGTCCCCTCAGTATGTCACTCTACATGCTTTGTTAGTGTTGCCTGCTCAGCCAATCGCTGAATGATGCAGAACATTGCAACATGCAATGGTTGGTTAAGTGGGCTGTACATGCCAAGACAAGTTGGTCTTAGAAGTAGGAGGCAAGAGCTTCAAGTGAAGGTATGGCTGACGTAACAGCAGGAGCTGCAGAGAACCCTGGTATGTTTTTGTTTTTCTTTCCATGTCGCCCCTAGCCTAATGTAAACTTTTACTGGTGCCCAGACAACTGCTTTACTTGTAGTGGAAAATACTGTATAGTCAATTACCCCAGTGACTACAAGGAAATAGAGTAGTAGAAGTAGTAGGAAATGGAGTGTAGAAAAGATATGTTTATACAATAGGAGTCTATAAGTCATTTGCAACTTTTTAAACTAAGTACATTAAATGTAACAAAGTGAACTTTCACCAAACTAGCTACTTATTTGTCTCCCCAATATATGTTATGGATGTGTATGATTAATCTACAGATATTTGTCATTAAACTAAGGTAAATTTAAGCAATATTCCTTCTGTTTCAATAGGCCATATTCATTCTATTCAATATTAATGGCTTATTCAATATCCATTAAATAGGATCACTGTAATTTATGCTAATTCAGTTAAATGGACTTTTTTTTAAAAAATTATTATTTATTTATGACCTATCTTCAGGATAGGGCATCAGTATCTAATTGGTGAAGGTCCAATATCCAGCACTCCTGCCAATCACTCTTTGGGAGAGCCCAGGTATGCATGTATACAGAGAAAAGACCCGGAAGCAGATAGCTTTGTAGACTGTGTAATGGCTATGCTTGGCTACTGCAGCTTAGTTCAGTATTTAAATGCAGGGTTAGGGGATAAATTTTTTGCAAGTCTTTGTCACAGATGGGGGCAGTGTAGCTATGATTCAAGATACAAAATTGTAACATAAAACCTAACATATGGAATGCAGTTAATATATACAGTATTTATGGCTTAACTATGCATTATGATAATAAATAGTCATAATAAAGTTTAGTTCAAGAACAGAATTGTTTTAGCCAATCTCTAAAAATAGCTAAAAGAATAATGAGATCCTACATGACAACACTAAACATCTGGTTATAGTCATATAAAGCAGGTGCTGTTTTGATAAATTTTACTAATTAAGCAGAGATTTGAAGAAGAAAACTTATTGAGATTTCGATTTGGCACATATATGCTATTAGATGGGAACAGATGTGCCAGACAGTAATGCTGTGCTGTGTCTTTAGCTTAGTCATCTGATTATAAGATGACTGCGGTCAGGTAATGATTATGTAGATTTGGTTACTGAAGAAAACAGCTGCATTGTTTGTAGAATACTCTGTGGTAGGAACAATACCTTATACAATTCTGCTCACTACAATTTCTTGCATCCTGCTGAGAAACAGCAATAGAAATGATTCATTGTATTATAAAACTTGTCTCTTATTTCTATGAAGAACCTTGTGATACAAAATAATGAACATTTCTCTACATACTTGTGCCTTTCATGTCCTTAAAATGAACATCAATTAAACAAATGTGTAAGTTTAGACTGTATAGTGCATTATTACAGTTCTAACTGAACAAATCTTTGCCATGCTGGTATATATTTCTGTACTCTATGATCTGTATTAGTTCATTGTAGTTTGTGCAGTACACTAGATAAATGGAATGCAAGCCATCGTAAACCACATTGTCGCTGCTGACAGACCCGCAGGAGACGCATTGGAGATTGAAATTCCCCTGCCTTGCAAGTTCTTATATGAATATTAATATGGCTGGTGGTATTGTTGTACATGATATTATACTATGGGAATTAAATATAATGATATTTATTGGTGGCATTTCTGGTGTTCTATGCTATGTATAACCAATGGGATGTTTTACACATAACATTTTTTTTTTTAAACTCCTCTGAGGTTTATAATTCATTTATTTTTATCTAGTCAGAATTGGATTTAAAAGGAAGGAAGAGTTTATAGAATAGATGTATACTAGAGATGACAGAAGTGGGCTTTGCTAACCATCACACAAAGCTGAACCATCAGCTTTTGAATCCCACTGTCTGTCCGCTCTGTAGAGAAGGTGGATACATCCCAAGGACCAACTCTAAAACATGGCTACAGCCATATATCATAGACTGTATCCATGTTTTCCAGGCAGACCTTGGAATGTATTCACTTTCTCCATGGAGAGGGCAGACAGCGGGATTTAAAAAGCTGATTGTTCGGCTTTGTACAAACCTTAAATTGTCACTGTCGTTATAACTTTCAAAAACAGACTAAACACAGGAATTATGGCCACTACAATGTGTCCATCAGTCAAATGGCTGCCTTCTCTCTGTGAGCACTCACATGGTCTGGGATACACAGGACTTCCTGTTTTCTGACTGTTTCCTGTTTTTTTTTTTTTTTTTGAGGAAAAAAAAGTCAGAAAACAGGAAGTGCCATGTTTTCCATGATAACAAAAAAAAAAAAATCAATGTAAATAGCAAACTTGCTTTATATCACATCTACTGTTGATTCAGATTTTGAAAGTTGTAATTACAGTGACACTTTAACAAAGCTTACTTCGCTCATCTCCAATTTATACTTCTCCACTTTACATGTGGCTTAAGGATTTATTTTGAAGAGCTGAGGTACAATATGCCAACACGCAGAAGCCTATAAGAGAAAAAACACCACTATTTCTTGGGGGGAAAAACACCAAATTCAGAGCATGCTGTGATTTTGCAAAACCACCAATAGGCTATGTTCACATAACGTTTTTTTCAGCTCCGTTTAAAATGACGTCCATTATTTTGAGTCTAAAATAACAGACGTTATTTAGCAGCCTGACCTCCCCTTAGTGCCATGACGGCTGTTGGTACATTATTTTAGTTTGGGTCACTAATTGAACTTTGGGCGTGTCTTAATTGAAAAGTCCATTAAATTAAATAGTAAAGACGGAGAAAGAACGGTGACAAAAAGAAAACTGTATGTGAACTACTAATAAAAAACGTCCGCTTTTTGCAAAAGACGTCCGAAAATACTCATCATGTTCATTATTTTGATGTCCGCAGCAAAATTGTCTGTTATTCAATACATTGTGTGCATTGGACGTCTGTCTTCTCATTGACTTCAATGCATTTTCATTGTAGTCAGTTAAACCACGGCAAAAATAGACGTTTTTTTTTTTTTTTATGAAAATCGTCCGCCTTTTCTATTTTTGACGTTGTGTGAACATAGCCATAAGCACAAAAATTTCAAAATGCCTTGGAAAAAAATGTCAAACACAAAAGTGCTATGTGAGTATGGTAATTCATATTTTCATATTGATTCACAGCTATCTGGCCAGAAAAAATACACTATGCACCAATTTTGGAATTTTTTTTGCAACATGCCCTAGTATGGTTATAACCTCAGGCTATGTTCCCATGACGGGATTCTAAAGGCGTCCGTTTATTAATAATGGATGCAAAAAATTATCATTATTCTTGCAAAAGAGTGTATAAAGCTGCCATCAAGGCAAGAAGGAACTACTTTGAAGAATGTAAAATATAAAACATGTTTAACACTTTTTGTTTGCTTATTAATTACATGTATGTTACTGCTCAGTTTTCTAGTGTTCAATATGAATCTATAAAAGTAGAAAAAAAAGTAAAACATAAAAAATGCTGTATCCAAATGTTTGCATGGTATTGTATGTCTCTGAAAGCAAAGCACCTTGGGGTTTTACTTGGGTATTTGTTGAATTATCAAGTTACTAATGTTAGTTGTTGGGGTCTTTTCACCTGCAACAATCATCCACCTACAATATATGGTATCTATTATAAAATATAATTAATTAAGGTCTAAGTTGTTTAAGGGTACGTTTGCACATGTTAAAGCAATGAAGGGCGGCTGGATGGATTAATGACTGCCTGCAGCACTGCAATGAAATGACCAATTACTGCAATGAATTTATGCATTCACGTTGCATTTTCATTGTGTTATTGCATGTGTGAACACAGCCTTACTGGATTTTCTGATGAAAGTGGCTCCCACAATCCTGTGTACCGTCACAGAGCTGGACGATAGCAGAAGTTTGTATATTGAGAGATGGCATTTTATGATGTGCACCTGTCAAGAGTCTTCGAGTGACACTTATCCTATGCACTATGTGAAACATAATAATATACAAGGACCTGCTTCAACTCTTGCAAATTAGCTCCACTGGGCGTCATTTAGTAACTTACAAAAATGTTTGTATTTGTATTTCTAGCCAATAGCTTATTTGACCTTCCTATTCATCGGCATATAGATATTCCTACTTATGAATTATTTGATATGATTGTAGGAGGTTTTAGGGATAAAACATGTTTTGCCAATTTGCTAATGTTCCCTCATTTTAAATGGTACAGATTTGCCAAATGTAAGACCGTGTACTGCCGGTCTCAGGAGCTCCAGGAATGCAGCTGGAGTCTCAATAAAATCTGATTGCAATTGTGAAAAGAGTTCTGCAACAGAGGTTACAAGCTGCATTAAAATGAACTATTTGAAAATAAAAAGTTATATCTAGAGAAGATACAATATATGATTTTGCCAAGTATTTTATAGCCACACATTAAACATTCATACGCTGTCTGTAAAGCTAGAGAGAAACACACAGCTCTGGCATTAACACAATGTTTATTTTTGAGGATATCTAAGCATCTAACTTCATACACAGTTCTTGGTTTTGCCTACTTCAACTCTCTATAATATGAAGGACAAAGGCAGGTAAAAATAATGACTATTAACTTCTGTTAATAGTATCAAATATAAAAAGATATAGAATCCTATCCAGGGTAGATAAATTTGGATGTTATAGCATGAACTTTGATTTGTCATCCTGCTTCTATATACTGTTTTGTAAGCCATACACATTGAAAACACTGACCATTTGTAGTGCGACATTCAACTTTACACAGGCACTCAAAACAGCTTCTAACAGTGCCGCATCTGTCTATGGGTTTTATTTTGTATTGCTGCCTAGTTCCATTGAGGTGAATGGGTCTGAGTTGCAATACTACACAAAACCCGTGGACAGGTAAAGAAGCCATTGTTTTTAAAATAATGATCGTGAACAATATTTATGGCCGCCAATACCAAACATTGATAACGTTGTTTTGCCTAAAAAAGACATTGAGCGAATATAGCCTTAGTGAGACCCAGTTTTATTTTTATCACTTTCTTACAGCAGTATATAGTTCTTGTTCACTATAGTATTTTTTTTTTACTTTCCAGCAGGAGTTGTATTTTCCACAGTAAGAATAAGGTAATCTTCTACACTATTATTATTATTATTATTATTATTATTATTATTATTATAACAATGAAAACCTGACAAACCCTGTTATAAGCCAACAGGATCAATCATGACTTCAAGAATATATCTATTATAGACTCTGTAAGGGCTCTATAAGGTTACTGTAAACAAGCATATAAAATGTGAAATGCCCAGCTTACTTTTCTGATGCCTCTGCTCAGAATCTTTACTCCAACGGGGTGGGCAGACAATGTAGAAAGGATGACACGGCTCCAGTAATTTCTGAAAGAAAGCTTATTTAGTTTATTAAAGCATCATCAAATGTGTACATGCAACACTCCAGACCCTAGAAAATGCTGATGGTTTTTTTTATGGAGCACCCTTACTCATGGCTAACTACTACATGAATAAGCCTGGTGTAAATATACGCATGGCCTGATGGGTAAAACTTCATCATTAAAACTACCATTTATACTCCTAGGTAGAATTACCCTCTCTTATCCAAATAACATGTGTACCCTTCACATAATGGATCATGATCATTATTAGCATCCGTCTATGTTACAAGATGGCCGCCGGCTTTTCCAATATTATTATGCACTGGGAACATAGTCTTATAAAGAACTGTAACATAACATTTATCATTTTCAGTCTGCAATATATATTCATACATTATATACATTTACATCTGTTTAAATGCATTGACGTCACAGAGAAAATAGCCAACATTATTTTAAAGATGATATGCTTATGTAGATTTGGTACTGCAGAATGAATATTAATTGTTCTTTTCGATGTCAGATGAGCACTCACTGTGTGTTGGAACTGGTCCAAGAGGATAAGCATTAATAAAGTGATTCCTTCTTGTCAAGCCATCGACTAGATTTACAGTAGTTATAGAGCAGTGTGATAAAGAAATACTCTACTTAATACCCTCGTACAGACCCAGAGCAGCGTGCGCACTTCTCAGTATTATAATAAAAATACACTCCTATCACTTTGGGGTGTATTAAATCTGCCAGCCAATTTTTCTTGCCCTTTTTGAGGGCAGCATGAATAGTCACAGGCCCATCATTTATTGATGACTATAACAGTTTGTTAGTTGTACTGTGACCTAAGATTCCAGTATATTTATGGATTGTAGGCAATTCTCACTTTCCCATCAGTCATTGAGAGCCTTCTCTATAAACAGAGCCTGTATGAAACACTGCAACCCACCATCCTTAGCAGCAAGTCTCTCTAGCCTTGTCTCACAAGCAGTCACCTTATAGATCACTGACTGCTCCTGTCACAACATAGCAGCCAAACCATCCTTCTGTAGTAACATACATTACACAAGAGAAGATCCTCCGTGCAGCTTTCCCTAAATCATGCCTCTAACTTCCAGTCCATCTCCAATCTCTCCAACGAATTAGCGTCTCACTATTTTCACACTACCAATACTTCTGATGTCCAAGCCAGATTGACTTTACCATACACCATACATTTCCAGGCAGAACAGACCGTGGTCACCAGTCCCTTTTTTAGACACCACTCATAGACCATTCACACACCTTCCGTTCCGTGCCAAATGTCCACCTTATCTTCTACTAACTGTTCTTTCCAGCAGCTACTTGTCACAGTGAGGTGAACCTGACTAAAAGTATCTTCCCAGCAATGCCTAGATTCTTCAAGGCCTGCTAGCAGTGCTAGCACAGTATTGCAACCGCCAGGGGCGTAGCTAGGATTCATGGGGCCCCATAGCAAAAAACTGTATGGGGCCCCATGAATCCTGTATGCCCACCATTTATGGCCAACTCCCAAACACACACAATGACGCACATATATACACACAGAGGCACCATTAACATATATACAGATACACCACTGACAAACACACATTCACACTAGAATGTGATTACACTAGTGCAGATGTATACACCATGAGTAGTCTGTACACAGGGAAATCATCTTAGTGTTATAAGAAATACTGAACTAGAAATATCTGCTGTATTTTCTTTTAATGGTGGGTTCTTTTATTAGAGCCCAGCATTAATAAAGGCTGCTGCAGAACATCTTTGGGAGCAAACCTGTCAATAAATTGAGACACTACTGACATACACAAACACACACATATACACCAGTGTTACAGACATTACTTACATATACACACATATACACCAGTGTTACAGACACTACTGACATACACACATATATACACAACTGTCACAGACACTACTGACATATAGACACCTGTAACACACTACTGACATATACACCACTGTCACAGATACTATTGACATATACACCCCTGTCACAGACACTACTGACATATACACCCCTGTCACAGATACTATTGACATATACACCCCTGTCACAGATACTACTGACATATACACCCCTGTCACAGACACTACTGACATATACACGCCTGTCACAGACACTACTGACATATACACACATATACATCCCTGTCACAGACACTACTGACATATACACCACTGTCACAGATACTACTGACATATACACACATATACACCCCTGTCACAGACACTACTGACATATACACCAGTCACAGACACTACTGACATATACACACAAAAATACATAGCTATAGTAGATACACTCACTAACATATACATATATAGCTACAGATACATGCATACAAACACTCACTGATACACATACATGCACAGACTCAGCACTTACATCTCCCAGGCTTCCCCCTCCTCCTCCTGTAGTCGGCTGATCTTCACACAGAAGTATTGAGGACCTTTGGGTCATGTGATAAGGTCCTTCATCCTCTCCTTCTGTGCCGTGCAGGACCTGGCAGGTCCTGCTCCTCTTTTCCTCTCCTGATGTGTAGCCTGCTCGCCCGTCACTACAGTGAGCGGGCTGAAGAGTACAATGCCGGATCCCTCTTAATCTCCGGGCCCCTGGGGGATGCGGTAGGCGGCTCTCTGTGGCATAACTACCATGAAGGCAGAGCAGGCTATTTGGGGCCCCTTTCCTGCAAGGGCCCCATAGTAGTCGCCTTCCTTGCCTTCATGGTAGCTACGCCACTGGCAACCGCTATTAAAAGGTACTGTACGAGAGAAGTAAAGGCATCATATGTACAATATATACAGTCACATATATAGACACAGATGGTAAAAAAAGCTTTGGAGCTACTTTGTGGTAGCTCAGATAACTAATTATTTAATTTAAAGAAACAGATAAGATAATAACACATCCATAGTCCATGTCCTGCAACAAGGGAAAATATAGCTTTCACTGCCTTAAAAGCTGTCAGTCACAGGTGGATTGGTGTGGAACGTCAGCTCATGATTACAGCAGACTCCTAGGATGCAGAAATCCCATTTTTTGCAACTGTTAAACGTTAAGTTTCACAAAGACTACTGTAGAAATATGGAGCTAGTATAAACATGGTGACAGTTCCTCTTGAAAAGAGTAAGCTGCATGATAAAATACAACGTAAAAAGAGGGCAGGCACTCTTTCATGTCAGCACCCATTCTGGTTTAACAGAATCCTAAAGCCCTTGCCCACATTCACCTCTTCTGATCTTTTGAAATATTGTTGCATTTTTCCTAGTAAAAGTCTGTAAAACACACAATATTACAACTCACTCTTTAATTAACATATCTTCAAGATATAAGCGTGCCTTTATAGGGTTTGCCAATACCCCTCAGCCATTCAATACAAATCAGATAATGTTTACTTATTTCATGCGTAAATTTCCCTGTGTGAATTTGCAACAGCATTGCATCAACCATTTGCAAAGCAAACATTTGCAAAACACAACAATTTGTAAAGCAAAGTTACTGAGTGACAAAAAGGGTCATGCACCAAACCTTTGCAGGAAACAGGTGGTGACTAGCTATGAGTGGACTATGCCAACTATGAGTGGACTTGCCAAACTCTGAGTTTAGCAACATTATCCAAACCTGAATGCTCTGCATTTAACTCCCAATGGCTGGAGAAGTTGGATGTCATCCTAAGGAGTCCTGGAAAACATGGATTCAGCCATAGGCTGTATCCATGTTTTCCTGGAAGCCCTAGGGCAGCACCAAACTTCTCCAACCACCAGGAGTCATATGCTGCAAGCTCAGGTTTGGAAAACATTGCTGAACCTGTACAGTTTTAAGTCTGCTGAACACTAGTGGTGACATATGTTCCCTCTCTTGTCTGGGTTATCAAGGTTGTCTGTTTATTGAGTGAATATGCTTTTTCAAGTGTTGTAGGGTGAAAGTGTGTAAAAGGGTGTGAAATTTAGACTGGTGCAACCAATCACAGCTCAGCTTTTCGCTTTGGTAAAATGAAAGCTGAGCTGTGATTGGTTGCTGTTGGCATTTTGCACCAGCCAAAATTTTACACTCTTTGATAAATCCCCCCCTATGTGTCTGATTTTTCTAGTGAAAGCTCCAGAATGACCACATCATAGGGAGTTTTGACCAATCAGCAGGCTGTGTCTATATGTACACCACAGTGAAGTGTGGTATGTGCACCAATAACATAGGGGGTATAAAAACATTTTTAATGGCAAAATAAGTGAACATAACTATATTAAGTAGTACTTACTGGTAAATCAATTTGTTGATAATCTCACAGATAATAGGCCTGCACCAGCTATCATTCCTTCACTTAACCTGATGTGATGAAATCTGAAAGAAGTAAGACAATAAATGCCACATTGTCACATTCGCCGTGTAGCTAAAAATACAACAAAACAACAATTTGAAATGTCATAGAAACATCACAAGTTTTTATTGGTCAGGATATGGGCATGGTGATCTCCACCGATTGCTAAAATTATTAGAGAAAAGTGCTCAGATAAGAGATTCTCTCCCCACTGTCTTCTGGTTGCAAGAAATGGATTCTATGGTATGCATCTTCCGAAAGATTAAACATTTTGACATGTCTCTATGTCAAGTTTTTTTTATTTTATTGAAAGTAACATTATAATTTCAAGAAGTAAATTTTTCAAATATATAATTGTAATGCTTCAAAACAAATATTATATCACTGTGCCACAGAAATCATTCATACAAATGTTAGAAAAACAATATTTATGGGGAAAGCATTCTAGTATTTTCCTTTTTCATCTTTTCATATCTCATACATATAAAATGCCACATCTGCCTTTTTGCTGTTTGTGCAGAGCTTTTTATATATTACATTCATGTGTCATAAAACAGAACAAAAATAAAACTCCATGAAAAATTGTGTAGTCACATTTTTGCACTCTTGCTATTAGAATAAGCCATTGTTAGCTCCCAGCGTCTGAAATGATAAATGAATTGTCAGTTACGTAAAGTTAAGCATGGAAACAACAAAGTCACAGTGAAGGAGAAAACAACTAAACAAAATGCCTAAAATAAAGCAATGTAAAGAATGCTAAATCCTTTCCTCTGTTTAGGAGAGCTAGGATCATTTTGGATGGGGATTGGATTCTTACATGATAGGATGACAGGTACAGTATATGATGAAAATTACATTATGATGCTTTTATAAACAACATTTATTTTTTTTTAAAAAAGACGCATATTCTGCATTCTTCTTGGCAGCTTTTCAGCAATGTATGCCCCCCCCCCCTGAAAAATACATAACATAACAAACAAACAAAAGTGTGTGTGAAGGAAGCCTTATAGTTGCAAGACATGTCCTTTTGTTTTGATTTTTTTTTCATTTGTGTTCCAGCAGTTACATGGAATGTACAATCAGAAAAGGACCTATCGTTTAAATTAAGTTTTATCTTAAGACGTGGTAAATATATACTAAATGTATATAGTACACGGCGCTGTATCAATTTGGCTCTTAGTATGCTGCTATATTGATGCAGAGCGGGGATCCCCGTAGTTCCCCGTATTGGTAATAGCAAAGTAAAGAATAATTGCATCAAGCTCTACTAAAAAGAACTCATAAATTACTCACGAAAATTCTTCTGTAAAAATGTTTTTCTTAATGGTGAAGTGTTTCAGTCCTCCAGATTCGGGTTCCAACAAGTAGTTGTAATCCACGCTGGGAGTGCGCCCCGGCCGGTAGCGCGACTTTCAACCAGCTAGCGGTGTTTCGGTACAAGTTCAGTGTGACGTCACAGAGTGTGTTACAGGGTGTAGTAAGGACCAAAGTTCCTCCAACGCATTTCAGCGTTCCTAACGCCTTCCTCAGTAAAGCAATTATGTATGGACAAAAACACGGCCAAAAGCCGCAACTGCAACGAAACCTCAGCAGCACTCCCAGCGTGGATTACAACTACTTGTTGGAACCCGAATCTGGAGGACTGAAACACTTCACCATTAAGAAAAACATTTTTACAGAAGAATTTTCGTGAGTAATTTATGAGTTCTTTTTAGTAGCGCTTGATGCAATTATTCTTTAAGTTTTATCTTAAACTGATTTTTTTAAGTCCATTTTTATACAGTGATCTTTATGCTTATTGTCATTTTGTCTTTTATTTGCATTTGCATTTCTTCTTTTCTTTCTTTATCTGCATCACTGCATGCATTTCACTAGCTTATAATCCATACAAATTCAACATGCCGGATCCTCACAGTTGCTGTAAGAAGACCCAGATATAAATTAAATCATTGGCTATTCCTTCAAATAGCAGAGAGATCTTAGCAAAGTTTTGGCTAAAGTTTATGAACACATAAAAGTTGAAACTGTCACCAGGTTTATATTGTCCTATCTGAGGATAACATAAACTAGTGACAGAGACCCTGATCCTAATGATGTTTTACTTACATCCATTTGAACAGTGGATGTCATAAAACCGTTGCTTTCTATCCAGAACAACATGCATAGAGTCCAATGATGTAGTGCTTCCCCAGTGGTTGCAGATTAACAATGCATATAGTGTGTACAGAAAGACCGTTGTCAATCAATGGCAGGGTAGAAGAGGGAGCAATGGTGCACTTGGCGCTCTGTGAATGAATAGACAGTGATTTTAGGACCTCAGCCACACGAAATAAGTAACACATCCCTGTCACCAGCATTGCTCTAATTAATTATGCTGGATAGTACAGGAGACCGGATAGCATAAACCTAATGATAGATTAATGTCTCTTTCAGATGGGACTAAGATGCAATCTACATTAAGTTCAATTGAAATGCAGTGTATTCAGGTACAACTGGCCACAGGGCCAGCAAGGCTTCAGCAATACATTTTACTCCAGCAGAATTCAAAATTAAGGTTTGGATGTACAGTAAATGGATAAGAAAATAACATGGTAAATGCCCTATTTGGTACGAAATTAACTCCTTCACGACAAACATATGACTATATACATCGGCCGTTTAGAAGGAGTATATAAAGGACTTAGGATTGCTGCTTGTCTTTCTATTTTTTGTCTGGATTAGTTGGCATCCTTGAAGTCAGATGTCTGGTAGCAATGCACCAAACAGTGTTTCCACCACTGCACTGCCCTAAGGGTGCATTCACATGTACAGAATCTGCAGCAGATTTGATGGCGCTGATTTGATGTTGCAGAGTCACAGCAAATCTACCCTTATACTGGATTTCTATGTTTGGCCAAATGAATATAGCTTCCATTAGGGTAAAACACATAAGGCTGCATTGCAGTTTTAAAATACATTATATCAAAATCCAATCGTAAGTAATGGAAGTGTTTAAAACTGCATTACAACTACAATACAACCTGATTGTGTTTTTTCACCCTTCCAGCACCCAAAGGGTTTAAGGGAAATGTTGTTACAAAGCTTGCAGATTGCTATTCAGAACTCTAGATGTTGGGTGAAAATCCCTATGAAAACCGTATAGGGGGAGTTCATGTACCCTCACACTTGGCTAATTTCTAACACTAAATTAAAATACAATGTAGGAATGTACACTCACCGGCCACTTTATTAGGTACACCATGCTAGTAACGGGTGGTCTTCTGCTGTTGTAGCCCATCTGCCTCAAAGTTCGATGTACTGTGCGTTGAGAGATGCTCTTCTGCCTACCTTGGTTGTAACGGTTGGCTATTTGAGTCACTGTTGCCTTTCTATCAGCTCAAACTAGTCTGTCCATTCTCCTCTGACCTCTGGCATCAACAAGGCATTTCTGCCCACAGAACTGCCGCTCACTGGATGTTTTTTCTTTTTCGGACCTTTCTCTGTAAACCCTAGAGATGGTTGTGCGTGAAAATCCCAGTAGATCAGCAGTTTCTGAAATACTCAGACCAGGCACTCAAATCACCTTTCTTCCCCATACTGATGCTCGGTTTGAACTTCAGGAGATTGTCTTGACCATGTCTACATGCCTAAATGCACTGAGTTGCCGCCATGTGATTGGCTGATTAGAAATTAAGTGGTAACGTGCAGTTGGACAGGTGTACCTAATAAAGTGGCCTGTGAGTGTATTAAACTGGGTGATCTTAACTAAGCCTTCCTCCCATGTCCCACCATAGATTTATTGAGAGGCCTCCAATAAATCCAGTGAATTTGAGACTGCCATGCTCTAGCCTCAGATATTTTTTACATGATTTATGCCTGCTTGGGTGCCTTGGAAGACAGTGTCACCTCTGTTCCTTTACATATCCCTCTGCCTGCCCTTCAGACATGCAGGGTTTACATCAGCAAAAAGTTGCACTTTTTTTTTTTTTTTTTTGCTAACCAGTGAAGTTGTGTGAACAATTGCAACTTTTTGCCAATATAAGCCAGGTGCAGGAACGATACCCCCTACACACTGTGGCAGAGTTATAAAAACTGATTAAAAGGAAAACTGCCTTAGTTGCCCAGATCAAAAAATCACAGTGCATCTTTCACTATAAGAGTGGAGACAGAGTGAACCAGGAAGTGAGGATTCTTAGCAGCTTTAGGAGTCAGTAAGGAAGTGCTGCAGACAAACGGACCAATTCATGAAATAGAAGCCTATTACAAACAAGCTTAGATCATGAATGGGGATTGAACAAGGTTAAAGAGGTTGTCCGACCATTTTTTTCTTATTGGAATAGAGAACCATTTGTAATCTGTCCTTTTACCTTAGTTATATCCTCCAACTTGTTTCACCTCTGTGTCTTTAGGCATCCTCTGATGCCAATTTTTAGATTTGTTTATTTACATGAATAACTTCCAGGTCACAGGGGTCATCAACTTGCATGTGGTTTTGGTTTCAGTGGGCGAGGCTTAATTGAGTTAAGATTCTGTTACCTCAACAATAAATAGGTAGAATGGTGACTGACATGAGGTGAAGTGGCCTCTCTCCTCTCCATATTACACTGCCCTAACACTATAACAATATTTTTACATAGCTCCAACCTATTCTACAATGCTGTCCAGAGATAGTAGTCACTGATATTGGTCCCACAATGTTTTGGATCCCAGGTCTCCAATACTACAAAGCAAAATGACTAACCGCTGTTCCATTTAAAACATGACTATAAGCTCCTGGTTTCCTCCATGTCATACTGCCTTTACTGCCGCAGTTTCTACTGGGCTCAGATGTTAGCTCCTCCTACAGGGGTAGGGCTAAATCAGTGTGGATGCATAACCCCACCCACCTAATGACTGTTCCTTCACTGAACAGACAGGGAGCGTGACATCACAGGAAGTAATGAAAAAACACAGGCAAAGAGGTCATGTGACTGAGCATGAGAACACAATAAATACTCTAAATACAAAATAAAAGTGTATATTGAACATACAGTACCCAAAGAAGTCAATGCAATTCTAGGTTTATTAAAAAATAATCCTGGAAACCCCTTTAAATCTTCCCTTACCAGAGTACCAGTTTAAAAAAGGACACATCTGTATTATCTGTAAATGTAAATATAGTAGAAACACATTACTTGGGGCACATTGTCCTCCAGTGTAAGAATAAAAGACACAGGCACCTGTAAGATTATTTAAAAGTACAGTATGCTCCATAATGCTGGTGGCATTGCAGATGTGTCATATAGGCTCCAGTCAGTATTAGAAGCATTTTAACAAGCTGTTCCTGTAGAGAGCTGAAAATAATGAAACAGATATCAAAATAATGTAACCTCTGCCATATCCTGCTGACAGGGATCTTCTAATATGACCAGTGGCAGTGTATTGTGACACATGGTAAGAAAGTTTATAATCATTCCTGAATTTTTTTTTAATGTCTGGTTACAATATACTGTACATTTTGCTTCACAATTGCTTTATCATTTAAAATAATCAAGATGGTAATAAGTAGAGACGAGCAAATTTACAATACAATTGAAGTGAATTGCTTTATTAGCTTTGCAATCTGCGTATCAGCCTTCTGCCTTTGAAGTCCATGTCCTTAGTGGCTGGAAAAGCTGGATCCAGTCCAGCTTGATAAAGACCAATAGGTCAAAAAGTTGCATTTTCTCTGTAGCCTGATGTGGGAATAAACACACTTGTTTCTTCCTTGGATGCTGTGGGAATCCTTTTCTTCTAAAGTCTACAGTGTGCAGATCCATACTGATCATAAGCTCCCTGCTCTGTGTCACGTGCTGTCAGGTGATATCATGTGACACAGAGCCATAGAGTATCACGCTTAGCACGGTCTTCTCTCGGCTTGTTCTCATGATCGGTCTGAACACTCAGACCAATGATGCTTCTATGACATGTCATATGTTTTTCAAAACAAAAAGGTACACCTCTTCCTACCCCTATCAGGAATGTTTGACCATTGTGTATCTCTATGTATAGATTTAGCTCTATCAATATCTAGTGCTCCCTTATGAAGTATGGGGCAACGGTATTGTAACCAATTCTCTCAATAATGGCCTCAACATTTAGTGTCATTTGGGGTAATAGGATAATGGAATTTTTTTATGTTTCATTTAACCATAAAATCAATTATGATTTATGTGTCATCAATGTAAGACACATATCAAGAGTGACCAGCTAAAAAACATTTTAGACTTTTTCAGAATTGTCTGAATTGACTCTTAATGTATATTTATAACTTTAATGTTTAAATTGCAGTTTTACTAGGTTTAACTAGGTGTTACCGGTGTTACGAAAGGTTCAGTTTGGATGGAATGGCCCATATGTTAAATGAAAAACTTGATTTCTATATAAATGCTGATATAGTCGAAACTCAAGGCAAGACTTCACGGTCTGTTTTTGACTTAAAACACTGACAAGAGCACTTAGCTCACGTTGCTAAAGTCACAGAAGAAACAGTTAAAATAAAAAGAGAACTTTTTCAGTTGACAAATCACGTAATAGAATCTATGATTTAAATATGCAAAGCCCCAGAGATGTGAGTACTCCAAAACAGCAGCTAAACCAGTTATCATTTGTAAAAGGAGTACGAGAGCCACAGCGAGGCTATGACAAAGCTCTAATATACAGAATTTATTCAATCTCACTAAAGTAGAAGATAATGTACCGACTTCCAGGACTCTTGTAATACTCATGCTCATTTTGTGGCTTCAGCAGTTACTATAAATGAGAGAAAAATTGCAGTAACATTTTATTTTTTCAATATTTTTGTTAGTTTAAACCACAAAGCATAAACCAGATTACGATAGACTAAGAAATTATGCCAGTGCTGGATAGACAGAGCTGCTCTTGTGTTTTTTCATGTAACCCCTTAAGGACCGGGCCAATTTCGATTTATGCATTTTCGTTTTTTCCTCCTTGTGCTTAAAAGGCAATAGCACTTGCATTTTTCCACCTACAGACCCACATGAGCCCTTATTTTTTGCGCAACTAATTGTACTTTGCAATGACAGGCTGAATTTTTTCATAAAGTACACTGGAAAACCAGAAAAAAAATAAACGTATGGTAAAATTGAAAAAACAACAACAAAACAACGCATTTTGTTTATTTGGGGGGTATTTGTTTTTACGCCATTCTCCCTGGGGTAAAACTGACTTATTATATATGTTCCTCAAGTCGTTACAATTAAAACAATATGTAACATGTATAACTTTTAGATTATGTGATGGCCTGTAAAAAATGCAAACCATTGTTAACAAAGATATGTTCCTTAAAATCGCTCCATTCCCAGGCTTATAGCGCTTTTATCCTTTCGTCTATGGGGCTGTATGAGGTGTCATTTTTTGCGCCATGATGTTTTCTTTCTATCTGTATCTTGATTGTGCATATTCGACTTGATCACTTTTTATTACAATTTTTCTGGATTTGATGCGCCCAAAAATGCACAATTTTGCACTTTGTTTTTTTTTTGCGCTTATGCTGTTTACCGTGCAAGATCAGGAATATGATAAATTAATAGTATGGGTGATTACGCACACGGCAATAGCAAACATGTTTATTTATTTATATGTTTACTTTTATTTATAACATGGGAAAAGGGGGGTGATTCAGACTTTTATTAGGGGAGGGGGCTTTTTATTGACAACATCACTTTTTTTTTAACTTTTACACTTATACTAGAAGCCCCCCTGGGGGACTTCTAGTATAAACACTCTGATCTCTCATTGAGATCTATGCTGTAAAGTTATACAGTATAGATCAATGAGATCGGCACTCGTTTGCTTTCAGCTGCTGCAGCCGAAAGCATCCGAGTGCCGAGTCGGGATCAGCGCCATTACGGCGCAGACCCCGGCAGGTAACAGTCACGGAGATCGCTCCTCCAGGACAACGTCCCGCGTGGGCGATCTCTGCCTCTAGACACCAGGGATCGGCTGCAGCACGTATTCGGATGAAACTGTCAACTTTGACAGCTGCATATGATTACTTGATTAGCGGGCACGGCGATCGGACCGTGTCTGCTAATAGCCGCGGTCCCGGGCTACATGCGGCACCCAGGCCTGCGGCGGTTCAGAGTGAGGCCTCGCTCTGAACTCCCTTACCGACCGCAGGGCGTAAATATACCCCCGTGGTCGTTAAGGGGCGTATAAACAAGGGGCGTTCTATGTGAATGGCCGTTGTTTAACGCTACCTATGGCCAGAATTAATGATCATGTTCATTAGGTAGGTAACAATGTCTATTTATGCGGAGCAGGCGTTTATACAGCGAGGGAACATAGCCGAAAGGAGTCAAATTCAAATAACTTATCCCTACCCACAGAATAGAGGATGTGTCAGACTGTAGAGGGGTCTAGCAGCTGGAACCCAGAACAGATCCGCAGCATTTGTCACACATGGAGCATTGAATCAAGCATTATGTGTGCTGCTGCTCCATTTATTTTCTATGAATATGCAAAAAAGAGCGCGTGGAGCCTCAAAGAGTCTCCAAACAGAGGACTAGCCAGATATCCCTCTGGGAAGGACCCAGCCAAGGGGTGACTCCTGTAAGGAAACCACCAAAACCACCATATTAAGTGGCCCTTTAAGTCAATGTAATGACAAGGGATAAACCAAGGCTTAGTAACCATACACATACAGATGTTTTGGGTTGTTGCCCCTCATCACTGTGGAGCAAGATTTTGGCTAGGTGGGAGCAATGCCTAGTAGAGCCCTAAGAGGAACAGATCGCTGATCTCAGGGAGACCAGCCAAACGACATTCCCGGCTGCTAGTGAAAGTGCTCAAAGCAGCCAAGTTCTAGGTGCATTGCCCCCTGGGAAACATGAATATGTAAAAGAATAGCCCGTGGATCCTCAAAGAGTCTCGAAACACAGGACTAGCCAGATATCCCTCCGGGAAGGACCCACCTATTTTCTATGAAGCTGCCAGAGATAGCCAGTTACAATGCTCAGCTATCTTTGGCAGTTCAATGGTCAAAGAATGGACCAGTGGCATATATGTGTAGTCAAAGTTTTCTTCATAAAATAAGTTGTCGTCCCATTTTGGAGGTCCTGAGGGGTCAGAACAGTTGAAACAACCCCCCCCCCCCAACATTGTGACACTTATCATCCCCTCCTGTGAATAGGGGATACGTTATAAAGCTCCCATGGTTTAGAACAAGTTGGAAGAAGTGCTTAGATGATTGCTTCTCTCCCTATCTCTCTCCTGTCTACAGATGATGGGCCCTTATAGGCTTTCTGTGGAACCCATCTCCTGCTGCGAGGGAAAGGATGGGGAGAGAACTGCTAATTGTTTCTCCCTGCTTATTTTAGTGATTGGCATGGGTCTGAACTCAAACTCCTGAGATCAAAACTTTTGATATGTCTCCATAACATATCAAAAGTATATAAATAAATTATATTATATATGTATATATATATATATATATATATATATATATATATATATATATACATACACACACACACACACACACACACACACGTTGTGTGTGTGCAAAATACAGCCTAGGTAGCTTCCTTGTCTGTCTACTAATGCTTTTGGTAGTTTCTATGTTTTCTACTGGTACAAAACAAATAAGCGTATTTGTATTCCCAATGGAACATTTCATAGAGTGATTACTAGTGATGAGCGAGTACTAAAATGCTCAGGTGCTCGTTACTCGAGACACATCTCACGATACTTTAGTGCTCGTTTCGAGTAACGAACCCCATTGAAGTCAATGGAAAACTCGAGCATTTTTGCAGGGGACCCAAGTTTGGTAGAGGGAAGGTTGTGTGAAAACCTGTCAACCTCAGAAAATGATGGAAACACAACGGAAATGGACAGGAAACAGCAGGGGCAGCATGTATGGATGCCTTTGTGGCTACCTAATAGCACCATTATGCCTAATTCTTGTCAACAGCCTGGTTAAAACAGAGGTAGGCATATGAACCACCCAAAAACTCATCCTGACACAGCATGGCAGTGAGAACAAAGGGAACCATTTAAACAGAGGTAGCATATGAACTACCCCAAAATTTAGCCTGACACAGCATGGCGGGGAGGAAAGAGTGACCAAGGTAGAAGCGATAGCCAGTGAGCCTCTCAAAAATTAAACCACCCACAGCATGGCAGTGAGGACACAGAGAACCATTAAAAGTGAGTGAGGAAGCAAGTGAGCCTCCCACAAAATAGGAGTGAAGCCAGGGGCTGGGATTTATAGTTAACATGAACCTAGGTGCTGACAGCTAACTGGCTAGGCCAGCTGTCAGTCACCATCAAGGGTACACCTGATGCCGATCGACCGGGGGTGGGGAGAAGAGACGAGTGAACCTATGGCTGTATCCCAGTTTTCCAGGCGGTCCTCAGGCTGTATTCACCCTCTCCACGGAGCGGACAGACAGCGAATTTGAATTTGACTTTGACTTTAGCAGTTGGAGTAACATTCCTTGCATCATGTGATATTCATGGGGTATGGCTGTCTCAGCACAATACTCAACATAACTGCAAAACTGATGTGGCTCAGGCATCCTGTTTTTAATTCCTTGAGGATCTGGCAATTGTCTCATGCAAAGGGATCATCACTTGAAGTCCTGCCTTACTAATTATGTGCTGCCCAACAACTAGAATTGTTATTTGTTTCTTTAGTTTGAGCAGGGTCAGATTTTTTTTTCCTTTTTCCTCTTTTGTTTTTTATCATTTTATGCCAGCAGACAGACACAGGTCTGTATACAGACACACACAGGTCTGTATACAGACACACACTTAAGAACAGAATACTGACAAAGTTTACCACTCGGTTTAACAGCATCTCTTCACGCTGCAACGGTTTCAATAGTGATGTACCCCGTAAGTTGCGAGAAGAAGCTAGGGATTGAATGTCTGCGGTGTGCCACTGCTCCCTCTTCAACGGGTGCTGCTGTGTCACCCTGCTCAGAATCACGGCCTCTGTCCACTGCATCGCTTGGAACCCCAATGCCCTCGTCTTTAACCCTTACCCCTGGGTTTCACCATTTTATGCACTGCACACTGCACTGGCAAGACTGAGATAGCTGCGCTACAGATCACAGGAAGCCAAGAAAATATTTAACTCAGACTACTTTTGGAGGTAGTTGTATAGAGTCTGTGTGTGTAAGTGCTGCTATATGGTGTATAGCAGCACTTACACAGAGCAATTAGCAGTGAGCTTGGATATGCCCACAGTAAGAAATACAGAAATAAGAAAATTTACTGGTGGCCAGGTCCCACTAGTTTTTAAGGGTCTGTGAGATACAATCTAGTGGTGGCTGCACCAATACACTCTCTGACACCCCCGTTACACTGTGCAAGCCAAGCAGTAGTGAACTTAGATATGCCTTGTGTAAGAAATACAGAAATTTGAAAATATAGTAGAGGGCCCACTAGTTTTTAAGGTGCTGTGAGATACAATCCGATTGTGGCTGCACCAATACACTCTGTGACATCCCCTTTACACTGTGGAAGCAGTAGTGAACTTAGATATGCCTTGTGTAAGAATTAGAGAAATCAGAAAATATAGTAGAGGGCCCAATAAAATAGTACTGAGCACTTCTTAGGGGTCTAATGTCTAAGGGGACCTAATTTCCCCTTTCTGCCAGCAGCCGATCACCACAGTGTGCTGCTAAAATCGTGGTAGCTGCACTGCAAGTCCCAGCCAGCAGTCTGTAGTAATACAATTTAATAACGATTTGAAGCCCTTCCAAGGGCTGTGTGGCTGTTTTGCTAGTATTCCCTGCCTACTGGAACGCTAATTCCCTCCCTAACGCTCTCCCTGACAAGCAGCAGCTCTGTCCCTAATCGCTTCCAGCACACGTCTGAAGCAAGCACTACCGGCCGCGATTTTTATATGGCAGGGTCATCTAATCTGGCCAACCAATCGCTGCTATCGACATGTATGGGTCCCACGTGATCGCAGGATGTACCAAAGAGTCACCTGCATGTTTATTGGCTGAGAAATAGCGCCCAAACTAACAGGAAACAGATGATTAGATTCTCCAGTATCGCAAGATGCTCGTCCGATCCATCGAGTACCATCGAGTACCTTAATACTCGAATGAGTACCAAACTCGTATGAGCATGCACGCTCATCACTAGTGATTACATGTTAGATGTGCATAGAGCAGCATTAGTCTCTATTGCATGAACTTTTATGAACATTGCAGGAATGCTATGAGACTAGCTTTGAAATCTTATTTTTCTTAATGGATTTACAAATCCAAATGTCTTTATCACACACAGTAATGTGAAGACTCAGAAATAAAGCAAGTTGTAGGGATTGCTTACTAGTTATCTTATAAGTGACTGAGAACTATATAATTGTAACAGAAGCAATTTACTCAGAATGATTACAGGAATGCTTTAATTCACTGCTTCAAATCTACAGTAATTGTTTTATTGAAAATGGATCTCTAAAGAGTGAAGACATTCCCGGCATTGTATACAAATTAAGACAGATGATACACATTTATTTTATATTGATATTTTTTCTTTTCTTGATAAAATGATCAATGTGGCAAGACTTTCATAAAAGAATGATTAAAGAAAGTTTCCAGAAGAAAAGTTTTGTTTAATTGTTTAGTTTGAGACTATATGATTATAATGTATTGCAATAGCAATGAAGTTTAACACAGCATTATATTATAAAGAACAGACTGCATGATTACAATGTAAAATTGGACTAGAATGGATCTTTGATGGGTCTTTAACAAATACTGTAGGAAAACAATATGCAATTATGATATCTATAAAATATTTATATTATTCAGAATGGCTAGGGTAAGGAACAGAGTAAGTATGCAGCTTACTAGGGTGCATGGGGAGGCTGTACAATTCCTTATTGAAGTAATGTCACTTATGGTTGGAACAAGGGATGTCATATTAGAATTAGAATTTAGTTGTAGATTCTGAGGATGGAGGCGGGCAGTTGGAGAGCTTGACCTGTGTCTCCTATAGCATTGCTGCTTACCTCTGGGCTGGTGTGCAGGAACCAGGACTTCTTTGACAGGATACCCTGCTCCTGTACATACTTTCCAAGGCATCTTACACTATGTAAATGGTTAGCATACAAGAGCAGGGACTCCTGACTTTGACAGAAGAAAAAAAAGGACCTGAAAAAAAAAGGAATTAGTATTCAAAAGGCAAATCAAAGATCTATAGAGAGGGCTTGTATTATCTAGTGGTACCAAGTCATATTTTGCAACCCAATCCCATTGCCATAGAGACACTGTATGTGAGTAATGTGAAAGTCATTTACAGACCTCTCTCACTACAGAAATAAACTCTTTCATTACATATTGTATAACCTAACCAATACAAAATGATCTTATCACACAGTGGAATTTAAAGTTACTTGCACATTAAGTGTCCCCAAACTAGGTAATGCTATAAGCAGTGGCTCTGGTAATGTATATAATATTTTTGTATAGTAAAAGTTTCAAGATTTTCTATGAAATAAGTCTGTCTTTTTTTGCCACCCTAGTGGGAAGCTTTTAGAGCAGACAGATGAAATATATTTGATTTTGCTTCATGTTGTTTCATGGTGTTTGATGTATGCACAGTACAGACCTGTGTAAAGAAGCTAAGTACTATGTAACTTTTAGGTGACAGCTATATGCGATGGTCCACAGCTATAAAACATGTACGAAATATTTAAGAGAACATTACGAATGTGTTCTTTTCATTTCTAAATCTCAACAGAATTACCTCCAGAGCTGGCTGTGTTGAAAATAGTATGTGTGAGTTTTCAGTGTGGCATAAACATAAAGGCCCTATTACACGAAACAATTAATGCCCGTATTTGGCTGATATCTGCCGTTACGGCTGTTAATCGTCTTGTGTAATAGAAGACAATGTCAGCTGATCGTTGTCTGTCGTTTGTCTTTCAACATGTTGAAAGACAAACAACTAAGCAACAATCTGTTGCCGTCGCTCAGGGGAACAGGAGTGGTGGCAGCAGACCGCTGCTATCTTCTATGGGCTGTCTAGATGATCTAGCGATCACCCTGGCTGCCCGCCCCCCCGACTCTCACCCGCTCGCAGCTGATGTGTGTAATAGTGTCGGCACTGAGCGGGGAATAAGGAGCAAGTGAGCACTGACAGCGCTCTTTTGCTTCTTAACATTGCACTGTGAAATAGGAGTTTAAGTAATAGGCAATCGTCCTGGTTTATGTAGTTAGTGATATAGTTGGGTAAATTGTAATCCAAAACAAAACAAAGAATGCTTGAGGAAGGCTTTACCTGACTATTGAGCCATAATGGGGTTGCTTTTTATTAATAAACACCTTTAGTATTAGTACATTTATTGCGCTCCAGTGTATTGCGTTACATCTGCGGCACTGACTTGTATTTGCTTAAATTGGTCATCTGACCTTGCTGTTGAATAGGAATCCCATATGTTAGCCTGGTCCTGACTAGCCCCACTGTCTACATATGATCTATGCCTCAGGACTTTACCACTGGTGGTTCTTGATGAGGAGCATTGAACTTTATCTAAACCTTAGTACTGTTGTGCCTATCATCTGCACAACCCGAGTGGACATGCACATTGTAGAGGGAACTAAAGAGCCATAGAAAATACTACACTAGAAGGCACACTTTGTGAATTTTTTTTAGCAATTAGCTCCCCTCCCTGGCTTCCCTCGCTCTCCATCAGACACTGATTGGCTGATGGGGAGCATCACACATGGCCATTGTGCCGAGCAGGTAATGTATGCTCGGGGCTGCAGGCTGTGGGCGGCAGGGGGATTAAAGGGGCCGGGTCCCATACAAGCAGCGGATCCGCTGCATGTATGGGACCCATTAAGCTTCACAGTACAGGATCCGCAGTGGATTTCGCTGCAAACTCGCAGCGTGAAATCCGCTGCGGATCCGGTAAGTGTGAACGTACCCTAAAGGCATGCATTCAAGCTTATAAGAAGCCCAGTTCTATGCCTTGAGTTTTGACAAATGGAAAGTCGAGAGGCAGCCTTAAGTTCTTAGGATTTATGTTAATTCTGATAAGCCCTTTATGATGACCTTTGATTTGCACACTGCATCAGTGGAATACAGGGACATCAGCAACAAACAAGAAACAGGGTTTTACATTAGACTTCAAAAAAGTCCAGATCTGTCCTACTTAGGGAGTGTATTTTAACAGAATTTGCTAAACATTTGTGTTCACCTTGTAACAGAAGTAGTTTGTATAAAGGTCTATTTCTTCTGAGGTAGTTTTTTTTTTTCTTCTTCCAAATAAAATTGTAAGCTACTGTATAGTGTGCCAACTGGTGTTTCAGCAGAATTCATTTGATTCTCTTGTCTAGAGGACCCTAGAGTGCTCATTAAGGCCATTTTTATAGTCTCCTGGCACAATGATGGTCATGGTATGTAGCTGGAGCTATGCTTTCAACATAAAGTATTGGTAAAAATTAATTTTGATTATAGTTTTCTGCTATGCCTTTCCTTATCTTTAAAGGGCTATGTATAGGAAGAAACAATAATAATGGAATATTATGATTATCATCATCTCAGGATAGATCTATATTTATCTCAGCAGTTTATCTCATTCAGCTACTATAAATTTATCTACCACACCTGCTGGAAGTTTGTTCTAAGCATCTACTACTACTACTTCTACTACTCTTCTTCAGTAAAGTAATATTCTCATGTTGCTTCTTATCTTTTCCCCAACTAACCTCAGATTGTGTCCCCTTGTTCTTGTGTTCAGTCTCTAATTAGGTTCAGATGGTAAGTGTTTTAAATTAGCCCTTTTGACATATTTAATTTGGGAGAGGTTTCCCAGGAATGGATCCAGCTTTTCCCAGCACCCAGGGAGGAGTGGCATGAAGCAGCACTGAGTAGAGGAACAGCAGGCTGATGAGCGGATTGCACAGATAGGGAAGGGCTACACTTTGTTATTACTGTAAATTCACTAATCTCTGATCGTAACTCAGCATAGCAACATACAATGCTACAGACAGTCAAAATCTGCAGCACGTGTGAATAAGTAGATGATCGACCTATAAAAGTGGCCATTTTAGTAGTAAAACTCCAGTGTTAGTTAAGTGCCTGCAGTGACTGGCTGTCTAGTATCTCCTCCCTACAGTACAATGTGATACACATGTCCCATGCTGCTCTTTACCAGTGCCAGATTGAGTTATTCTTTCGGGCACCAGGTGAGGGTCCAGTCTTCTACATAGAAACTACAGTACTTGACAGCTTCAAATAGCTCTTTATGACTGTTTTACATGTATGTAAGGCCTTGCTTTATCCATAGTTATCTGATTATTTTTCTTTAAAGTGCCCTGTCATTTCAATAAACTGACTCCTTAACTGCATTAACCCCTTCACTGCCTTAGAATACCAGGGAAGTATAGTAACATGAAATATTTTTTTTCCTGTTTTCAATTGTCTAAACCAGCAGTGTGTCTTTTAGCCAGGTGCCTCTTATAACATAAAAAAAATTCCTATGTATGCTTACAATGTAAATATTTATTTAGTTGTGTATTGCTACAATAATATTGTATATCCTTTTAGAAATATCTTTACATTTTAGTCTGTGTATAAAATATTTGACAAAATATTTAACTGATAAAAGATTTTAAAAAAAATCAAATGTATCCGTTTAGCAAAATCGAGAAAATCTCTCTCCTAACAATGTAATCCAATCTATAATCCATAATTCAGCCTTGTAAACACAGACAAAATAATAGTAGTTGGATGAGCTTCAAGCACCAAACCGCCTAGACAGACTGAAAAGGAAGAGAATGTTCTATAGGTTTTGTGGCTTAGATCTGATATTGCACAGAAATAGTACTATTTTTGTCACTGTAAAAATTTGTCTCCAAAATGTGGCTTCTTATAAATGTGCCCAGCTTTCTCAGTAGACTGGTAGAATAAATAATAAAATGGATAGAATAGGTAATGAAATGAAGCAAGCCTTAATTTAGCAGATGTTACAGGTTGGTTGCTGGAGACTTCTGGTGTATTGCATCCTTTTGTGCAGGAAAGAGCTCCTCTTCTTCGCATTAACACAAGCTAAGTCAATAACACCAACTATTAACATCATTTTTAGATAATTTAAAGTTCAAGACTGGAGCATGACTAGAGCCCTTTACAAAGCCAATTATAAAAGTCAGTGAGAAACCCCACGTAGCAGAAGGCAGGAAACATTAACTTTATGTCATTAGAACATTATGTACAAAAACTGACAGATATTGATGAGCTGGAGGAGTGAAATACAGGTCAGAAGGATTCTCAAATACATGGAAGGCATTCAAACTCTTATTTAATTATGGTCAGCTTATCTATAGCCATTAATTGAAAACAGCAGAATGAAAAAGACTTTATTTTCTGATGGAGCAATAAGCAGAAATGTACATTTTTTTACCAAAATTAAGAAGGTTTTTAGGATTACTGTATTATCAAAAAGTATTGAAAAATCTTGCTTACATCCAAAAGGTAAAGACCTGTCCTGATCATGTTCAATTGGCATATTAGTGCATTACTTGAGAGAGTTTTATGACCTGTTCCCCAATGTGAACAGCACATGATCAAGACAGGTTTTCAGCCTCTAAGCCTCTTACAGCATAAATGATTGGCCCTGCACACATTACTGTCCCCAGACCCAGGCATAATGGCACCAATATGATACCAATATAAACTAGAGATCCTGGCGCAAAAAATGACACCCCAACCAGCCCTGTAGGTGTAAATATACAATACACAATCTTTCAGAGAAGTATCTTATTGACAAATGGAACCAAGAGCAAAATTCACAGATGATGAAAGTGAGCATACCTGTCCTTTGGAAAAACTCTTGACATGTCATAGAGACCACAAAGAAATCCAAGATCCAACAGCATCCAAAGTGAAAAAGTTCCAAAGCTTATTCACCCAAGTGCCATACAAAGTTCTGACTAATCCAGGTCTTTTTCAAGTACTTTATAGGTCAAAACTTTGTACGGCATTTGGCTGAATAAACTCTGGAATTCTTTCACTTTGGATGCTGTTGGATCTTGCCTTTCTTTGATGTTTTGGTTCACTATATGGGATTGTAAACCCACTTGCGATTCTACTAACCTACTGGTGCTGCTGGAACCCTACAATCTCCTTGTAAGTCATAGAAACATGTTAAAAAGTTTAGATTGATCCATGTTTGAGTGTTCAGACCCATATCAATCGTGAAAACAAGCAGTAAAAGGGTCTGCGTCACTCCCCGCTCTGTGTTAGAGACAGAGTTAGGCGCCATAGACTAATATGAGTAGCACAACTCATGTTATATAGAGCTGGGAGAGGACTGACCACTCAAAACTTTCTTTATGTCTTTATGACAGTGATACTAAGCTTAAAATGAAGCATATCTCGCAGACTAAATGTGTGCTCAAAGACTGTTGTGGTATTTAGCATTCTGGGATAGTTACCAGGCTCTATAGTAATCTAAGGGCCAGTTCACAAGGTGTAATTCCGCGGCGGAGAGGAATCCTGCCATGCTCAGTGTCCTGCTGTAAGTGAATGAGAGGGTGCGTGCTTGCCCCCTCCCTCTCCTCTCTGCTCAAAGTAGTAACATTTTACTTCTTTGAGCGGAGAGCGGCGGCAGTGGACGAGCGCGCGCCCTCTCATTCACTTACAGCAGGACACTGAGCACGGCAGGATTCCGCGGCAGAGAGGTCCGCCACAGAATTATGCTTATTCAGTGTGAACTGGCCCTAATGCAGCAAAACCTTAACATAACTGACTGCCCCACTACATTCTGGGGCTCTACTAAACAGTTTACAGTGATGAGCAGCTGAATTTTGAATGCAGTTTTGGACTTTTGGACTATTACACCAGGCTTGGAGATAGATACGGGTGTTATGCAGCTGTGCAATTTTGTTTGTGCAGTTTAATGTTAAGAACAGGAGGCTTAAACTTGCCTAAGTGACTAATGCAAAACTTTGCCCGACTAATGGCAATTGGACTCCGATTCTGATCAAACATCTATGGTAATTGATTTAGGCTGCAGGAGCTGCACACTACAAAAGATTTGCTTCATAGAATGTATACTGAGGTATGAAAATGAATTATTGATTTCTAAGGGGAAATAGCTCTGCTCTTTTTATTGTCTAACCAAAACCAATATATACTGAGGCTGTTGAATAGAATAAATAAAAAAGCCTACTGTGTTTTTCTTTCAAAATATTGTGATCTGAAAGCATATACAAAATCTCATTCTAAAGTTCTTCAAAATACTTGCTTGGTAGCCTGTGTTTTGGAGCTCCTTCAAGTATTCTGTAAAGTATCTCAAAAACACAAGAGAAAAATTGCCAAGAGAAAAGAGTGATATCTTACCATCTATATATTACTTTGCTTCCATGAAAATAAAACATGTAGGCCTCTCTTTTCTATATATTTACAAGTAGTAATCTGTTATACAGATTACCAGATGGTGTATAAGTATCAGCTGACAGAAGCACACCAGACATGTTGGATTTCAACATGCCCGGTTGTTTGCTCCACTAAGAGAAAAAGAATCTACCACAGGATTACTGGTAGCAGCTTATTCCACATTTAAAAAGAAACATGCATACTCATCTGAACCAAGCATGAATGTTTATGGGATGCAGGGTTGGAGAAGATTCATTTGTCTGAGAGCTGTGCTCATTTGAGTAAATCATTTAACTGTAAATTTATGTCTGTAATAAAACCAGACTTTTGGGAAGGTTGTTTTTTTAAATATTGCTGAGGACCGTAAAAAAAAAACAAAAAAACAACAACTTCCATCAACGTCTGACACGTATACCCATGTCCACTTCCAAAGGAATGTCTATTTACAAAGTGTTAGTGTCCAGCAGGGGGCGCACACTATATGTAGAAGTCTATGGCACTGTATTGCTTCTATGGATGTCTATGTAAAGTAATGTAATGTACAGTATGCTTTGTTGATTGAATACATTTATGGAATACTTTGGGGAGCAAGTGTCCTTACTCCCCAAAGTATTTCATATATGTATTCAAGCAATACATTTGGAGGGCACTGAACAGGGAGGGAGAGAGTATCCTCCAAACTTGCTCCCCAAAGTATTCCATAAATGTATTCAAACAATAAAGCATACTGTACATTATTTTACATAGACATCCATAGAAACAATACAGTGCCATAGACTTCTACATATAGTGCGCCCACTGCTGGACACTCCATAGGAATTACAGGTTTTTCACAGAATCTGAAGACTGTCTGATCTACTAAATTAAGGGAAATATCAGTATATGTGCATTTCCCATAATTCTTGTACATAAGAAATTTTTCTAACTTTCCATAAGTAATAACATATTAAAAAATACTTTCAGCCAAACTTCTCCTTTAATTTAAACTAGCTTCAAATGCATGAACTAGAAATAGAGAATATACAGACCGTCACCAGTTACTTTGCATTGCTATCAAAATATTTACAACTGTATGGATTTTATTTTTACTGTAGTTTGCCCTGTCTTTGTCTATAGATCCATAAGAGCCACAAAAGGTGTAACAATACACAGCAGAAAGCAAATTACATGTCGGTTGTGTTAGGAATGTGACTTTGCGCTCCTCGGTCTGTGCCGGGCGGCCGAGGAAGCGCTAAATTTCTGTCTGTGTTTGCATATGAATTGTGTCTGAACTGTGTTTTACTTTTCAGCCACACCTGCCTTGCCTGTTAGACTTCTGGCAGTGCAGGGGTTACTGCACTGCTAGGTCTGTTCAGCTGAGCTTGGTGCTGGGATCATCGCTGCTCCAATCAGCTGCTGGACCTAAGCTCTGATCCTGGATAAAAAGCAGTCAGCTCCTCATTTCCCTGCTGGTTATTAGTTGTTCTGATCCCAGCTCCCCAGTTCCCTGTATTCTGCATTCTGCTCTATTCTTCTATTTTGTCTTACCTGGATTCTGACCTTTTGCCTGCCCTCTGACTAACCGCTTCTTCCTGATTTGGTACTGCGTTGCTAGTTCGGTTTCTGACTCGGCTAGTTGACCTTTCCGCATTGTGTTTGTCTGTCTGTCTGCGTTTTATGTTTTGCACGTATTCAGCATAGGGATTGTCTTCGTGGTTGTCCGCGACCGCCTAGGGTCGACCGAGGCAAGTAGGCAGGTGACAGTGGGTGGGGTCAGATTCAGGGCCCACTGTCTAGTGTCTTGTCTACGCCTGACAGAATAACCAGCCCTAAAAAAAAAAAAAAAAAAAAAATTTTTTTTTTTTTTTTTTTGCAGTCACCTTGCATCATGGACGCCATGAAGGCTCTGGTTAACCAGATGCAAGGTCTGAACACGCTGGTTCAGAACCTTGCTGAGCGCGTCCAGGAGCAAGAGACTGCACCGCGACAGGTGACTATGACCACCCATCTACCTCTAGAACCTCCTGTGCAGCTCCCTGAAAAGTTTAAGGGAGACAGGAGGAGTTTTCGAACATTTAGAGAGAGCTGCAAGTTGTTTTTTCGTTTGCGCCCCTGCTCCTCTGGAGGCGAGGACCAAAGGGTGGGCATGATTATGTCCCTCTTGCAGGGTCCTCCTCAGGAGTGGGCTTTTTCATTGTCCCCTGGATCCATGGAGTTGACCTCCGTGAATCAATTTTTTGCTGCCCTAGGGCTATTATATGATGACCCAGACCAGGCTGCAGTAGCAGAGCATCAGCTTACTTCTCTGAGACAGGGTAAGAGACCTGTAGAAGAATATTGTGCTGAGTTCCGCCAGTGGTGTGTACCATCCGGCTGGAACGATCCAGCTCTGCGTTGCCAGTTCCGGATGGGGTTGTCGGATCAGCTTAAAGATCTATTGGTAGTGTACCCTACCCCTGATACTTTAGAGGGGACCATGACATTAGCCATACGGGTGGACAGACGACTCAGAGACAGACGCAGAGAGAAAGACACCCCTGAATCTTCTAAAACCCTGTCCTCTGCTGTTTCTCCTCCTAAGTTAAGTCCTTCTGTTCCCCGATTGCAAGATGAACCCATGCAACTCGGGGTTGCGGATGCCAAGATTAGACGGGCTTACCGCCTACAACATAATCTCTGCTTGTACTGTGGACAGGCCGGACACTGGGTGAGGGAATGTACCTCCAGACCAGAACCACCTCCGGAAAAACTCCAGCGCCTGAGTGACGATCGAGGGGGTCACTCAGGTGCCCAGGTACCTCTTGAAAAGAAAAACAAATTAATGTTGCCTATTTCTTTGTTTTTGGGAGACAAATCTGTTTCTGGTTACGCTAATGTGGATTCGGGGGCCTCGGCCAACTTCATTAACTCTCCATTCTGGTCAGCTCTGGGAATATGCCTGCTTCAGCTTAGATGTCCATTGACTATTACTGGTGCTGATTTTACACCCCTGGCCCAGGGTAAAGTCAGGTACATTACTCCTTCTATGGAGGTGCAGGTTGGGTCAGTACACAAGGAGATTCTTGATTTTCTGGTCATGGATAACTTGTCTTCTGACATAATTTGGGGTTTGCCCTGGTTGGAACAACATAATCCTGTATTTGATTGGTCCACTAAGGAGTTGATTAAATGGGGTTCTAAGTGTTCTTCTCACTGTATTGCATTAAATGTCACAGACTGCTCTGCTTTGGAGGGAGAGATTCCTGAGTTTGTAGCTGACTTTGCCGATGTGTTTGATGAGAAATCTGTGGAAGTTCTGCCACCGCACCGTCCGTACGATTGTGCTATTGATTTGATTCCAGGGTCCAAGTATCCTAAGGGGAGAATTTTTAATTTGTCCAGACCCGAGAGGGAGGCCATGCGAGAATACATCCAGGATAGTCTTCGCAAAGGTCATATTCGTCCCTCTTGCTCTCCATTAGGTGCTGGTTTCATTTTTGTGGGGAAGAAAGATTGTGGACTTAGACCCTGCATAGATTACCGTGAACTTAATAAGATCACCATTAAGAACCAGCACCCCCTTCCTCTTATTCCGGATCTGTTTAATCAGATTGTGGGTGCTCAGTGGTTCTCCAAGATTGATCTTCGTGGGGCCTACAATCTGATTCGAATAAGAGAAGGGGATGAATGGAAAACTGCCTTCAATACCCCTGAAGGCCATTTTGAATACCTAGTCATGCCCTTTGGGTTAAGTAACGCGCCGGCAGTTTTTCAGCACTTTGTAAATGATGTATTTCGTAAATATCTTGGTCAGTTCCTGGTAGTATACCTGGACGACATCTTAATTTTTTCACCAGATTGGTCCTCTCATGTTTGTCATGTCCGTAAGGTATTGGAGTTACTCCGACAGAATCAACTCTATGCTAAATTGTCCAAGTGCCAGTTCGGGATCCAGAAAGTCTCTTTTCTTGGTTATATTATCACCCCTAACTCTTTTTGTATGGACCCCCTTAAAGTGACCGCTATTGAGAAATGGGAACGCCCAACTAACCTCAAGGCCCTGCAACGGTTTTTGGGGTTTGCCAATTACTATAGAAAATTTATTAAGGGGTTCTCTGTCATTGCTAAACCATTAACTGATTTGACCAGAAAAGGGGCAGATCTGGTGAACTGGAGCCCCGAAGCCGTACAGGCATTTGGACAGTTGAAGAGGTGTTTCTCTGAAGCTCCAATCCTTATTCAGCCTGATCCTGAGCAACCATTTATCATTGAGGTGGATGCTTCGGAGGTAGGGGTTGGAGCAGTTCTCTCACAGGGTCCTGTGACACTGACTAACTTAAGCCCTGTAGCCTACATTTCAAGAAAATTCTCTAAAACAGAGTGTAATTATGACATCGGCAACAGAGAACTACTGGCCATTAAGTGGGCCTTTGATGAATGGAGACATTTTCTTGAAGGGGCTAAGCATAAGATTAAGGTTTTAACTGACCATAAGAACCTATTATACCTGGACAAGGCTAAACGCCTTACCCCCCAGCAAGCCAGGTGGGCATTATTCTGTACTCGGTTTAATTTTGAGATTACCTTTCGTCCTGGTTCTAAAAATGTCCGAGCAGATGCCCTGTCTCGCAGCTTTGATGTCAGCAGTGCCCCCAGGGAAGAACCTGAGACTATTTTAACACCAGGAGTGGTCATTGCCACTCTCCAACCTGAACTTGCAGCTCAGGTGGTAAACTCACAGTCCCTAGCACCCAGGAATACTCCAGATGGGAAACTCTTTGTACCTCCTAATCTTAGACTCAGGGTTCTTGAAGAGACCCATTGTTCTGTATTAGCAGGTCACCCGGGCATTGCTGGCACAAAGTATTTGCTCTCACGTTGTTATTGGTGGCCTACTTGGGCCAGAGATGTTAAACTGTTTGTTGGGGCCTGCGAGGTCTGTGCCAAGTCCAAGGTCCCTCGCAGATTACCCGAAGGTCTTCTACATCCTCTACCTTTACATGAGAGACCTTGGACCCACCTTTCAATGGACTTCATCACTGACTTGCCGCCATCAAAAGGAAAGACTGTCATCTGGGTTGTTGTTGATAGATTCTCCAAAATGTGCCATCTCATTCCCCTTATGAAACTCTCTAATGCACGTACTTTAGCATCTTTGTTTATCAATCATATTCTATGGCTACATGGGGTGCCAGAGAACATTGTGTCTGATAGAGGGGTGCAGTTTGTGTCTAAGTTCTGGAGGGAGTTCTGTGGTCGATTGGGCACTTTATTATCATTTTCATCTGCCTTTCACCCTCAGAGCAATGGGCAGACTGAAAGAGTGAACCAGTCATTGGAACAATTTCTCAGATGCTTTGTTTCTGGTGCCCAGGACAAATGGAAGGAGTATTTGTCCTTGGCGGAATTTGCCCTCAATAATAGGGAAAATCAATCTATCAAAATATCGCCGTTTTTCTGTAATTATGGTTTTCATCCAAGGTATTCATCTGCGCATGCTTCTGAATCTGTTAACCCGTCAGCTGAAAAGACCTATAGTAGACTGTGCACAGTCTGGGCTCGAGCTCTTGAGAGCTTGGTTAAAGCCCAAGAATCTTCTAAAAGACAAGCCAACAAAAGACGCATATCTGGCCCAGAGTATTGTGTGGGTGACAAAGTGTGGCTTTCCACCAAAAACTTGAAGCTTAGGGTTCCGTCCGGAAAGCTAGCACCTAAATATATTGGTCCATATGCCATTACTGAAATCATTAACCCTGTTTCTTTCAGGTTACAACTGCCAAGAACCATGCGCATTCATAATGTGTTTCACAAATCTTTATTAAAGATGTATGTTACTCCGGTGTTGCCATCTACTCCCCCTGCCCCTCTGGTCGTTCAGGGGGATCTTGAGTTTGAAGTGGAAAAGATTCTGGACTCTCGTTGGGTGCAGAACTCTGTCCAATACCTCATCCATTGGAAGGGGTTCGGCCCAGAAGAGCGAACTTGGGTGGCGAGCAAAGATATTCATGCTCCTCGTCTCATACGCCAGTTCCATGCTCGCAATCCCTCTAAGCCGAGTCCTTTGAAAGAGGGTCCGGAGGCCCCTCATAAGAGGGGGGGGGTACTGTTAGGAATGTGACTTTGCGCTCCTCGGTCTGTGCCGGGCGGCCGAGGAAGCGCTAAATTTCTGTCTGTGTTTGCATATGAATTGTGTCTGAACTGTGTTTTACTTTTCAGCCACACCTGCCTTGCCTGTTAGACTTCTGGCAGTGCAGGGGTTACTGCACTGCTAGGTCTGTTCAGCTGAGCTTGGTGCTGGGATCAGGGCTGCTCCAATCAGCTGCTGGACCTAAGCTCTGATCCTGGATAAAAAGCAGTCAGCTCCTCATTTCCCTGCTGGTTATTAGTTGTTCTGATCCCAGCTCCCCAGTTCCCTGTATTCTGCTCTATTCTTCTATTTTGTCTTACCTGGATTCTGACCTTTTGCCTGCCCTCTGACTACCCGCTTCTTCCTGATTTGGTACTGCGTTGCTCGTTCGGTTTCTGACTCGGCTAGTTGACCTTTCCGCATTGTGTTTGTCTGTCTGTCTGCGTTTTATGTTTTGCACGTATTCAGCATAGGGATTGTCTTCGTGGTTGTCCGCGACCGCCTAGGGTCGACCGAGGCAAGTAGGCAGGTGACAGTGGGTGGGGTCAGATTCAGGGCCCACTGTCTAGTGTCTTGTCTACGCCTGACAGGTTGCTAATTTTTTTTTACTGTCGTTTAATGTAAATTATGTTAATAATCAGGTTTTGACACTAGTAGTTAATTTACCAGCAACTCAAAAGTACAAATGTACATTACAAAAATAGTCACACACATCCCAACAGATTTGGTAACTTTTTTTCAGTATCAGTGTACTCTACTAAGATCTGGCACACACATAAATACCACATTTTGTTACAAATTACAACATAATTCTGGTGCAATGTGCTTAGTTATATTGTCCCGGAATGTTCTTTTCATTACAGAAGACTACAAGTAGACTCACTACTGTAATAGTTTAACTGCAATAAATTATGATGAGACAAGATGCTAAACTTTATGCATTTATAACATGCAATTTATAATATGCAATCATAATACAGCCATATTTCACTATGGCGCTGAAGGGAACGCTATGTCAATGCCTAGTCAGTAAAGATTGCAGAGGGCTGCACTCTGGCTACGTTATTTGGCCTTCAATGGTCACATAGGCATAATTTAAAATATTCCAACATGGCTTTATATTATGCAATGCAATAGGAAGCTTGGGTCTACAGCATTCTACTTTCTGTTAAAGATCAGCAGTGCATAAAGAAGAACAGAGAGGTACCTAACAGTACATCTCACATTCCCATTTTCTTTAATTGTGTGTATAACTCAGAAGCTTGGTGATATAATTTAGACAACTTAATATGGCTGCAGTAACAACGTACAATGAAAACTCCGTCTTCATTTATCCCAGTTTATTTTGCCCTCTATAAATAAATCGTATCTTTTATGTTATTAACAAAGCCTGTGTTTGGAAACCCTAAAACAAGCTGTGATACAGTATGTGATATCCATTTCCTCTTTAAAATGGTATAGTATGATTTAGAAGATTGTTAAGAAATGCACGTTATATCTTGTCAGAGAAAGATTTACAAGGCTTTTGTGCAGAAAGTACACTATTAGGCTATGTTCACACTACGTATATTTGAGGCTGTATGTTTGAGCCTGTATAGCAACCAAAACAAGGAGTGGATTGAAAACACAGAAAGGCTCTGTTCACATAATGTTGTAATTGAGTGGATGGCCGTCATTTAATGGCAAATATGTGCTGTTATTTTAAAACAACGGCTGTTGTATTGAAATAATGGAAGTTCTTTACCGTTATATGGCGGCCATTCACTCAATTTCAACATTGTGTGGACAGAGCCTTTCTGTGTTTTCAATCCACTCCTGGTTTTGGTTGCTATGAGGACCAAATACAGCCTCAAATATACATAGTGTGAACCCAGCCTTAGGGTATACTGAATCGATTTACATTCATGTGGCCTCCAGCTAAAAAGAGGAATAGAAGAAACTGTAAACCTTACCCAGCATGGGAACAAGACATGTAAATATTAGTGATGAGCGAATAGTGAGATATTAGAATATTCAATATTCATACGAATATCGCGTGAATATTCGAATATTTGATCCCATTAAAGTCTATGGGAACAAGTATTCGATCAGTGAAAAGCATCTTTTTGACTATTTGGAAGATAAAACCGGAAGCTGGGGGATTTGAACACTTATCGAATATTTATCAAATATGCGCAGGATATTCGTACGAATATCGAATATTCGAATATCTCACTATTTGATAGAATATCTATTCGATCGAACAGTATTCGCTCATCACTAGTAAATATGTTTTTGAATAGGTCACATTTTGCTGGTGCAATATCCTAGAAAACATTCTGTTCCAAGGCAGTTCTGTTTGAAGGTCTTCCTTCAGGTGGCACCAATCAAGTTGCTTGTTCTAGCCCTGTGTCTGGGTTGGAAATCTGGAGTCAGAGTAAGTGGCTTGATAGGTGCCTCTTCATATCCTTACAACTACTTTTTCTTTATTGTTCATTATTGCCATGTCTTTGTTTATTGTTTTTTCATTCCACTATTTTGTGCCCAGATTAATCCAGCACCTCTCAGGGAAACACATTGTGACTGAATACATTAATGTTTGCATAGGGGATGCACTGCTTTGCTAAAATCCATATAGGTAATATCCATGACACCACCTTCATTCAACCTTTTTATGACATAGTCAAAGACATCAATGGGATTTGTTTGACCTAACCTACCCTCAGCAAAGCTGTCCCAACGCTCCACAGTGACGTTGGCAGAAGATTTAAACAGGCAGCTAAGGTCCCATAGCTGCCCATGATAGTTTGTGGTTCTGCCCTGCTACACTAGCATTTTTCTGCTTGTATTCCATCTATGTCTACTGATATTGGATTTGATGCGAATTGCTCTATCAATGCGCTTTGTTTTGGAAAGTGAATTCCACACAATTTGCCAAATCCGCGAAGGTGCCAAATTCGCTGAATCCACAATGGTGCATGCGCATGTTTAGTTACAGTACTGTCATTTGGTGGGAGCAAGGGATTATGGATAGGTCCAATCAGCTGCAAGCCCCACTGTTATATTAGCACCTTCCCCTCACCCTGTAGATAGTGTGATCCACTTCCTGGAGGTGGGCAGTGGGCTGTGTGTGCAGAGGAGAGAAGGATTGCAGCAGGTATTTATGGCAAGGCAGGGAGAAAAACAAAGAGAGATAGGGAGAGTGAGAGCAGAGTCCAATGCAGGTGGCTGTCTGTGTGTGCTGTGGTTGAAGTTCTCAGTGTGTGGGAGAAGTGGTCAGTGTTTATTGAATACAGTCTGTGGGTGCTGTAAAGCCAGTGTCCATTCAAACCAGTGTGTTGGTGCTTTGAAGCCAGAGTCCATTCAAATCGGATTAGTGGATAGTCATTTTATGTTTAATCTTTACTGAACTTTACTGTAAAACACACTTGACAAAAATATTACAAAACTAGTCATGAGCGAGTACTAAAATGCTTGGGTGCTCGGTACTCGAGACGCATATTTCCCGTTGCTCGGGTGCTTGTTTCGCGTAACGAACCCCATTGAAGTCAACGGGAAAACCTGTCAAACTTAGAAAATGATGGAAACTCCACGGAAATGGACAGGAAACAGCAGGGGCAGCATGCATGGATGCCTTGAAGGCTGTCTAATCACACTATTACGCCAAATTCTGGGCAAAAGCCTGGTGATCAACCTCTATAGCTGCACTAAAAAAGAAAGCAACCCTGCAGACTGGCTTCAAATGACAAAAAATACTGGTTAGACTAGTTTTTGGAGGTTGTCGTATAGAGTCTGTGTCTAAGTGGTGCTATATGGTGTATGCCACCTCTTACACAGGACAATGAGCAGTGAGGTGCTATGCAGCTGTACTAGAAATTGCAGCAATACAATATACACCAGCAGCAGCAGCCACAAGGAAAATAAATAATAGTACTGAGGACTTCTTTGGGGGTCTGTATGCACCACCTGCTGTCCCCTTTCTGCCAGCAGTCTATCACCACAGTGTGCAGTTAAGATCATGGTAGCTGCACTGCAAGTCCCAGCCAGCAGTCTGGAGTATTAAAAAAAAAAAATAAATTAAGCCTTTACAAGGGCTGTTGGGTTCTTTTACTAGGTTCCCTGCCTACAGGAACGCTAATTCCCTCCCTAATGCTCTCCCTGATTTTTATATATCCCGGTGTGTTGTATTTTCTTTTATTACTTTACAGACTTAGTAATGGATTCCATCTATCAGACAGCTTCCACTACTAAGTCAGGGCTTAGTGTTAGCCGGTATAAAATGGCTAACACTACCCCCCCCCCCCCCACATTACTACCCCAGTACCCAATGCCACCAGGTGTACTGGGAAGAGCCGGGTGCCAGTGGTCCCAGAGCGTCAAAATTGGCGCTCCTGGACTCAGCGGCAGCAGGCTAGTAATATTAAGGCTGGGGAGGGGCTACAACAATGGCTCTTCCCACCCTGGTGTTACTAGGCTGCTGTTGCTTGGTTTTTAACCCGGATGGTTATGGAAAGGGGGGGGGAACTCAAGGAATTTTTTTTTTTTAATAAATAATTTAAAAAAACGCATAGGATCCCCCCCCTCCTTTCCATAACCAGCCAGGTTAAAAACCAAACAGCAGCCTAGTAACACCAGGGTGGGAAGGGCCATTGATTTAGGCCCTCCCCAGCCTTAATATTACCAGCCTGCTGCGACCGAGTCCAGGAGCGCCAATTTTGAAGCTCCAGGACCACTTGCACCCGGCTCTTCCCAGTACCCCTTGTGGCATCGGGTACTGGGGTAATAATGGGGGGGTTAGTGTTAGCCATTTTATACCGGCTAGCACTAGGCCCTTACTTAGTAACGGATTCCGTCTATCAGACAGCTTCCACTACTAAGCCTGTAAAGTAATGAAAGAAAACACAATACACCTAAAAAAAAATTTTTATTCAAATAAAAACACCCCCACACCCCTCGTTGAACATTTTATTGTACATTAAAGTCCACTGGTCATCGACGTAGTCCAAACGAATCCGACGTAATCCTCTGCATGCCGGTATGTGGGGGGGAAAAAAAACACAAGCAAAAACAGCTTTCCCAGCATCCTGTAAGGTTAACCCTTGCAGGATCCTGGGAAAGCTGGGTGACCTTCAGCATGGGAAATACAGTCTGGCTCCCAGGGACTTAATCCCCAGGGGACCAGACTGTTGTGGCACTGCACCAGCAAGGAAGGGGGTTAAGTGCCCCCCCTTCCTTGGAGGGGCAGATGCAGTGCGCTCTGGGGAGGGGGGGTGATGGTGGGGGTTACCTGCTGCTGCTTCCTCCATTGTTGCTAGCTGTCCCAGGATGTCCCGGTAAGCCCCGCCCCCGCGACGATAAGCCCAGCTCCTGCATCGGACGTGGTCATATAGGGGCGGAGGTTATCAGGACATCAAGGTACATTTATCAAAATGTAGGAAGAAGCAGCAGCAGGTAACACCCCTCATGGAGATCGCACTACATCTACCCCAGCAAGGAAGGGGGGCACTTAACCCCATTCCTTGCTGGTGCAGGTGCAGGTGCAGTGCCAGAACAGTCTGGTTCCCAGGGGGTTAAGCGCCTGGGAACCAGACTGTAGCTTCTCTGCCGGGAATTTAAATTTCCCTCCCAAAAGCAGACCGCTTTCTGCTTCTGGGTGGGAAACTCCGCAGGCAGGGAATCCCGGCTTAATGAGGGGATTCCCTGCTCCTGTACTGTAAGGAGGGGTGCGCTATGCACCCCTCCTTACTGTACAGCCACAGAGGGTTAGTAGTGATGCTGCTGCATCACTACTTAACCCTTTACACTCTGTGGACCGGGTGCACAGCAGCCGACCCACGGAGCAAACTGGCTCCACATTATAGGTGGTGAAATACACCACCTCTAATGTGGAGTGAGTTTGTGACACATGTGTGACTGTTTTAGATAGTCACACATGATAAATCATGCCTACTTTCAGCGTAAGCTGAAGTAGGCATGATCAGTCTAAGTAGGTGAACGGTCGCAAAATTAATAAATATATCCGATTCAAACCAGTGTGTTGGTGCTGTGAAGCCAGAGTCCATTCAAATTGGATTACTGGATAGTCATTTTATGTAAATCTTTACTGAACTTTACAAAAATATTACAAAATCCATTCAAATCCCCGTCAAGCCCTTCCAACCCCTGTACAATAAACTGTATGTACAGTGTTAGTGTCCGAGGTGGCACACAAGGTGGTTCAAGGGGAACACAGGCTCGTGGGGTGTTGATCCCAACTGGATTGGAGGTAGGTTGAAGCTCCCTATAACATCTAGTAGGAAAGGGAATACCAGCAAGGCGGGAATTATTGACTTCATCCAGCAAGTGTAAAGGGGAAAGATAACTTGATATTTTTAAAAAATGGTGGGCAAATATTTTCATAAGGGACTTTTCTTGGAGAGACACAGACATCCTTAACATCTGGCACAGGAGGTGGTCCTATCTAGACTTGGTTCAATTTGATAAAAGTCAGCCTCTTCACACTGGGGAAGGACAGCCTCGTCCTCCTGAGTTTCCCAATGGCCCCTGCCGTACACAACACCCTCTCAGATGCCACACTACTGACTGGGCAGGACAGCAGGGTCAAAGCAAGCTCTGCCAGATGCAACCAGATTTGGACCCTCTGCCCAGAACAGCACCAGGTCAAAATATTAAGGGGCAAGGGTGACTCCAAGTACGACTCAACTTTTTTTTTTTTTTTTTTTTTTAACATTGCTGTTTTTCTTCTTTTTGTCACTAATATACATTACCTGAACAAAACATCTTGTCCCCCCCCCCCTTTGTCCATTTTTCCTTTTTTTAAACTTTAGCACCATTTATAATGTGCTTTGCCTACTACTGTCTAATTTTTTACACCCCTGTCAGCTACCAGTCTCATGATACCACCCAGGCTTCTTACTTTTATTACAGCTCTTACCTCTCTAGTTAAACCCCAGTGATTTCTACAAGAGTTATGATAACATCGATTTGAACTTTCGACTACTTTTAAAGTGAACCCTTAACCCCTTAAGGACAGAGCCAATTTCGATTTTTGCGTTTTCGTTTTTTCCTTAAAAGGCCATAGCACTTGCATTTTTCCACTTAGAAACCCACATGAGCCCTTATCTCTTGCGTCACTAATTGTACTTTGCAATGACAGGCTGAATTTTTGCATAAAGTACACTGCGAATCCAGAAAAAAATAAATGTTTGGTGAAATTGAAAAAAAACAAACGTATTTTTGTTTATTTGGGGGAAATGTGTTTTTACGCCATTCGCCCTAGGGTAAAACTGACATGTTATATATGTTCCGTAAGTCGTTGCGATTAAAACGATATATAAAATGTATAACTTATATTGTATCTGATGGCCTGTAAAAAATTCAAACCATTGTCAACAAATATACGTCACTTAAAACCGCTCCGTTCCCAGGCTTATAGCACTTTTATCCTTTGGTCTATGGGGCTGTGTGAGGTGTCATTTTTTTGCGCCATGATGTGATCTTTCTATCAGTACCTTGATTGCGCATATAAGACTTTTTGATCGCTTTTTATTACTATTTTTCTGGATTTGATGAGACCAAAAATGTGCAATTTTGCACTTTGGGATTTTTTTGCGCTGACGCCGTTTACCGTGCGAGATCAGGAATGTGATTAATTAATAGTTTGGGCGATTACGCACGCGGCGATAGCAAACATGTTTGTTTATTTATTTATTTACTTTTATTTATAACCTGGGAAAAGGGGGGTGATTCAGACTTTTATTAGGGGAGGGGGCTTTTTACTAATAACAATACTTTTTTTTTACTTTTACACTTATACTAGAAGCCCCCCTGGGGGACTTCTAGTATAAGTGCACTGATCTGTCATTGAGATCTCTGCAGCATAGATATGCTGCAGAGATCCATGAGATAGGCACTCGTTTACTTCCGGCTGCTGCAGCCGGAAGTAAACGAGTGCCGAGCCGGGGACGGCGCCATCTTGGATCGGTCCCCGGCCGGCTTCAGTTACAGAGATCGCTCCTCCGGGATAACATCACGGAGGAGTGATCTCCCCACTAGACACCAGGGATGACGCTGCGTCCGGTAATCGGATGCAGCTGTCATGTTTGACAGCTGCATCTGATTACTGTATTAGCGGGCACGGCGATCGGACCGTGCCCGCTAATACCGGCGGTCCCGGGCTACAAGCGGCACCCGGGACCGCCGCGGTTCAGAGCGGGCTCGCCGCGCGGCCCCACTCTGAACGTCCTTAATGGCATCAGGGCGTAAATATACGCCCTATGTCGTTAAGGGGTTAAGTTGCTATATACAAAATAGTGGTACGATTTGTTATAATAATGACTCCAAAACATTATAAGTGCCATTAACGGTACTCACTATTTCTATAAAGCAAACGAAAAAGATATATTAAATATTTAATAGGAAAACATCCCTACATGTAAATAACGTTCATTGTCATACTTTAATTTTACGATTTGCTATTGTATATTATGAGACTAAAATATTGTGCAGTAAAGCCGTTTGGATCATTCTATGTTTGTTATGATCTCTTGTGATACTTCCGTGATTGTTAAAGATAAACGCAGTGGCCCACAGTTACTAAAACTGTCTTAGTGCAAACTAGACTAGACAATCTGTAAATGTGCCAGAATTATCAGGTAGTTTGATAAATCTGTTACACTCAAAGACTGTCCAATTTTAAATGGCAGGATATAGCATCCAATACTGCTAAAGTCTCCATTAACATGGCTTTGGTGGAGGCCAATTATAAAGTTCTACTCCGTTGGTATTTGGTCCCGGCTCGTATTGCTAAAATGGTTCCTAACTATTCACCACTCTGTTTTAGACAATGTGGTGGAGTTGGTAACATGAGCCATATTTGGTGGGACTGCCCAAAGGTCAAACGGTTCTGGAGAAGAATTTTCAATTTATTATTCTCATTGACACAGTGTAATGTGCGCATGTCTCCTTCTTTTGCCTTGCTAAATGTTAGGGTCCTGGGGGCATCCAAGGCCGTACAACAGTTTGCCTCATTTCTGTTCCTGGCAGCCAAGATAGCGATTGCCACCTCCTGGAAAAAAGGGGTTGTCCCCCTGGAATTGGTGAGAGTTAAACTTAACTTGATTATGGTCAATGATCGCCTGCATGCTCTTCTCCACGATAGGGAAGAAAAATTTCAAAGGGTCTGGCAGCCCTGGATTTCTTATTTATCATCCTCTACGTAGGGTTGTTGGCCTTGGACGCCCCTGCTGTTGCACGGGCTTGGGCGGTGCGAGGGTCTTATACTACCTCCTTTCCCCCCTTCCCTCCCCCTCTTCTCCCTACTCCCTTTCCTATTTTTCATGGTATGTCTTTTCTCTCTCTCTTTTCTGTGTCTCCCCTATTGCTTTCTCGGCCCCGGTCCCACTGGACGTTGGAATCCGGGGTCTTTGTTTAGTTGAATTTAGCAGACGACGTTTGGTCTGCCCATTAGTTCTGCCACTGGGCTATGGTTAAGAATGGAGTGATCTATGTTACACCTTTTATAGAGTCAAGGATAGCTTTAACTTTGTACTGTTGGATGTATTTTATTTGATGTTTGGTTATACATTGCCGATTATGGGCTAATTTGTACACTCTATGTTCCTTCATTTGCAATTGTTTGCAGACAAAAACTAAAAAAACTGAATAAAACTTTTTGGAAACCAAAGACTGTCCAATTTTGGACAAATTTTGCACTTTGGTGGTCTTTTGCGAATACGCCATTTATCACACCATCTATTACTTGGTTTGAAGTCTGCCAGAATTTTCAGCCAAATTCAGGTGCATTATTTGTTACAAACTAGACCACACCGCATTTTTGCATAAAAGTGGTGGGAAAATGTCTAAAATGCATAATAAATGTGGAGAAAAGTCTGTTGCGCAACCTTTTTAGCCATAATTCTGGAAGAGACATCTGGGCCAGTTTACTTAGGTGTAGAGCTCAAATAGTCAAGAATATAGGAGGGGCTACCAAGGTACTTTTTGTGATGGAGTGATCGAGCAAACCATCTAATAACTGCACATATGATACATGTGATTAGTCGTAGAGCGTTTAGCCGATCACAGAAATGCTGCGAACGAGAAGCCCTCATTCAACCTATCCGGGCTCTGGCTATGCGGGTAATACATCCATCTCACCTCCTCTCTGAGAAGCATGCGATCAATATCACCCTTTCTAGAGCCATGTTTCAACTGGCATAGTCCCTAAAAGGAGAGGTCTTTCAGATTACCTCTATGTACATATTTAATATTTCTCGCTAGAGGAGTATCAGTCCAAATGGTACTAACATGTTTGGAGATGCGGCGACACAACTCCAGTTTATATAGTTTTGCTAGCACAGACACATTAGTAAATGTAAGAGCCATTGTGCTAACTGCAGAGGCCAATTGACATGACTTATTGCTAATAATTTAGACAAGAAGAATACAAATATTTGTAATGTACAGTTTTACTATGGGGATTATTGCTATTTAAATTGCAGAAGCACATGAAATGTATAGAGAGATAATAGTTCTTGGAAAATATTTCTGTCAGTAAAAAAGAAAACATATAGTAATAGTCAGTGTAATAAATATATAATAAGCCAATCTTACATAGGAAAAAATGTGCAATCTAATTAAGTGATCCGGTACCTAAATAACTTAGACACCAAATAATCTTTAGGGTCAATATTGCAGCAGATTTTTCACATTTTGCTGCGCTTCATTTACCAAGAACAGTTAATGATTTGCTTTTATTGTTACCCATTTTTAGAATTAGGTGCACGCCTTATAGAAGGCAACAGATACTTGTTATTAAAAAATCAATTTCATGCATGACTAGTCGATCTGCTAACTCTCCTGCTACATGTTACTCTGAACTCATTTGTATTTACCCAGCTGGATGGTAAAGATTTGCTCAAAGTGGACCCTCATGTGCCACTAGAAGAGGAGAATTCTAGATTTGTCTTATTATTTCTCCCTAGAACATCTGGTATTTTTAAGCCACAAGGGATAATGAAATTCCACATGCAATAAACATTCCCTGCATTTATTTATACTTATTGCATTTTAATAAAGACTGCTTCCAATAATATGCACTGCAGAATTACCTTCTTTATTAAAATATATGAAAACAAAGAACTAATACGAAATTCCAATAATACATTTTTTTTGCGATAATACTTGATTTTAAAGAGATAACGGGAGTCAGTATTGTAAAAAAAAAAAACTTTTGATTTTTTTTTACAGGTCTTAAAATGGCCATAGCGCTTTTCTTTTTTATCTACAGACCCATATGAGATCTTATTTTTTGCAACACAAATTGTTCTCTGTAATGACATGCTTAATTTTTTCATATTTTGCTAAATAGTAAAATAATAATTTGTGCTGTGCAATTAAAGAAAAAAACATTTTTTTTCATATGGGGGGTTCGTCTTTATGTCATGTATCATGTGATGAAACTTAGATGTTATATAGTCAGTATGATTACAGTGATACCCAATTTATATATATTTTATTTTATTATTTTTTTAAAAATGATAACTTAAGAAAATAAACGTGTTGAAATTTGCTCCATTCTGACTCTGACTTTATTTTAGGCTCTATACGTCTCATTTTTTGCACCATGCTCTGTAGTTTTTGTTACCACAATTGTGTACTGTACAGTTTATGCGACTTTTTATGCAATCACTTTTTATAAACTTTTTCTGGGATGTAAAGTGACCAAAAATCAGCAATTTTGCAAATTTACGCCATTTACCATGCAATATTAGGAATGTGACAGTGACAACAGGAATGTAACAGTTCGGGCAATTCCGCATGTTAACATGTAACAATTAAAAAATTATTTTTTTTTTATTTAAAGTTGGGTGATTCAAACTTTTATTATGGGATTTTTTTTTATAAATTAAAAAAGTTTTCTTTTAACACATTTTTATAGTCCTTCTTGTAGACTTCTATGAGCAATACATTGATTGCTCATAGGGATCAATGCAGTACATATGTACTGCATTCATCCATTATCTTGGCACTCGATTGCTACAGGCTGCTGAATACAGGAAGCCTGTATCAATTGCTGAATACAGGCAGCCCTGAAAGTTAAGCTCAGCCATGACAGGTATATCCATCAGAAGAAGTTAAAAAAAAATGCAGGTTAAATCACATTTCATCTTTGCAAAAATGCCACAGTAAAATGAAAGACAAAATGTTCTATTTAAGTAAATGACAAGGAACATATTGTTTTTCAAATGAAACTTCAAGATAAAATAGTTTTGCAGGCAAATCTTAGTGAAAAACATGAATGAAACACCTGCTGTGGTGAGACATATAAAGGACACAAGTAAGGTACACCGAGCACAAATGTCAAACGCTTCTGCAAAGCATTTGAAATCTGTATCATTAACTGAACAAAAAAAAAAAAACTTTGAGGTTGCAAATATTGTGGACTATATTGTGGACTATATGAACCATATTTAAGGGCAGAATCCCACCTAATAGACTTTCTCAGCACTTTCACAGTATAGGTATCGGTTATCAGTCACCTAAATGGGGGAAAAAACCACCTGGCTCTGTTCACTGTGTACTGGTTGGATCAGTTTACTGCAGCTCATCTGCCATTCAGTTGAGTAGGAACTCAGCTACAGTTATGCAACTGCTTCCATCCTCTTTCACTGTGTAGTTTGGGTGCATAGGGTCATTCAAGAATACAATGGATATCAAGGAAATTAAACAAGCATAACTTTGACCATGTCAAGGCTCACCTATTACCTGGAACCTAAAAAGGGGTATTCCGGTCAGAACCCCTTTTAGGAATGCCAGGAAGGGAGTGGTTTTACCCACCCACAGACACACAGGCACTGTGCTTGAAGGGTTAGCACTAGGTTTGGGTGAAGGTGCGACGAAAAAAATAGGCCAGCACTTCAACAAAGTGCAATACAGGTAACAATACTCAGAACAGGTACAGGTGACAGCAGTGACTAGAGAAGTATTAGAGAGAGGTAGAAGTGCTACTTGAGTTAGAAGTATGTATGGGGACCGTCTTGGGGGCCTTGTCCAATAAAGTAGTGTACTCTGCCAGGATTAGCATGGAGAATAGTAAAGAAGAAGAAGAATTGTACTCATGTATATCTGACTGCCTTCTGCCAAACCAGTTCAAAGAATGCCAGGTTGGATAATATGAGCCCCAGGACTTTACAACTGTGCGTAGCAGACTTCCCAAGGCTTCCCAGAATAGCTGTGCAAAACCAGTGAGATACTTCGGCTTGCTGTTCTTTGTTTTACTGAGGATCAGTCCCTTAAATCTGGTAATTGTCCTGACTTGTAACAAAGAATCCCTGGCATTGGCCAAGGGAGTCCCTAGAGGATGGCTACCCCTCCTTTGGATGTAGCAGTGCATCATACCTTGAATGTTTTGCTGAGGAAGATCTTAGCTGTGTCTCTATCCACCATCTGCTAACAAAAAGACTTCCCTCCAGGAACTAAGTACACTTTTATAGGTGTGGCCAGGTCTAACCTTCTATTGGTGGTGCTGTTTACAGAGAGGGAGAAAGAAGAAGCATGGTTATTTAAGAGCAGTGTATGGTACCTGCACCTGTGATGGTCAGAACAGTGAACAAACAGTGGCATAGTTAACCCTTTGTCCTACAGCTGTGCTTATACCATACAGGAAGTGCACACATCAGCTTCATCCCCTTCTGTGTGACACCTTGCAGAGTTACAGTACCTTGTCCACAGTGAAACAACACTTGGTGGACCACCTGTACAGGGACAATACAACTTATTCTGCATTCCAACTTAAATGGCAATCCTTTGCTGGCATCATGAAATTCCTGCATAAAGTACTGCGCCATGCAGAGGCTGTCATCAATTTATTCACAAAGGGGCACGATTATTCTCTGCGCATTTTTGTATAAAGGTATTTGCGGTACTTTTGAGCAGTTTGAGCCAGCTGTACCATTTAAAAAAAAAATTTTACACTCTGAGAGGACATGGCTTCATATTAGCTACTCTATTAGTCATATTTATTATGTGCATTTTTTAAGTTTTTGCGCAGCAGTACTCCACTCCTACCCTGGCGTAGTACTTTAGCCAAGCTGTTTTAGCCAAAAAATTGCACACAAAAAGTGTGCATGACTCCTCAAGGCCAGTGCACCTTTGATAAATTTTGCGCATGGTCTGGGTTTTTTGCATAGCACAGAGAAAAAAAAAAAAGTCTGTGCAAATTGCACAGACAAAACATCTGTCCCTTGGAGCTAATACTTTAAAGAGACTGTAAGCAGGTTTATGCCGTCCTATCTCAGGGCATAAACTAATGACAGAAAAGCTGAACAGAATGAGGGATCACTTAAAATTGTTCTGTGCAGCTGATCCAGGGATAACAAGTAGTCCTCTCCATTATGTGCATAAGCCCAGTAGTCCTCATTATTCATGAGAAGCAGAAAACTCCGCCCTCCAGCTGCTGATTGGCAGTTACCTATCCATGCTGTGTACAGGCAGTCAACTGTCATCCAGCAGCTAGAGGGCGGGTGGAGGGGTGTGGCAAGAATCCTATTCACCTGCATTTTAGGGGACGGCTGAACAGAATAATATAAGTAACACACTGATGTGTTCATTATTTCTGTCCTTGTTTAAGGCTTCATACATGAAGTGACAGATTTCCTTTAAGCTTTCAGGCAATATATTGCTGATATTTACTACAAACATGGATAACAAACATATCATAGTAATAACGTTTTTTTAAAGGAGAAGTCCGGCGAAATTTTTTCTTAAATTATTGCATTGCCCCCCAGAAGTTATACAAATGCTTACAAAGTGCTTTTTCCCTGCACTTACTACTGTATCAAGGCTTCACTTCCTGGATAAAATGGTGATGTCACGACCCAACTCCCAGAGCTGTGCGGGCTGTGGCTGCTGGAGAGGATGATGGCAGAGGGATGCTCAGTGTTCCTCCAGTGCCCTGTGTCCCCCTGTCACCACCCTCTCCAGCAGCCACAGCCCACACAGCTTTGGGAGTCGGGCAGGGCAGTCGTCAGCACCCGGCCAACTAGGGCAAGTGCCGAGGCCACAGCGCCTATAGGGCCCAGTCCTGTCTGTTGCTTTTTTTTTCTCTGTCAGGGAAAAAAAAGTGTAGTAACAGAGGGGACTGGGCCACTAGAGGTCGCATGGGACAGTAAGGGGGGCGTCCATACATACTGGAGTCCCAGGCACTTGTCTCTTTGCACAAAACTTCCGAGTGGCTGCTGCAACTATGGTGGATGAAGGACCTTTCATGATGTCACTGGTCATGTGATCGGACACGTGATGGAGGGCAGGTAGGCTATGGAAACTGTTTTGTATGTACTGGGGCTTCTAGTTTTCTGTGTACAGGCCCAGCTGTGATACTGTATATATAACAAGAACATGCTGAGACCTCTAGACCAGAGGGCTCAGCATGTCCATGTGTGTGTGTGTATATATATATATCAATCACTCCAGGAGCTGTATACAAGAGAACTAAAAGCCCCAGCATGTCCATGTTGTGTATATATATATACACTGTATATCACTGTGGGAGCTGTATGCAAGAGAACTAAAAGCCCCAGCATGTCCATGTTAAATACACATAGCAGGAGCTGTATACAGGATAACTAGAGGCTCTAGTTCTCCTGTATACAGCTCCTGCAGATATATTGTAGGGATCTTCCCGGGGGATGGTGTGTTTGGACACAGTTCACAGCAGACTTGGACTTGTAAAATCCCAGCTTGGTGTTTATTTGCAGCATAAACAGTCCATCAAACAAAACACAGCAGCACCGTGCTTTAAGAATAAAACAAACAAAAAGGTCTTGCCCGTCTGGGCGCTTACTAACAGGTTTCTTCACCTATCTGACACTAGACAAACAGTGCGTCTTTCACCTAGATACCGCAGGGTATATATATGCTCCAGCAGCGTCTGTATTCCTTGCTCCCAGGAGAATCAGCATGCAGGCTGTTCACCCCTGGCTGAGAGCCAACACTGGATCCTCTGCAGGGCTTTTACCTTGTCAGGCTGATTAGGGTCAGAAACACCTGACCCCAAAACCTGACCTGGATCGGGGGGAAGGGAATGGCAAGTCCCACTACCAAAAACCTACCTGCCATTCCATGTAAGTCCAGGCCCGGCAATAATAAATAATAGCTCAGCAGCATAACACTGCTGAGCACAGATGCCTCCTGGACTCACCATCTCACGCTATGTATTAACCTGGGTGAGATGTACATCCCCTCGAGCACTTTACCAGTGACATGTCCACATATCCCCCCCCCCCTCTTTTTCAGACCGGAGGGCTGAGCGTATTGTCCCCACAGGCAGTGTACTCTTGATAGGGCGTCAGCATTTGCCTGTAATTTCCCTGGCCTGTGTCCCACCATGAAATTAAAGTTTTGGAGGGACAGAAACCATCTAGTCACCCTCGCATTTTTCTCCTTGTTTAATTTCATCCATGTTAGGGGGGCATGGTCTGTCACTAACTTGAATCTCCTGCCTAGTAAGTAGTACCTCAGGGATTCTAGGGCCCACTTCACTGCCAGACATTCTCGCTCCACAATGGCGTAGTTTTTCTCGGCCGGGGATAGCTTCCTACTCAAGTACATCACCGGGTGCTCCTCGCCATTCACGACCTGTGAGAGGACGGCACCTAACCCTGTATTAGAGGCGTCTGTCTGTACTAGAAACTCTCGCCTAAAGTCAGGGGTAACTAGCACAGGTTGTTGGCACAGGGCAGACTTAAGACTTTGAAAAGCCTTCTCAGCCTCTGGAGTCCATGTCACCATTGCGGACTTACCTCCCTTTGTCAGGTCAGTTAGTGGGGCTGCAACTGAAGCAAAATTTGGCACAAACCTTCGGTAATAGCCCGTAATACCCAGGAAAGCTCTGACCTGTTTCTTTGTGAGGGGTTGAGGCCAATTCTGTATTGCCTCAATTTTATTTAGTTGTGGTTTCACTAACCCCCTTCCAATAATGTAGCCCAAGTATTTGGCCTCCTCTAAGGCTAGTGCACACTTCTCTGCATTGATGGTTAACCCTGCATCACTTATGGCATCTAACACCGCCTGGACCTTACAGAGGTGACTTTCCCAATCAGGGCTAAAAATGACCACATCATCGAGGTAGGCAGTGGAGTAATCACAATGTGGTCGCAGAATCAAGTCCATCAATCTCTGAAAAGTGGCAGGGGCTCCATGTAACCCGAATGGCATCACTACGTATTGGAAGAGCCCATCAGGGGTGGAGAATGCAGTCTTCTCTCTAGCCTCAGGAGTGAGTGGGATCTGCCAGTAGCCCTTAGTGAGATCGAGGGTAGTTATGTACCTGGCATTACCCATCTTTTCTATCAACTCATCTACCCTGGGCATGGGGTAGGCATCGAACTTGGAGATCTCATTTAACTTTCTAAAATCATTACAGAACCTCCAAGTTCCATTGGGCTTTGGGATTAGCACAATCGGGCTGGACCACTCGCTCTGGGACACCTCAATGACTCCTAGGTCAAGCATACGTTTTACCTCGGATGATACCGCCTCCCTCCGTGCTTCTGGTATCCTATAGGGCTTAAGGTTTACTCTGCTTCTAGGCTCAGTTTCAATATGATGACTAATGAGATGCGTACGCCCTGGTAGGTCAGAAAACTTGTCTTTATTTTTCTGCAGGAACTCCTTAGCTTCCTGCTTCTGGGACACTGATAGGGTGTCACCAATCTTGACCGGAGGGATTGGTGGTGACAGATGACCAACAGGCTTTGTCGCCACCAAGGATTCCCTGTCTTTCCAGGGCTTGATCAAGTTTATGTGATACACTTGGAAAGGCTTCCTTCTACCGGGTTGGTGCACCTTGTAGTTGACCTCACTGATCTTCTCTACAATTTTTCATAGGGACCCTGCCACTTTGCTAAGAATTTGCTTTCTACCGTGGGAACAAGTATGAGTACCCGGTCACCTGGGCTAAATGTCCTGATTCTTGCAGAACGATTGTAAATTCTGCTTTGGCCCTCTTGCGCCCTCTGGAGGTGTTCCCTTACTAGGGGCATTACAGTGGCTATACGGTCCTGCATTCGTGCTACATGCTCTATAACACTCTTGTATGGGGTGGACTCACTTTCCCATGTCTCTTTCGCTATATCCAACAAACCCCTAGGGTGACGACCATAGACTAATTCGAAGGGAGAGAATCCTGTGGATGCTTGGGGTACTTCCCTAATAGAAAACATCAGGTAAGGTAGTAAGTGATCCCAATCACGACCATCCTTTTCCACCACTTTTTTTAACATATGTTTCAGGGTTTTATTAAACTTCTCCACTAACCCGTCTGTCTGGGGATGATATACAGAGGTACGTAGGTGTGAGATTTTAAACAGTTTGCATAGCTCTTTCATCACCTTTGACACAAATGGGGTACCTTGGTCAGTCAAGATTTCCTTGGGGATCCCCACCCTGGAAAACATATAAAACAATTCCCGTGCAATTGTTTTAGAGGCAGTGTTTCTTAGGGGTACAGCCTCAGGATAGCGGGTCGCGTAGTCTAACACAACTAGAATGTACTGGTGTCCCCTAGCCGACTTTACAATGGGACCCACCAAGTCCATTGCGATCCGGTCAAAAGGTACCTCTATGATGGGGAGTGGGACCAAAGGACTGCGGAAATGCGACACTGGAGCGCTAAGCTGACATGTGGGGCACGACTCACAGTATTTTTTTTATGTCAGCATAAATCGCAGGCCAATAAAACCTCTGGAGGACTCTCTCCTGCGTTTTATCTGTCCCCAAGTGGCCCCCAAGGACATGATTATGGGCCATGTCGAGTACCTGACGCCGGTACGACTTAGGCACCAGAAGCTGTTCCACAACCTCATCATTAATCTTAGTGACTCTATAGAAGAGATCATTAGTCATAGAAAAATGTGGAAACTTTTTCTCAGCTTCTGGTTCCTGAGGTACCCCATTTATAACAGTGACCTGCTCTCTCGCATTTTTGAGAGTGGGGTCCTGTAATTGTGCAGTACCAAAATTATCCCTAGACACCTCTAAGTCTGGAACATTCTGCTCAGTGGGAGGAGCCTCTTCCTCACCAGCCAGCACCTGCAAAGGAAAAGCATCATTTTCATCCTGTACATTTTTATCATTTACCGTGGGTAATGCAATAGACTTAGGGGTCTCCTCACTTCTTTCAGGGGATTGTTGTTTTCCCCATAGAGCCCAGAACAATGGAAAATCACGCCCCAATATCACATTATGTATAAGGTTTTTAACCACACCCACTTCATATTGTACAGTGCCTAGTTCAGTCCCGACATTAACCAGTACTATAGGGTAAACCTTTGTATCACCATGTATGCATACCACGCTCATATGTCTTTCTGGCACAAAGTCCCCAGTCACCAGGCTGGCATGCACCAAGGTGACAAGGCTTCCTGAACAGGGAAGTTATTGACAGTAATGTGGCAGACTTGCGGTTCAGTCTCTAGTCCAGTGACCGCAACAAAAGACGGTTCCGCAAATAGCGACTGACGCCGGCTAGCGTCACACTCCATGGGCTCAGTGGTGAGAGGGCAATGGGCAGACACATGTCCCGTCTCATGGCATCTCCAGCACTGGATAGGGCCTGGTCTCCTTGTCAGGGAGTCCTTTTTAGGGCCACTTAGCCACCGGGGACCCTCACCAGTCTTTTGCCCCTGAGCGCTCTTTCCTCTATCAGCACCCCTCCACACTCCCCCAATAGATGGAAGTCTCTTACCAGCTGACGGCACAGGTCTGGCACTCCGGGGAGGTGAAGGTGCTGCAGGAACATCACAAAGGTAGTCCTCGGTCGCCTGGAACCTCTCGACAAGGTTGACAAGTTCGTCGGCACTCCTAGGGTCACCTTGTCCCACCCAGCGTTGCAGATCAGCAGGGAGTGCTCGTAGGTAGCGATCCATCACGACCCTCTCTAGGATCTGTGCAGGAGTAGAGGTGTCTGGCTCCAACCACTTTCTTGCCAAATGGATCAGGTTGTACATCTGGGACCTCGCTGACTTGTCCAGACTGTAGCTCCAGTTGCGGACCCTCCGGGCACGGACAGCAGCAGTAACTCCTAGTCGGGCAAGTATCTCTGCTCTTAGCCGAGGATAGTCTTTGACCTCTTGCTCACTGAGGTCATAGTAGGCCTTTTGAGGTTCGCCTGTTAAATAGGGAGCAATGACTTCTGCCCATTCAGTGGATGGTAACTTCTCCCGCTCAGCCACACGCTCAAAGACAGTTAAGTAGGCCTCAACATCGTCATCAGCAGTCATCTTTTGCAGCGCACGCTGCACAGCTCTTCTCACAGACAAAGTCTCTAGGGCGGCTGCGGCCACCGGCTGTGGATTAGCACCTGCAGGCGCCTCTTGCTTTGCTATTAGGTGTTCAATAAGTTTCTGTTGTTGAGCCATTGCTTGCTCGTGGCGCAGGTTAGCGTCTATCAGAGCCTGTTGTTGCTGCCGATTAGCCTGTTCATGGCGCAGGTTAGCGTCTGTCAGAGCCTGTTGTTGCTGCTTATTAGCCTGCTGGTGTGCGGCCAATGCCTGTTCATGGCGCAGACTCACTTGCATTAGCTGCTTCATCATCTCCTCCATGTTGCTTGACTGTTTTTGGAGTGAAGCCGCAGCCTTCACCCAGGACATAAGCAGCTGTAGCCAAGTTGATGCACACTGTTGCCCCTAGCAACCGTTTTGCCCGCTCCGCAGCACCAATTGTAGGGATCTTCCCGGGGGATGGTGTGTTTGGACACAGTTCACAGCAGACTTGGACTTGTAAAATCCCAGCTTGGCGTTTATTTGCAGCATAAACAGTCCATCAAACAAAACACAGCAGCACCGTGCTTTAAGAATAAAACAAACAAAAAGGTCTTGCCCGTCTGGGCGCTTACTAACAGGTTTCTTCACCTATCTGACAGGAGGAGGAGAAAGATATGCAGCAGCCACATGTTTCTTCTGCTGCAAATCTTTCCTCGCCTGTATCTCCATGATTTGCACCTCAAAGGGGCCCGCTAAGGCTCTGTCGCCCAAGGGCCCACAAAAACCTGGAGCCGGCCCTGGAGTCAGGTCGTGAAATTACCATTTTATCCAGGAAGGGAAGCCTTGATGCAGTAGTAAAAGAGCAGAGAAAAAAAGCACTTTATGTTAATTTCCCGTACTATGTTTTTTATTGGGGATTTGTATAACTTTGAGGGGTGGGGGGGGGGGAATACAATAATTTAATTAAAAAATTTGCCGGACTTCTCCTTTAAGTATGATAAGTTAAATTTTAGCACTATACTGAATGACAATAACATTGTCCTTAGGAGAATATCAGTAAGAAATATCACGACCTAATAATAGACACTAATTGAATATTCCTATCAAGGTCATAGAGTTTACAATAAACATCCAGCTTCCATTAGTATTACTTGTTTAGCAGAGCTCAGCACAAAGTCTCTTAAACTATCTATACTAATTTACTGAGGTATAGTTTGCTGTAAGTCAATGACCCTCTGGAGAGCCAGGTGATTTCTAACATAAAGTCTGCATAATTCTGAGATGTCTTCCAAGAGAATACATCTTTTAACTGTAATACCGCGTGCTGCTAAAATTGATTCCTTCATTTCTCTGAGGCATAATCCAAGTAGGTAAGCACAGGAGATATGCGGCATAAACCGCAAGTTACCCATGTGATACACTGTATTATACAGGGTATAAGTACTTATTGGGTAAATATAAGATGCTTAAATATTTTAACTTTTGCGGGCAATACAATAATTTAATAAATTTTTGGGCTAACTTCTCCTTTAATGCTAGTACTTCTATTGTGTATTCCAAAAACCGTAAAACAATGTCAACTGCGTATACTAGCTATATACCAGTACACTGTACCACAATCAATATACTGTATAATACTGGTATATTGTTTGTATTATAGTTTTTTGTGTCCCACTGCAAGACGTGTTAGCCCCTTCCCCACGTTTCTTGGCTAATTTAAAGTGATACTGTCCCGCCCCCCTGTTCTGTATGAGTACCTCTCTACACAGCTGTAAAGCCTAAATTCTGCCGTTTTCATACCTTTTTGCAGAGGGGCAGAGCCTAGACGCTGGTGGAGCCACAGAGGGGCATGACCTATGGTGACAATGTGGGCAAGGCCAAGTGGCACTGCGGATGTGAAGCCCCGCCCAGATAGCATAAACCTCCAATGATAAAAAGCATTTTTCACTGGACCAAGCACCAAGAAATCTTTAATAGAGTATGGTATAAAAACTGCTGAATTTAGGCTTTACAGCTGTGTAGACAAGTCCTCATACAAAAATGGGGTGACAGTATCACTTTAAGCCACCAAAAATGCAGGGAGGAGACTTGGTATTTTACATGTGGTACTCAAGTACTTTCAAGCACCCGGTTACTTGTGCGAATAGTAAACTCAAAGTATACTTGCTCATCTCTAGTGAGAGCAGCTATTAGTAAACCGTAAATATTATATACATCGTCTTCATTTAAAAACATTAGCAAAACAAAACTTGGATGTTGAGGGCTATGTTTAACTACATGGTTGTTATGACTACTTGTTGGGACCTTTGCGCAAAATACAACCAAGACTTTGCGTTTGGCCATGAATGTACCCTTGCTCTGTCTCTTGTTTACATTCTGAGCTCAGTCTGAACGCTGACCATTTAGTTTAGGTCCCCTAGCAAGCTGTGTTCCATATGTTCATTCTCTGGCTTTTCTAACCTCTGCTTCGTTACTCTGACTATCACGGTTTTCCACCTGCCCTGTCGCTTTGGCTTGTTACTCGACTTCTCTTTAGACTACGTTTTGGTACATCTGCTGCCCACTCATTGTGACCTCGGCCTGGTTGACCATGCCTATATGTTTGACTGTTCTGACTGCACCTGTTTGGACCTTGGCTCATAAGATATGACCAAGACCACACTTTTTTCCATGAATTTGCACTTGTTCTGTATTTTGTTTACATTCTGTGCTGGCATATACCTCAGATCAGAGACTGTTGCCCAGTTGTCCACAGCTGTCTAGGGATGATTGTGGCAAGTAGGCAGGGACAGTGGGCGGGAACAAGTGCAGGCTATACTGTCTCTGTTTTTCCATCAGGCAGTCAATAGGAATGTACAAAACGCCATACTTACATGGCTTTTTGTGGTATTTTTGGGTAGAAGCAGTTTGTGTCCCTAATAGAGATGAGCAAACCGGGTTCAAGTTCGAGTCCATCCGAACCCAAACTTTCGGCATTTAATTAGCGGAGGCTGCTGAACTTGGATAAATATTAACAAACAATAAAGCGTTGTCCCAGGTGGATATATATCATAGATGATTGTTGTCCCCACTTATCATATAGAAGCAGAACAGTATTATATAGGGGTAGAATATGTGGTGGACTCAACACTGGAAGTTGGAGTGTAACAAATATTTATTTGATGAAGGGTGGTGTTCCATATATACAGTGAAAATTATTATACAAATATACACATGATTCGCAATTAAGTTGTGCGATGCACACTGAAGGTGGGTATAAGTCTAGATAGGCTATTTCACCCTACCTTACTCTTAGGGAACCGCTTGGATTGAGCGTCCCCAGTACCAAGCGGTGGACTTACCTTACCAATAGATAGGAGAGACAGTCAAGTGAGGTAAGTATTGCCGTCACTCTGAAGATGTAGGGGAATGTCATAAAGTATATGCTTGGTTGTTGGTGAACAAGTATCTGCAAGGTTATGCAGTAAGTACTCTTCTATTGACCGGTAGATAGGCTGTTGTTTAGAACAAAGTTATGGTGATTCCACTAGTCATCCGACGCGTTTCCCCCTTCTTCCTGGTAAGGATATCTGGGTTCATCAGGGATGCGTGTGGTTTTTCAGCCAAGAGTCTAGTGAAGGTAAGTATGGATAGTGTCAGTCACATCAAATTAGCATAAAGAGCGCCAGTCATGTGATGTATGGTCCAAAAAATAGAATTAGTCTTACCGGTAAGACTGTTTCTTCGAACCTTCACAACGGCACCATAGGAGGATGGGTTGTACCCTAGGGACAGGAAAAAGCACGAGAAGTTAAAAGCCCCTCCCTTTCCTCCCAGCACCAGTGCCTTTATAACAACAACCAATAGCACCACGTGAGTATTATATTAATCATACAATACTAGGGAGGGATACTGGTGCCGTCGTGAAGGTTTGAAGAAACAGTCTTACCGGTAAGACTAATTCTATTTTCTCTCCTCACCTTCACGACGGCACCATAGGAGCAATACCAACCATTACTCTTAGGGGTGGGGGGGACCACAGCCTGCAGGACCTTCCTGCCGAAGGTCAGTTCTTCTCTTGACTGCAGAAGTAGTCTATAGTGTTTTGTGAACGTGTGGGGAGACGACCATGTCGCGGCTCTGCAGATTTGTTCCAGAGAGGCCGAAGCCTTCTCGGCCCATGATGTAGATACTGCTCTTGTAGAGTGGGCTCTGATATTAATAGGAGAAGGAAGATCTTGAGCTTTATATGCTTCTGATATTGAGTTCTTTATCCATCTAGCGATGGTACTTTTTGGCACCTTCTTCCCTTTATTTTTTCCTTGAAACTGAATGAATAGGTTCTGGTCGATTCGCCAGGGGGCTGTAGTTTCCATATACTGTAGAACTGCCCTTCTGACGTCTAGAGTATGGAATTTTTCTTCTAATGGATTTTTTGGATTTGGACAGAATGATGGGAGAATAATGTCCTGATTTTTATGAAATTCCGTAACTACTTTGGGTAGGAACGAAGGATCTGTTTTTAGGGTAATGCAGTCTTCTGAGATCGTACAATAAGGTTTACGAATAGTCAAGGCCTGGATTTCGCTTACCCTCCTGGCGGAACATATCGCAACCAAAGAGACAGTTTTGTATGAGAGAAGTTTTATGTTGATGTTTAATATAGGCTCAAAGGTGGGCTTTGTCAAGCCCTCTAGGACCATATTAAGGTCCCAAGACGGAGGAATAGTCTGAGGTTTAGGATTAATCCTAGATGCAGCTCTTATAAATCTTTTAATCCATCTATGGTCTGCCAAATTTGTGTCATATATTGCTGACAGGGCAGAAACTTGCACTTTTAGGGTGGCCGGTCTGAGGCCCTTAGATAATCCAGCCTGCAAGAAGTCCAGTATCTGGGCTATATTTGGTTCAGCCGGAAAAGGTGGTGGGGATCTACACCATGAGGAGAACACCTTCCAGACCTTTAAGTAGATGGAAGCTGTTACCTTCTTTCTGCTTTTCATGAGTGTGAATATCACATCCCCTGATAATCCTCGACTCCTTAGCATTGTCTCTTCAGGATCCATGCAGACAGATGTAGTTTCTCTGGTTCTGGATGGAGAATCGGACCCTGAAAGAGAAGGTCTGTTAATTGGGGAAGCAGAACTGGATCTTCCAGTGCTAACGTTTTGAGGAGGCCGAACCAGCTTCTCTTTGGCCAATACGGAACCACAAGAATAACTGTTGTTCCCTGGTCCCTGATCTTCTGGAGCACCTTTGGTATCAATGGAATGGGTGGAAACGCGTAAGCTAGTTTTACTTCCCAATTCTGCGTCAGGGTGTCTACTGCTGCAGGATGGTCTGACGGATTTAGGGAGTAGAAATTTGTCACTTTCCATTTTCTTTTTGTGGCAAACAGATCTATGTCGGGGTACCCCCAGCGATCCGCTAGTTGACGGAAGACTTTGTCTTTGAGACACCATTCCCCTGGATGAACCTGGTGACGGCTGAGAAAGTCTGCCTGAATGTTTTCCGTTCCCTTCAGGTGAGTTGCTGAGAGGGACAGATGGTGGGACTCTGCCCAAGAGAATATCTGTTTTGATACTGACCACAGGTGATTGTGTCTTGCACTGCCCTGATGTCTTAGGTGAGCCACTGTAGTGACGTTGTCCGATAGAACATGTACGTGGGTCTTTTTTAAGATGTTCTGAGCTGCCAGTAACGAATTTTGAACTGCCATGAGTTCCTTGAGGTTTGAGGAGTCTCTTAAATTTTTTGGGTTCCAAACTCCCTGGAAGAATTGGGTCCCTATCTGGGCTCCCCAACCTATCTGGCTTGCGTCTGTCTTTAGAATCACTTTGGGTTGAGGATTCCACTGTACCCCTTTTTGTAAGTTTTCCCTTTTTTGCCACCAGCGGAGTGATAATTTTGTCTGAGGGGTGAGGGAAAATTTTTAGTCCAAGCCTGAGGGTTTCTTGTTCCAGGTTTTTAGAATCTGAGCCTGAAACACCCGGGAATGGGCCTGACTCCATGGTACCGCCGGGATGGATGAGGTCATTGAGCCCAGCACTGACATAGCTTCTCTCACCGACGTCAGTGAACTGTTTTTTACTTTCCTGACCTTTGTGAGGATTTTTTGTATCTTTTCTTCTGGAAGAAAAGACATTTGAAGAGTCGAATCTAGGAGGATTCCCAGGAACACCTTCCTGGGTGATGGTATCAGGTCGGATTTGTCGACATTGATGATCCAACCTAGGTTTGTTATAAGGTTGCGAGTTGTTTCCAAATCCTGTAGCAGTTTTGTCTGAGAATCTGCTATCATGAGAAGATCGTCCAGGTAGGCCACTATATTTATCCCCTGGAGATGAAGGTAGGATACGACCTCTGACATCACATTGGTGAAAATTCTCGGGGCTGATGAGATCCCGAATGGGAGAGCTCTGAATTGATAGTGACATACCTCCTTCCCTATGAGTATCGCAAACCTTAGGTATTTTTGGGAATCCTGATGTATCGGGTTGTGATTGTAGGCGTCCTGGAGATCTATGGAGGCCATGTATGCATTGGACGCTATTAGCGGTGTCGTCGTTTTTATGGACTCCATCTTGAATTTTTGATAACATGGAAAATATAAAAAGAAGAGATACAGCTCACCATGAAGTAGATGGAGTGACAGCAGGCAGGATTTGGCAGAGGAGGGTGCTCGATCTTCAGGGCGTTGGCCAGACGCCGCATGCAAAGTATAGCTGGAAGGAAGTAGTGTGGAAGACGGCACTCCTGGACGTAGATACTAAAATATAACTTTTATTCGTGCATATTAAAACATTAAGGTGAGCATAGCAGGACCTACGCGTTTCGCGCTACTGCGCTTAATCATGGACCATGATTAAGCGCAGTAGCGCGAAACGCGTAGGTCCTGCTATGCTCACCTTAATGTTTTAATATGCACGAATAAAAGTTATATTTTAGTATCTACGTCCAGGAGTGCCGTCTTCCACACTACTTCCTTCCAGCTATACTTTGAATTTTTGATACCTGACATATTGGTTCAATGGTTTTAGGTTTATAATTAAACGGAAGGTGCCGTTGTTTTTTTTTTACTAGAAACAGGTTCGAGTAATGACCCGATCCTTTTTCTTTTGATGGAACTAGGGAGATTACTTTCATACGATGTAGTTTTTTTTTTAACGCTCCCTACTAACTGAAGACTGACGTGAGATGGTGAATTTGTGTGGAGGAGGGTGAGTAAGTTCTATCTGATAATCCCTCTGAAGATATTTGTTACCCAGCTGTTGTTGGTAATAGATGCCCACACACCTGAAAAGCCCTGCAGTCTTCCCCCTACAGGACCAGCGTCACTGTTTGTCCTAGGAGGTTTTGGGGTTGAAAAAAATATTTCTCCCTTTACCTCCCTTGGAATAACTCTAGCGGCCTCCTTTCCCTTTGCCGCGATAGTTGTCCTGAAACTTAGGTCGCTTAAACTGTTGTTTCTTTTGGGGGGGGGGTCTTTTCTTCTGGTAAGGCCTTCTTTTTATCTGCTGACTTTTCAATAATTTTGTCCAGGTTAGCCCCGAACACGTACTGACCTTCAAAGGGTATGCCGCATAGATTTGATTTGGCGGTATTATCCCCGGTCCAGTTTTTTTAACCAAAGCGCCCGACTGGCAGCATTGGTTAAGGCGCCATCCCTGGCCGCAAATCTGATAGACTCAGCTGTAGCGTCAGCTAAGAAGGCAGTGGCGTCCTTTAGCAGGGGTAAGGAGTCCACTATCTTCTCTCTTGGACACTTATTATTTAAATGCCCCTCTAGTTGTTCTATCCAGAGATGAAGAGCTCTGGCTACGCAAGTGGCAGCGATGTTATTCTTTAATGAGTAGGATACAGTCTACCAGGATTTCCTGAGAAGGCTTTCCGCCTTGCGGTCCATGGGCTCTTTGAGTTGAGATGAGTTCTCAAAGGGTAACAGGGATTTTTTTGTGGTCTTAGCTACTTGTGCGTCAATTATGGGAATGTCTCCCCACCTGGACGTGTCCTCTTCCCCGAAGGGTAGGTGTCTTCTAATCTCACTGGGCACCTGCAGTCTTTTCTCTGGTTCTGCCCACTCAGATTAGTTGTTGTAAAGTTTCATGAACCGGAAAAACCAATTTTTTTCTAGGTTTTCAAGCCCTGAAACATTTTATCTTTAGGAGCGACTTGCTCCTGAACTTCTTCCACACTCAGAGCATCTCTGACAGCTTTAAGTAAGGCAGAGGTGTGATCTGAAGAAAATAAATATTTCCTTATTTCCTCCTTCTATTCCGTCTCATTGTCACTAATTTCTACTGTTTCTGGAATTTGACCAGACTCACAAGAAGAGGCGGATGAGTGTCTCCTACGTTTCCTGGATGAGGTTGATCCCTCTGAGGCTGCTACTGAAGCTGAATAATTAGAGATAGTATCTGCCGGTGCGTCATTAGTCACCACCTGATGACCCGGAGAAACTTGAGGAGGATCCTGATCTATAGGAGCAGGAAGAGGAGGAGGAGGTAGTAGGGCTATAGAAGTAGCGATTTCATCCTTCGTCATTTTTCTGATATCCTCCAGGAAGGATGTCCTGTCCTCTTTTATGAAGTCCCCAATGCATGATGGACAGATGTTTTTCTTGCAGCTAAAAGATAGTTTAGCATTGCAGGATACACATCTCCTCTCTGGAATTCTAGGTTTTTCCCTCTTAGGATTAGGCTCTTTAGTCTCCTAAGGAGGATAGAGTAATCTATATGAGATCAAATATGTGTATTTATTAACACACATGTATGTAGATATATATTTACACACACACACACATCAGTATATATATATCTATCCATACATACATATACATAGACTAATCTCCCGCACCCATGCATATATAATGTGAGTGGTAGGGAACCCCCCTGTGAAATTGCCTGGCTGCATATTCAGTGTGGGGAAGACAGTAGCACCCTCAGTGGAAGACATGTCATGAATCCAGAGAGAGACAGACAACAAATGCAGAGCTTGCATTGGAAGCGTACTGATTGCAGAGTTACGCATGCGGAAGTGGCTGATGCCGGATCACTACTCACAGTTACCGCCAGAGCAGTCTTGTCGGACATGGAGGGATCCATCATCGGACAGCGAGACGAACCGACCAGTTCGCGCTGCAGTTTTTGACTGATGGTGCAGTCCCGGAAGCGCGACGCAACCTGCGGCCTGCTTCCGGTATCCGACGGCGGGGTGGAGTAGTAGTACCGCTCCCCCGCTACTCACCGCGCGCCTGGAGACGGTACGAGGTTCCCAGAACGACGGAACCGCTCCTGCCCTGAGGCCGGCTGTCTGACTGGGAGGAAGGAAGCCAAGGCCCCGATCGATCCCTACAGCCACCATGGTAATTCTTTATCTTCTAGAGGGGATCTCTCCTCGCCTTCACGCGGATCCCCTCCCTCTCGTGCCTGCCCTAATGGGACAGGAAAAAGCACTGGTGCTGGGAGGAGAGGGAGGGGCTTTTAACCTCTCGTGCTTTTTCCTGTCCCTAGGGTACAACCCATCCTCCTATGGTGCCGTCGTGAAGGTGAGGAGAGAAAAACCGTTACCTCTCAGATAGGTCTATCTGAGAGGTAAGGTTTTTTTGGACCATACATCACATGACTGGCGCTCTTTATGCTAATTTGATGTGACTGACACTATCCATACTTACCTTCACTAGACTCTTATGACGTATAAACTCTTGGCTGAAAAACCACACGCATCCCTGATGAACCCAGATATCCTTACCAGGAAGAAGGGGGAAATGCATCAGGTGACTAGTGGAATCACCATAACTTTGTTCTAAACAAAAGCCTATCTACCGGTCAATAGAAGAGTACTTACTGCATAACCTTGCAGATACTTGTTCACCAACAACCAAGCATATACTTTATGACATTCCCCTACATCTTCAGAGTGACGGCAATACTTACCTCACTTGACTGTCTCTCCTATCTATTGGTAGGGTAAGTCCACCGCTTGGTACTGGGGATGCTCAATCCAAGCGGTTCCCTAAGAGTAAGGTAGGGTGAAATAGCCTATCTAGACTTATACCCACCTTCAGTGTGCATCGCACAACTCAATTGCGAATCGTGTATATTTTTATAATAATTTTTCACTGTATATATGGAACACCACCCTTCATCAAATAAATATCTTTGTTACACTCCAACTTCCAGTGTTGAGTCCACCACTTATTCTACCCCTATATAATACTGTTGAACTTGGATAAAGCTCTAAGGTTGTCTGGAAAACATGGATACAGCCAATGACTATATCCATGTTTTCCCACATAGCCTTAGGGCTTTATCCAACTTCAGCAGCCACTGCTAATCAAATGCCAAAAGTTCGGGTTCGGATGGACTCGAGCATGCTCGAGGTTCGCTCATCTCTAGTCCCTAACAGTTTAAGATCCCAGCATACTCTGGCATTTATTCTGATTTAGTTTTTTTCTCAATCTTGCATAGATTATACTGTATGTACTGTACATGTATGTGGTAGGTTTTTTCTGGCATTCCGCCCCCCCCACCATAGTTTTCTATAGAAATCATTGAATCACATGATGAAAGAAACACATGCCTTGTAGTGAGAAAAAATACAGGGGAAAAACTAAAAATGCTAAATAACACTACTGAAGGACACCTAATGCCTTTGAATACCTCCTATGTTAATGTCTGCCAAATCCACCTAGGTAAAGGGTGGTTTACACTACGTTTTTCCGCATGTTTAACTTGCTTAATAAGTTATTACAGTTTAAATGGATTTAGTAAAAAATAAATGTTTTTCTGTAAAACATGAAAATATGTTATGTCCATTTGTACCTTTTATCGGGGGAAAATTTGGGATTTCATAAAAAGGGTTGCTCTTTTTTATTGTAGATGGTGGGAAAGAAATGTATTTAAAAAAAATGTTGATGTATGAGATATATATATATATATATATATTAGCCTGGGTGACGTAGACAGGGGGTGTTAAGGAGTAGCTTCACAGGTTACACAGTCCAAGAACTCAGGTTGTGTCTTATGCTGGGTTTACACGGAACGATTATTGTTCAAATTAGCACGATAACGATCAAATTCGAATGATAATCGTACGTGTAAACGCAGCGAACGATCAAACGATGAGCGAGAAATCGTTCATTTTGATCTTTTATCTTGTTCTTAAATAGTCGTTCTCAAAAAATCCGCCGATCGTTCCATGTAAACAGTCGTCGCGCGAAAGTCCGGCCGCTCGCAGCCCGGCCCCCCGCTCATCCGCAGCCCCGTGCGCTGGGTTGATCGCCACCCCCGCCGCCCCTCCGATCGCCACTGAAGAGGTGAACTGATTGGCTGAAGAGGAGCCGTTTGAAATTCCCGGCTCTCCTCTTCAGCCAATCAATGCGCTGAAGAGGGGAGTCGGGGATTTTGAAGACCTGCTGCGCGGAGCATGTAACGTATGCTCGTGGCGGGGGTGATCGGAGCGGCAGCGGGGAGGGCGATCGGAGTGTCGGCGGCGGGGGTGGTGATCGGGGCGGCGCAGGGGGCTGCGAATGATCGGGGGGCTGGGCTGCGGGCGGCGGGCCTGCATGCGCGCGATCACAAAACGATTTTTCCGTACGATATATTGTACCGTCTTAACGCTGATCGTTATGAAAAAAAAAACATTACTCCGACATCGTTAATTGTACAATCGGGCCAATTATCGTTTCGTGTAAACCCAGCATCACCCCAAGGACAGTCACTTATCTGGCAGGACTTTTTCCTTTCTCCTGGAGAGCCCAGCACACTCAGACCTCCAGCATCTAGCAGCTCACACACTAGAAGACATGCTGCACCCTCCCAAACTAGCTGCTCTCCTTTTATTTCACACAGATCCCCACCTGTGCTAAAAATCAGATAGGGATAAAAACCCCAATAAGAACACCCCAATAGGAGTTACCCCTCAGTAATATTTGTTTGGAGCACTACAGCACTGAGAGGAGCAGTGTCAGTGGCACATACCTCCCATTTACCACTTTGCCTGTGGGTTGGTTACAATATATATATCTCAATGGGTACATGAATGCATATATTTTCAGGCTAGGTTCACATTATGTAAAAACAACGGCTATACTGCATAAAAACGGCTGTAGTTGTGCAAACAATGGCCGTTATTTGTGAAATAACGGGCGTTGTTTGTACAACAGCTGTTGTTACGAAATATGGCCGTTGTTTTTGCATAGTGTGAACATAGCCTCATAATGTATGTTTATTGAGGATGAAAATGTGTATATTAAATACATAAATAATGCAGTAGGTACAAAGAAAGTGATTCTTAAAGTGACTGTACCATCAGGCCCAGGCTGAAGCACTGGAGGTGGGCCGACCCACCCCGAGTGTGAAGAAACCCCAGCCCCTCCATGACGTGACTCCATTAGAATCAATGGAACCCTATCATAGAGGGGCGGGGGTTTGCTCCCACTAAGGGTGGGTCGGCCCGCCTCCAGTGCTTCAGCCTGGGCCTGGTGGTACAGTCACTTTAAATATATTAAAATAATTATATTAAACATTTTTTTTTTATTTGATACTTTTCTTTAAAGTTGTAGTTTGGTACATGTTTAATTAATTTTAACTGTTACAAAATATGGTTATGAGTTGAGAAAGAATTAATAGCTCTAAAACTGCAGCTACATCTTTTGGAATAATAATTATTGCTTTAGCTTAAAGAGGAAGTACATCCTCTTTAATCTGACCCAGGGATAGAACGATGCCGTCACAGGGAAGCCGGTGCTGCAGTCCGTTTTTCGAACTGCGGCCCGGTTTCTGTGTACGGCGCCGTTCTATCCACGGGTCCTGGGTCGGAGCTGAAGCACAGGAAGCGGGCCGGCCCGCCCCCAAAGAAAGAATACCCCGGCGCTCTATGACGCAGCTCTATTGATTCTAATGAAGCCGCATCATAGAGTGAGGGGAATTCCCTCCCACTGGGGGCAGGCCAGCCCGCCTCCTGTGCTTCAGCTCTGGCCTGTGGATAGAACAGCGCCATACAAGGGTACCAGACTACGGTTCAAAAAAAATGGACCACAGCACCAGCTTCCCCGTGATGGCGACGTTCTATCTCTGGGTCAGATTAATGTACTTCTCTTCTCCTCTTTAAAATATGAAAAATATACCCTTTAGTGTAAGTAGGAAAAAAAAAAAAAAAGCATTAGGCTGGGTTCACACTATGTACAACACCGGCCTTTCTGTGACCCACCTTGGTCACAGAACAGCCGATGTTACTGAAGATCATTCTGTACTACAGTACCGGATGGATGATCTTCATTTCTGGTGAATTTGGATGCGGGCACATCTGTGTGCGCCCACGTCCCAATTCAGAGCTGCACACAATGGAGAGTGCGGCCGGAGCTGCACGCTCCACTGTATGAACTGACATGTTCTCTGCAGCCACTATTCAATGAGTGGCGGCCGCAGAAAACTGACGTGTCAGTTTTTTATGCGGCCGGATGGAATCCCGGCCAGAGTGTATACTATGGGGGAAAGTTATCAAACAAGAAAGTTGTACATTTTGGCGTAAAATGGCCTGATGCAAATTAATTTATTCGCAAATGGATGTTTTGCAAATAAAATATTTGCATCATGCCATTTTACGCTACCTTCGCGAGTGGGGCGAGGAGGGGGTAGATGGCGGACTCACGGTCCGCTTCATTTATCATAACAAGCTGGTGCAGGTTTTCTTGCGCACACACACGGTATTTATGTAGAGGCAATGCACTTCTACATAAATCTCCGTAGTGTCGGACCTGCGATGACATTTTTACGCCCGGTGCAAAAAAACACGACTTAATAATGTCCCCCTATGTGTATATGCTCTGGCCGGGATTTCATTTATTCACATACAACTTTTGTTTTGTATAAATCATGGCCATTGTTGCTAATTGCAACAATGGCTTGATATATACAAAACATATGTTGATTTTTGTGTGTGAATTGAGCCACTATAATAAGAGAATACAGCTAAACTCAAACATCTGCAGCATAAAATGGTAAGATATCTGTTAGGATAGGGACAGGGAGACACAAGGACAGGTGAGCCCTGAAGCTGGCACCCGCCCCGCTGCCCCTACCTGCTTTCCTCAGATGCTCTAGGTGGCAAACGGACAACTGGACAGCAGTCCCTAATCTACTAAAGTGCAACACTAAACGAAACCAGACAGAAAAAACACAATGAGAGCAAGGTCAGGAATCCAGGTCAGTAACAGTCGAGCAGTGCAGTACAAAATGTGTCCAAGGGGTAGTCGATAAGTCAGAAGTCAAGTTACCAGAAATACAAACCAGGGAAACCACTTGATCCAGATACACTAGCGAACTAGGCACTTTCACAGGCACAAGGGGTAGAAGACAGAGGAGGATACTTATGCAACCTGTAGTCCCAGCCCCCAGGCGTGATAGGGGCTGAGGCTCCAGGTCCTGCCCAGGTACTGACAGCAATCAGTGAAACCTACTACAGCTTATGATGATGGGCCAGAGCACCCTGGCCACTGCTTCAACAAGCAGTAGCAGAGCAGAGTTAGTGAAAAACATGCACAGCACTCCGGCTGCTATGGACAGCGTCGTTGCACCCCCAGCAACCGGCCTGAGCGTTTATTCCTAGTCCTAACAATATCAGAGTATTTAACCACGGTAATTTTTTTTCTTTTAAATTGTATTTATATCGACTGGTTGTCTTAAAAGTACATGCTGTTCGTTTGAACAGAAATTACGGATTGTATTACTGCTATGAAATCCTTTGTGCCACTAGTGCAACATTTTACCTGTAGCTGCCAACTGCTGGGCAGCCACATACAGTGTTCTCGAAATCCACTGGTTGGGGATCAATGCTACAATCTGTCTCATGTAAAACCTTTGGTATACAGATTAATTCACTAGAATTAATTCTAGCGACGATACAGTCCTTTAACCCTTAGGGGACACAGCCAGTTTTCATTTTTGCGTTTTCGTTTTTCCCTCCTCGTGTATATAAGGCCATAGCGCCTGCATTTTTCCACCTAGAGACCCAAATGAGCCCTTATTTTTTGCGCAACTAATTGTACTTTGCTATGGCAGATGTAATTTTTGCCTAAAATGTGCCGGGAAACCAGAAAAAAATTATATGTGTGGTGAAATTGAAAAAAAAAACGCATTTCTTTTATTTGGGGGAAATGTGTTTTTACGCCATTCGCCCTGGGGTAAAACTGACTTGTTATGCATGTTCCTCAAGTCGTTACGATTAAAACGATATGTAACATGTATAACTTATATTGTATCTGATGGCCTGTATAAAATTCAAACCGTTGTTAACCAATATACGTTCCTTAAAATCGCTCCATTCCCGGGCTTATAGCGCTTTTATCCTTTGGTCTATGGGTCTGTGTGAGGTGTCATTTTTTGCGCCATGATGTGATCTTTCTATCGGTACCTTGATTGCGCATATATGACTTTTTGATCGCTTTTTATTACAATTATTCTGGATTTGATGCGACCAAAAATGCGCAATTTTGCACTTTGGGATTTTTTTGTGCTGACGCCGTTTACCGTGTGAGATCAGGAATGTGATTAATTAATAGTTCGGGCGATTACGCACGCGGCGATAGCAAACATGTTTGTTTATTAATTAATTTATTTATTTTTATTTATAAAATGGGGAAAGGGGGGTGATTCAGACTTTTATTAGGGGAGGGGATTTTGTGTTATTAAAAATACTTTTTTCTTTTACTTTAGACATATACTAGAAGCCCCCCTGGGGGGCTTCTAGTATATGCACTCTGATCTCTCATAGAGATCCATGCAGTATAGTTATACTGCATGAATCCATGAGATCGGTGTTCTATTACTTTTGGCTGCTGCAGCCAAAAGCAATAGAATGCCGAGCCGGGATCAGCGCCATTACAGAGCAGACCCCGGCCCGGTATGGATGCAGGGATCGCCCCCCCGCAATCGCGCCGCAGGGGGGCGATCCCCCCACTAGACCACCAGGGATGTATAACCGCAAGTATTTAGAAGCAGCTGTCAACTTTGACAGCTGCTTCTAAGTACTTAATTAGCGGGCACGGCGATCGGACCGTGCCCGCTAATAGCCGCGAGCCCGGGCTACACGCGGCACCCGGGATCGCGGCAGTTCAGAGGGTGGTCGCCGCGCGACCCCCCTCTGAACTCCCATAGCGGCACGAGGACGTTAAATAACGTCCTGGTGCAGCTATGGGTTAAAGAAGATGCTGCAGTGCTGCATGAAAAATGTATCATTACATGCCTGTCAGTAGTGGTGAACAAACTTGCTGAATGTTCTGCTTTGGCCGAACCCGAATGCTCAGAATTTGACGGGAGATGTTGGATGCAGACCTAGGGAGTCCAGAAAAACATGGATACAGCCAAAGGCTATGTTCACAAGCAATATTTTTGCTCAGTATTTTGGTAAGTATTTTGCAACCAAAACCAGGCGTGGGTTGAAAACACAGAAACGCTATGTTCACACACTGTTTAACAAAACAAGGGCCATTGTTTTAAAATAACGGCAATTATTTGCCATTTAATAGCGGACATTCACTCAATTTCAACAGTGTGTGAACATAGCCTTTCTGTGTTTTCAATCCACTCCTGGTTTTGGTTGCAAAATAATGGGGAAAAATACTGTGTGAGAACATAGCCATAGGCTGGATCAATGTCTTTTTGCCCTAGGGTTGTATCCAACTTCTCCAGCCACCAGGAGTTGAATGATGAATATTCAGCAAGTTCAGCAAGTTAGCATCCCGTTGTTTGATTCGGATGCCGAACACGATTATAAAAGGAAATTATCGTAATCGGTTTGTGTTTGCCGAACATTCACAAATAGCGAACATACAGTAGAAGCGTACGTTTCGGTCTACGTACATGTGCACAGAATATTAGGAGAAAAGCGTACATTACGTAGTTGCGTACAGATTATCAGGTGCAAATCGTAAATTACGCCGTTATGTATGTCCGCAAGTTTGAATATGTTCGAAAATGATTGTTAGAACCATTCTTAACATTAAACAAATTGTTCGTAATTGGCAGACACGAACAATTATAGTCATGTTTGTACCAACATATGAACATGTTCGCTAATCACTAATCACTAGTTCTCAGGACTACTAAAAGTAGAGCTGCTTTTTGTTGTTCACTCTCCACTCTGTTCTAAAAACGTGGGGCCAAAACAAGGCCAGCTTTACTGAATTTCTGATATTTTAGCCACACGCAGTACGTAAAATCCAGCACACAGCCACACAATTGTCATAGGCAAACAGAAAAAAAAAGGAAAAAATTGGTCAGCTCTCCTAGAACACTGTTCACACTAGGCAGGAGCACGTTGCCATGGCTGAAATAGCAAACACAGAAAAATGCAACAGCTCACCGTAACAGCAAGATACAGACCCACCATAGACATGAAAATAATTAAAAGCAGCCCCCCCAACTGCCCAAAAAATTCCCACAAAAATAATGAGTCTCTTGGTTACTATTTGCAAACAGCGTAAACTGCCTCACCATGATAAGGTGGACTCCACCATCGTGGTGAGGCAGTTTACGCTGTTTGCAAATAGTAACCAAGAGACTCATTATTTTTGTGGGAATTTTTTGGGCAGTTGGGGGGGCTGCTTTTAATTATTTTCATGTCTATGGTGGGTCTGTATCTTGCTGTTGCGGTGAGCTGTTGCATTTTTCTGTGTTTTTGTGTGTTTGTCATAGGCAAACACTGGTACTATTATGGGTCCTGCTAAGGACCACATTTGCAATATGTCTCTTCACAGAGGGGGGCAACTGAATACTAAAGCATATGGAGCCAAAAATTGCCTAGCTTCTGTTGCATGACTCAGTACACGTGTCAAGCTGCCTATAGAAGTAACATTAGACCAAAGCTATGGTCTTCTGAAATGCATTATACCTACCATAAACGGTTATGAACAGATGGTTTAGTGCTGCTTAACCTTAAGGCTTCATTCACACAACGAATGACACCGGCCATTCTGTAACCTGGCCGTGTCACAGAACGGCCAGTTTCTGTGAAGATCATTCTGGCTGGTACTGCATTACCGGCTGAGATAAACTTCATTTCTATTAAATTAGGATACGGGTGCATCCAGGTGCGTCCGTATCCCAAATATACCAATGCACACAATGGAAAGTGCAGCTGGAACTGCACTCTCCATTGTGTGACCTGTTGTGCGGCCACTATTCAATGAATAGTAGCCGCACAAAACTGACATGTCAGGGATCCCGGCTTGAGTGTATACTATGTTTATACACTCCGGCCGTGATTCCATAGACTGCAGCACAATGTAAATTTTCTATTAATCACAGCCGTTGTTGCCGATGTGTTATAATACATTTCCCTGTGGTAGGAGATGTGCCAATCACATTTGCCACAGTTCATCAGGGATCTAACTGGATATTAGAGTGTTTTAACATACTAGATTCTTATATCTAGTTTAATTATATGGAGTAGTATACACACATTTATCACACTACAGACAACTGTGCAAGATCTAGACCAAGATCTGTGCAACTTTAATAGCCCTTTTCAAGGCATTACATTACAGGTGGCTACTGGTCTTATTTTGCTTCATCATAAGTACACTAGCCATGGGTGTTAATGGTGTTACATTTATCTTAACATTACAAGATGTTTGCCATGGGGCTTTCAGAAATGCTAATTAGGCTTTCTAAGAAATGCATGATATTAAAACTCCTAAATATATTCCAATTATCACTAATATTACTTGCAAATGAGAGAATGAGAATAATGATTTTCTGTATCATTGATGGTTAACAATGACTTTGACATACAACAGTAGCTATAATATGCAATAATTTTCATTAAGCACATTATTCCTTCTCACTGCATTAATCTCCTTAACTATATTATAATTACATTTATAATGAAAGCTTTTTTTTGTATACAAGTAATTTAATATGCAGTATAAATAAAAAAAGCTGCATTTTGTTAATGGAGCAAAACAATTTCAAGGTAACTTGAATTGGCACCTGTAAATCATTGTATTAAAATTAGAAAGGTCAAAGTTTAAAGGGGTTATCCAGCGTTTTTCCTATTTAGGCTCTGTGTCATAAAACAATCTATGGGAGGCTTGCGTGCCTCCTCTCTCTGCATCTCTCCATGCTGAAGACTGGACATGTCCACACAGAGCGATAATCATCCGAATTGGCATGATTCAGCCGAATATCATTCAGTGTATTCGAGGCAACGATTAACCTAAAAACAGAATACATTACCCATCCATGCTCCAGGGCTCCTCCTGCGGTCTGCTTCCTACCCTGTCCTGCGCGCTGCAGCTTCAAAGCGGCCTGTCTGAGCCGAGAAGCCACTCAGCTAATCACTGACCGCGTCAGCTTAGGCAGGACACTCTGAAGCTGCACCACACGGGACCTGGGAGGAAGCAGAGCGCAGGAGGAGCCTTGGAGCGTGGATGGATAATGTATGGGGGCTCGATGAATACTGTAAACGAGCGCTGATCTGCTAGCCCACTATACCCAGTTAAATTACATAGGGAAAGACTTATATGGGCTAGTCTGCTTTCTAGGTCACTGTTTCCAGGGCAAACAGTCAACCTTCCTGCTGGATGTGGGCACAAACCTAGGGGCATAGTAGGATCTACGCATTACTTTAACCCTTCGAACCAACTAATTTCTTACATTTTAATCATTTTATCCTTAAAGGAGTTATCCAGTGCTACAAAAACATGGTCACTTTTCCCCCTACTGTTGTCTCTTGTTCAGGTGCGGTTTGCAATTAAGCTCCATTTACTTCAATGGAACTGAGTTTCAAAACCCCACCCAAACTGGAGACAACAGTAGGGGGAAAGTGGCCATGTTTTTGTAGCACTGGATAACCCCTTTAATTCTAAAAAAGAGTTAGGTTTACTGTATTTTTCTTTTAGTGAATGTAGTTGATTTTAAACTGAAAACATTGACCCAAGACCTGCTCCAGGCTTTAGTGGGCTCTACAAAGTCTTTAACTGGCAGTAATCAAGCAGAAACTGTTGAAACTAAATCTATTCATAGCAAGGGGTACAATTAAAATATAACCTTTAATGATACTGCTATATAAAATACATAATAATTTGGGATGAGCGAACCGGCTGAGGTTCGGGTTCGTATGAACCTGAACTATCGCCTTCTGATTCCTGCTGTTTGCCTGCTCCGTAGAGAGGGTGGATACAACCTTGAGAAACGCCTGGAAAACTTGGATACAGCCATAGCCATACTGTAGGCTGTATCCCAGTTTTCTGGGCGGTCCTCAAGCTGTATCCACCCTCTCCACTGAGTGGGCAGACAGCGGGAATTAGAAGCCGATAGTTCAGGTTCATACGAAACCGAACCTCAGACGGTTCACTCATCCCTAATAATAATCCCCACAAAAAACAAACTACAAATATTGGTCACTCTGGACCTGCACATTTAGGGTTATAAATAGACCAAACAGAAGCACATGTAAATAAGCACTCGGCTGTGCCAACTTTAAGAAAAATATGATAACCGATGTGCTTACATTACCATATGATGTGCTGCATGTTTTCTTTGCCCGGTGCAATTAAAAAATCAGTACCCAGCTTTCCAAGGTTCTGAACGGTAATAAGGAGGAAATTAATCCCTATTGCGCCCTGGTGTGTAAGTAGGCAGGCTCTCTCTACTTGCACAGGGTCTGACAGGGCACTCGTCCTAAAAAGGATGACCGCCTAGCCCCGAGCTACCCCTTTGAGAATACCGTATGCTATGAAATGAAAACACACAATTACAAGGCCCCTACAAAAGTCCTACTCCGACGTACGTTTCAAACCAAGTTGTTGGTATCATCAGGGAGGGAAACTAGTATGGGGTAAATATACAAACATAAATAATAGGGTCTAATGTAAGTTACCTCCTTGCAATGGCTAAGGAGAGTAACCACTCACAGACAGCTGTCTGGAGCTAACTACCAGTGAGCGAGTATAAATCATGTCACAGCTACAGTGGTAGAGGGACCCCATTCCTGGTGCAGATGGGGGGCAGTGGCTCCTTAGTCTGCAGTCCAGATGCAGGGATGCAAATAGACAGGAAGCTGCTATTCCTCCTCGTAGTCCAGTGATGTCACTTCCTGTGATAGCAGAGTTTCCTGTGTTGCTAAGCAGCCCGTTCAGGGTCTGTCTAGCATTCTGTGTAGGGCTATAGGCATTGTATACTTGGGACAGAGCTTGCAATACATAAATGGTGGAGGCCTTGATTATAAGAACAAAAGATAGCAACAATATAATCCATGCTGCCATGGTAATGAATAAGATGGTTGTCATTAATAATAATAATGATGTTATAAAAAGTATACAGGGAAATAGAGGAAGAATATGATGGGGGATGTATTTCAAATAAATATGTAATAAGTAAAAGGAATGTAGGGACTCCTTTAGTGGGGACTAGTGTTCCTGGTTCATCATAGACGGGTAATACAGTCGTCCCCTATATATCTAAGTATTCAGGACAGGGGGGTTAGGTTGAGTATGAGACATGTATTTACAAGAAGCATGAAAAATTAAGCTGCTCATTCAACCCATGTGGTGTTACTGTACCTAAACGGTAGATCCACTGAGTTTTCTTCCTCAGTATCAACTTGTCCCAATTTCCTCCCCTTATAGGTTGTTTGACCAATTCAAGCCCCACAAATCATAGTGAGAAAGTGTCTCCCTCATGTTGCTCATTTATGTGTCTCAGAATAGGTGTGTCCACTTTGTGTGCGATGTCTCTAAGGTGTTCTCCTATCCTTCTCCTGATACTCCATGCCACAGCTGCATGGCGCCTTATAGACAACCCCTCTTCAGCGACAGTTAATAAAATCACGGATCGTGTCTGTATGTCCTGTTCTTATGCTACTTAAAGGGGTTGTCCGGGATTTTTCAATAATCTAGCATTGCATTGACCTCTGTGGGTGTTACATATTCTACATACACTTCTACTTTTTATTTAGAGCGCTTACTGTGTTCTCAGACTTAGTCATTTGACCACTCTGCCTGTGTTTTCTTTACTTCCTGTGATATCCTATTCCCTTTCTGTTTCCTGTTCCTGCCAGTGAGAGAACAGTGAGTCATCAGGTGGGCGGAGTTATGCCTCCACATTTCTTTAGCCACACCCCTAACATCTGAGCCCAGAAGAAACTGCAGCAGCAAGGACAGCATGATAGACTACAATCTCTGTACAGCACTGCAGCATAGGTTGGAGCTATAAACAGTAAATAAAGGAACTATGAGGGGTGATTTATCAAAACTTGTGCAGAGCAACCAGTCAGATTCTAGGTTTCTATTTCCAAGCTCTTTTTAAAAATAAAAGAAGCAATCTTATTGGTTGCTATGTGTAAATGCTCCCCTGCACAGGATTTGCTAAATCTTCCCCTATATTGTTACTATTGTAGTGTAAGGATGTACAGTGTTAGGGCAGTGCTGCTGCTGTCCATAATATGGAGAGGAGAGAGAGGAGACTTCACCTCATGGCAGTCACCATTCTATTTCTTGCTGAGGTAAACCTGCAGCAGAATCCTGCCTCATTGAGAACCCCCCCACCACCAGTAGGATGGCTACTGTAGTGTATATGTAATCCAGGACTTCAACTCCTATCATGTACATGTGTGATCAAAGAGTGAAAAAAACTAGTTGATTTGATAACATAAGTAATTGGCAGACGCTGAGCCACCATGCTGCTCCAAAGACACTTGTAGTAATACAGACATTTCCCTGCCTATGGGTAGAATAGGAGGAGCTATATTCAGCAAGGAGGGGGTGGAGCTATAGGCGTGCAGAGCTGTGATGTCACTGCTGACCCCTGTGACCTAGAAGTTCTTTATGTAAACAAACACAAATCCAAAAAGCTGCAACAGAGGAGGAGGCCTGGGGCCACAGAGGAGAAAAAAGGTTAGAGAAAACCACTAAGGGAAAGGGACAGGTTACATATTCACATTTCCTATAAGAAAAAAATGTTGGACAACCTCTTTTAGGACTTCCCCACTTGCATGTATTTACGGCTATACACTTACTGCATCTGTAACAACCAGTGGTGTGTAGCCATGTATAAGAGCTTGATTTTGTCTCAAAATGGCTCTTGAGAAGTAGTTCATGTAGACTCCGTCCTTTAGTAAAGGAGATCTGTGGTCTAGAGACAATCTTGTCCCTGATGTCTGGGTCGAAGAGTAAGACGTTCCAGTGTTTCTGGAGTATGTCTTTAACCCCTTAAGGTCAAAGCCAATTTTAGTTTTTGCACTTTTGCTTTTTCCACTTTATGTTTAAAAGTCCATAGCGCTTGCATTTTTTCACCAAGAGACCCATATGAGCCCTTATTTTTTGCAAAACCAATTGTATTTTGCAATGACAGGCATTATTTTTCCATAAAATATGCAGCGAAACCGGAAAAAAATTATTTGCCCTGTCAAATTGAAAAAAAAAAAACAACGGAATTTGTTTGGATTTCGTGGAGTTTTTCATCTATGCCGTTTTCCCTATGGTAAAACTGACTTGTTATGCATGTTTCTCAAGTCATTACGATTACAACGATATGTAACATGTATAACTTTTATTGTATCTGATGGCCTGTAAAAAATTCAAACCATTGTTAACAAATATATGTTCCTTAAAGCGACTCTGTACCCACAATCTGACCCCCCCAAACCATTTGTACCTTCAGATAGTTGCTTTTAATCCAAGATCTGTCCTGGGGTCCGTTCGGCAGGGGGTGCAGTTATTGTCATAAAAACAACTTTTAATCTGGCAACGCTGTGTCTAACGGCCGGGGCTTACATTTGTATATGCATTAGGCTGGCACCACCTCTCCGTCCTTCCTCCCCACCCTCCATCATTAGGAATGCTCCAGGCAGATTGCTTCCTATTCCCCACCTGTGTGTATAATGAACATGGGCTGGATCATTAAGACACCTGTGCAAAGCTCAAACAGCAGTAAATGTTCCTGGATCATTCCTAATGATGAGGAGGGTGGGGTGGAAGGACGGAGAGGTGGTGCCAGCCTAATGCATATACGTTAGACACAGTGCTGCAGGATTAAAAGTTGTTTTTAGGACAATAACTGCATCCCCTGCAGAACGGACCACAGGACAGATCTTGGATTAAAAGCAGCTATCCGAAGGTACAAGTGGTCTGGGGCGAACAGATTGTGGGTACAGAGTCGCTTTTGCAATTGCCCTATTCCCATGCTAAAAGCGCTTTTATGCTTTGGTCTATGGGGCTTTGTGAGACATTCGATCCCATTAAAGTCTATGGGAACAAGTATTCGATTATTGAAAAACATCTATTCGACCACTTAGAGGTTCACCATGTCCACAATGACACCTCAGAAAAAGGGAAGAGGGATTTGAACGCTTATTGAATTTATATCGAATATTCGGCGTACTATTCGATAATATTCGATACTATCGATTACCTTACTATTCGATCGAATATCTATTCGATCGAACAGTATTCGCTAATCACTATTAATTTATATTTATAAAATGGGAAAAGGGGGGTGATTTGGACTTTTATTAGGGGAGGGGATTTTTTTATTAATAAAAACACTTTTTTTTCTTTACATTAACTAGAAGTCCCCCTGGGGGACTTATATATACACAGCACTAATCTCTCATAGAGATCAATGCTGTGTATATACACAGCAAAGATCCATTAGATCGGTGATACATTGCACTGGCATTGCGACGCTGAGGCCCGGCACGGGTAGAAGAACGGATCTTTCCCCCTCGCGGGGGGGAGATCCGTCCCACTAGACACCAGGGATATGAAGTATAAAGCACTGGTTTGACAGTTGCATTGAAGTGCTTAATTAGCCGGCACGGCAACGGGACCCGCGCCGGCTAATAGAGGCGCTCCCCGGCTGCAGATCACAGCCGGGAGCGGCGGCGTTCAGAGCGGGGTCCCAGTAGGACCCCTCTCTGAACGCCCCCTGCGCCACCATGACATACCAGGTACGTCATGGGACGCTAAGGGGTTAATATATGGGGCCCCTGTGTCATATGTCCCCACAATCCTCGTCAGTTCATCCTTTGTTGTGGTCTACCGGGGTACTAGTAAGGTCATTTTCTCTTTCACTTTCGCTTTGTGGTATGCCGTCCGTAATACCTCGTCAGGGTATCCTCTGACCAGGAATCGCTCTCTCAAAATGTCAGCTTGTTTTTTAAATTCCTGATTTGTGGAGCAGTTCCTTTTCATACGAAGATATTGGCCAGTTGGGATACCTGTAGGGGTCTAGGATGATGACTATGCCATGACAAGAGGGAGTTTGTAGCAGTTCTTTTATGGTAGACTGTAGTCTCCAAACTCCCTACTGCATTATTTGTGATTTAAGGTATCCAAAAGCGCCAGATGTGTCTCATGCATCTCAAAAGTGAATTTGAGACTGATAAGGTTGTTTAGGACCTTGACAAATTCTTCGAAGGTCGACCTGGTGCCATTCCAGACAATGAATATATCATCAATGTATCTTGACCACGGGCCGACCCTCTCAGTAAATCTGCCGTTTGTATCACTAAATACTGGTGACTCCTCCCACCAGCCTAGAAAGAGATTTGCCACTGTGGGGGCACAAGGGCTCCCTCTAAGCCTAGTTACTCTTCAGGATAAATTTGAGAAAAGATACTAAAAAATCATTGTGTCTGCGACACTGACATTCCCTACTCCTTCGAAAATATTCCACCGCCTTGATCCCCAGATCATGATCTATGGAGGTATAAAGAGACTCCACGTCAATGCTCACTAATATGGAGTTTCTTTCCACAGTAATCTCTTCAAATTTTAGAAATAGGTCGGTGGTATCTCTTACATAGGAGGGTAAACTAACCACAAAAGGTTTAAGAATCTGATTGATATAAATTCCGGTGTTCTGGGTTATGTTATTAATGGCCAAGACAATCGGTCTACCTTTTAAAGGGACCGTGCCTTTGTGTATTTTCAGAAGGACATAAAATGGACATAATGGGATGTGTGGGTACCAGAAAGACTGCCTCATCTGGACTGATGATTTTGTCTGTCAAGTCATCCGCTACCAACGTTTTTAATGTAGCGAGATATTGACTTGTTGGATTGTTCCGAAGAACCTTATAATTCTGTTGGTACAGTAATAGACATAAGCACATTGTTTTATATTGTTCTGCTCTCATCACGACCACATTGCCCCCTTTGTCAGACAATTATATTACAATGGATGTGTCTTTTTCTAGATCCATGATGGCCCTCATTTCTGCTGAAATGAGGCCTTAGATTTTCCAAATCCCTAACTACCAGGTCTAGAAATACTTCTAGACATGACACATCACTGTTAGGGGGCATCTTATCACTTTTCTTTTTTAGTGTAGTGAAAGGTCCTTCTCCGGGGTATTCTCTCCTTCCTCCAATAGGTCAACCAGTAGATGTGCCCCTTGTAGCACATCCCTGGGGATCCCTTATTCCAAACACCTCCTTTTCTCCACCTGAGCAAAATGTTTGTGCCATATAAGTTTACGAATTAAAAGATGCACATCCTTCACCCAGTTAAATTGGGTATAGGTATTAGTTGATACAAATCCCAACCCCTTCCTTAGAACATACATCTCATCAGCTGTAAGTTGTTTTTTTGAGAGATTGATGACCTGAAAATTATTTTGGGGGGTTACATTCGGTTTCTCAGTGGGTAGGAAGAGATTGCTCTATCTAAAAAAGGCTGATCCGATGTTACTCTTCCCCTATCAGGTCTCCTGTCCCTTGCTCTGCCTCTTCCCCTGCCCCTGTTGTCTCTGTCAGAGTCTGAGGCTTCTGTGTCAGTGGTGGATTGTTCAAAGTCTGATTCCTTGTTTTGTCCTCTTGCTGCAAACACGTAGGCCCTATTGTCTTTAAAATCTTGTAGGTCCCATATGAACTGTTTGTGTTTTCTATCTTTTAGATGGAACTGGAATCGTTCAGTGTTGCTTTTGAGTTGTGTCTCTTGTGTGGTGTATTCTGTTTCTTAAGAAAAAGCCTTTGTCTCCAGTAGTGTTGGTGTCCTTGCACTGCGGATTTAAGTCACACCACATAATAGACATTTCTTACAATTTTATCCACTTTGCTACTACTGTATATACCATGACTAGTATTACCAATAATACCAGTATACAAGAAACAAATAATACCCCCACACCCTAATGGTCCTTTTAGACGGAGCGATAATTCGCCTGATCACACGATTAACTATTTTGAATTAACAATGTGTTGGTTTTTTTTATAACGATCAGCGTTTAGACGGAATGATATATCGTACGGAAAAATCGTTTTGCGATCGCTTAAGCCTATCTCACACATAGGTGAAATCGTTGAAAGACTGTTTACACTGAACGATCTGCGAACAATCAACGACAATTTGAGAACATGTTGAAAGATCAAAATGAACGATTATCGCTCAAATGCGATTGTTATTGTGCAAATTTGAACGATAATCGTTCCTGCTAAAAGGACCATAACTACTGCCATTACTACTATACTAAATGAAATCCTGTACTATACTTAGATCAATATTTCTCTATACAATGACCATACATTAGTAGATACCAGTTCTACACAGGTTCTACAGACCCTACAAATGAGGACAGTACACGTACATCCAGTGTCTGACAGGGGGGCTTTATCCCCCATTACATCATTTATATGTGAGCATTCATTACAAGCATTTACAGATAAAGGGCCAGGTAGGCCCCTAGACTAAACATCTTTAGAGACCCTAAATGTTCCCATTTCATAAGAATCCTGCACAGCCATGAGTTATATTTTGCTGTAAAGGAGAATGATTACAATTGACTGAAAAACTCCATAAAAGAGTTTACACTGTTGACATGCTAGATATGAAAATTATTAGATAGATGTTAATGACTCTGACATTAATGATGAAATCAAAAGAGATGTCTGTGGCAAAGATTTCTGGGAGATGTTTCTAGGTGATATGTTGTTGTGCATATTGTGCCCTCTGTATGTACACCTGCCACTTCTATCATAGTTAGATACAAAATGAAAGTCTACTTCAATGAAATGTGGGAATTCTGTCAGCAATTACTGTAGCAGTTTTACTTTGAAGTAAAAGACCTGCTGTTAACTTATCACAGATTGTTTTTCTCAAATTCTTGCAATTTAACTTGATTTTGGAAGGCAGCCAGTATATATATACACCACATTTACTATCTTAAACATAGAGTATAAACTTTTATCTTAAAGGTACACTCATATCTATTATTATTATTATTATTATTATTATTATTATTATTATTAATTTATTTACATCAGAATGTACTAAAAAAGTTGATTCCTGTTTTCCCTTTTGGATAGTAGTAGATGAGGTGAGCGATCACGCTATTGTATATTAACCCCTTAAACACCACAATCTATAGTGATCACAGCATCTAAGTGTGTCAGTGTGACTGTGGGAGTGCCAATCATTTTTCCTGACTACCAGAGGGCTCATACTTTCCTCCATGCTGTCCAATTGGCGATCTGCAAGTAAAGTCAACTAAATCCCATCTATGCCAAAGTTGTACTATTTAAACCTACAGGTGATGGTGCAAAAAACGAGCATTCAGACAGCTGAATTGATGGAAAATGTGTATCATTGTATTTAAACTGACCTACAGAATTAAGATAATATTTTCTCGATTATAATCTTGCATATATCTCAATTATCCTTTGCAGTTCTGATGAGTGGACTGGTGCACAATTCACTATTACTTCATTTGCATAATTGTTGTGTTTTTCATCACATTACATATAAACCACAGGCAAGGATATGAAAACTCATGCAAATTGTGAATTTATTTACAGTGCAGATATTTACACTTATGTATGTACCAAAGACAGCAATTTGTATATTGGTGACAGTATATAGCACTTATATAGTGAGAAATCTGGATCCCCTACACAATGCCTAACTCTTTGTACACTCCCTGTCCGTGTTCAGAGAACTTGTTCCTCATGGACATAATAAGGCAAAGAGGTTTCCATCTGCGCTCTTTCCATTGGCTCAACTCAACACGTTTCCTGTGTAGTCACATTCATCAGGAGCTGGTGAGGACAGTGAGTAAGGTACGTCTGTGGGACTCTGATGTCGGCCGTCACTCTCCTCACTCACCATCCTCACCAGCTCCTGATGAATGTGACTACACAGGAAACGTGTTGAGCTGGGACAATGGAGAGAGTGCGGCCTTCCGCTGAAAGTCTTAGCACGAGGAACTAGGCACTGTAAACAAATTCACAATTTGCATGAGTTTTCATATATTTGTATTTGATCTATATGGACTGGTGCACAAGCCTATTCATCTTTATTAATAGCCCATGGCATATTGTGTAATGAAACCCAAAGTAGTAATCCATTTATAACTCGCCATACTTTGGGTTTCTTTTACAAATTTCACAATGAATATAATGGCAGGTTTCCACAGTTAGTCAATTTACACTTGGCAAAATAATTTTACCTCCATACTAACTGTGAACCTATATAAAATTAACTCTCCTAGTTGAGCAACCCCAATGTCCAACCTCACCCTGAGTACACCTGTTACTGCCCTAAAGTGTGGTATATTAGGGTATACCCAGCTACTGTAGGTAAAGAACATCCTAACTAGAAGGCAAATCAGGCAGTTTGGCATCAAGTTATTGCCAATTAGGTAAGGACAGATATTTTAGGGTTTTTTAGGGTAAGTTTAGGGTGGTGCACTTTTTGATGTATATTAATAAAACAGTTTTAAGTGATCTCTTTTCTGTGATTTACATTTAAAAATAATAACAAAAATACAAACCCTACTTTCAGATTATAGTGAGAAAATTTAGTGAGAAAAAATGTTGGCAAAAAGTGTCTGTGTCTTATGTTCAACAGCTGGGAAAGCCCAACAAGTCTCCGCTGACTGCTTCTCTAATGACCTGTCAGGACTGGCAGTCATGGCGTCCGTGCCGTTGGTCCTGCCTCTGACTCTGCAGGTGATGTGGATGCTCGCTCGCATTCTCAATCATTAGATGCACTCCGGAGAAAGCGAGCATTGTAGTCTATCGCCATGTTGTATGGACCTGGTCACCCAAGGGTTAATTGTTCTCTGGAGTTTCTCCTCCTCTCACCTGTGGGGGTGGGGATTCCAGGCTGATTTTAAGGTCTGCAAACAGGCTGCTGGTTGCCAGTGTTTGAATCTCTCTGCACTAGCTAGTTTGGTGGTTTGTTCTCTGCAGTGCGGACCTTGCTCTGTGTTTCTGACCATCGCCTTTGCCTGATCCCTTTGTACTTTGTTACCGGTTGGTTTTTGACTTCGGCTTGTTTTTGACTATTCTTAGCTTTGTGATTTTGTCCTGACGCACCTTCCTGGTTTTGACTCTGCCTATTTGACCATTCTTCTGTGTTTGTTTGTCTGTCTCTTGTCTCCCATCCTCTACACCCTAGTCAGTGTATATTGCAGTCATCGTGGTTGTCGCCCCATGGTCTAGCGTGGGTGGGGCAATAGGCAGGGACAGAGGTTGGAGTAAGCTCAGGGCTCACGTTCCTTTGTCTGTTAATGCCAGCCCTGACATGATCTGGGCGAGAACCTTTAAAGCTCAGACTAATAATTAGGGTCAGGATCATACTTTTTTTTAAATTAAAGATATCAAGGTTATAGTGGTTGGTAAGGGGCGTGAGACATTTAATGCAGATAGATGCAAATCACTCTTAATTAACACTTTTAAGTCAAAACTACAAAAATTAGAAGCCAACTGCCTCCCCCCCCCAAGCAAAGTATGTATTTAAGCAGGGAGAACTGTGAGACTTTTATATTTACCATCTGTCGTTTTTCATAGTTTTACAATGTTGCAAACATTTTCATATGAGAATGTAATATTGCGAAATTGATTTGTATGTTACAATATTTCTAAATACTTTTATTACTTCAATGCCAAGTAACATTATGTAATAAAATCTAGCATTTTACAGTATGAAACTGATCTAGACTTGATTTGCTTTCTCAACCATGTGTTCAAATATTAAAATGTATGCACTTTTCTTGAGAAAGAACATTCTTCTCTGCTACTTCAAATGACATGATTAGCTGTTTCGCTTGTTCAATGTGTCATCTTATTGCTTTTCAGAATGATAGAATCACATTTTTTTTTCTCTCTAATGTGTTTGAAATCTCAGATTTATGTTATTTTTTGGATAAAAATGTTTTAGCTTCTTGTCAAATTTACAGCACTTCAATGATTTCAGATAGCTTCTAAAAATGTTCTTTCATAACTCATACCTTATTTCCACTGCAACCCAATTTCTCTCTTTTACATACACAGTGGTTATTAACCCCTTAAGGACAAAGCCCAAAATGACCCTAAGGGCCCTATTCCACCGGACGATTATCGTTCAGATTATCGTTAAATCGTTCGAATCTAAACGATAATCGTTCGGTTGAAATGCAGTAACGATTAACGACCGAACGAGAAATCGTTGATCGCTTTATAAGACCTGGACCTATTTTTATCGTTGCTCGTTCGCAAAACGTTCGCAAATCGTTCGCATTGAATAAGACATCGTTCGGTCGTTCGCAATAGATACGAACGCAATAGCGAATAAATACGGAAGAAGAAACGATCGCAATTACGATCATAAGTAACGATTATCGTTCCATGGAAATGAGTGAACGTTTTCAGGTCTTTCGCAATAGCGGTCGTTTGAGATCGTTAATCGTTAACGATTATGCTAACGATAATCGTCCGGTGGAATAGGGCCCTAAGGACTGAGCCAATTTTTAGTATTGCATTTTTGTTTTTTTCCTCCTAGCCTTTTTCAATCTACAGGGCCATGTAAGGGTTTGTTTTTTCTGGAACAGATGTACTTTGTATAGCCCCCTTCCAATCCACAATTAAATAATGCCAACCCCCCCCCCAAAACATAATGTATGAGTTTAATTTGGAAAAAAAATGATACAATCCTGAATTTATTTATCTATTTTTTTTTTTTTTGGGGGGGGGGGTCTGTGATTATGTAATGCACCTTATGTTAAATCCGACATGATAACATTATTCTATAGGAAAGTATGAATACAGCTATATGCAATTTATATAGCTTTTTAAATGTTTTACTGTTTTTTAACAGTAACAATTCTTTTTTTTTTTTTTTTTTGCAAATAGGTATGATTACAATGGCTCTATTGTGACTCCTATACCGATTTTATTTTCTCACCTATGGGGCCGTAATTAAAAAACAATTATCAATCCTGGTGGTTTTTACCGCTTTTTGTTTACTCTGTTCACCATGCGAGATTAATATTGTTTTATTTTAATATGTGAGACAATTACGTATGCTACGGTATAAAATACATTTATTTATTTTTATATGTTCTATTTATAAAATGGGGGTGATATAAACTTTTATTGGGAAAGGGGCTATGGCATGTTTTTTAAAACTTTTTTTAATTTTACACTTTTTAAGTCTCCCTAGGGGACTTTTCCATTTTTAAACTACATTACTTACACTGATCTATTCTATGCCATAGCATAGCATTGATGAGTGTTATCTGCATTCATTGCATAGAGCCTGTCTGTAGCAGAGCACTGACAAAACGCTAAAATGTAATATGACAAGAGTTTTCCAATAACAGCTGCCGCAGGTTAGTGGTTAAGGGAGGAGGCAGAGATGGCTTATAATTAGAGATGAGCGAGCACTAAAATGCTTGGGTGCTCGATACTCAAGATGAATATTTCCCGATGCTCTGGTGCTCGTTTCAAGTAACAAACCCCATTGAAGTTAACGTCAAACTCAAGCATTTTTGCAGGGGACCAAATCTCTGCATAGGGACAGTTGCGTGAAAACCTGGAAACCACAGAAAATGATCGAAACAACACGGAAATAGACAGGAAACAGCAGGGGCAGCATGCACAGTGAGGATATGTATAACTGAACTACAGATCCCAGCCAGCCAAGAGAATGTCAGCAACAGGACAAATTGACTACTGACAGCTGCACTACAAGTCAGCAGCCAAGCGTAGCAAAAAAAAAAGTTTTAAAAAATGTTAAGCCCTTAGAAGAACTGTTGGGTTCTTCATGTCGGATTCCTGCCTAACCGCACACTAATTCCCTGCCTAACACTCTCCCTGACAGACAGCAGCTCTCTCCCTATGCTCATCCAGCCTGTGTCTGAAGCGAGCATAGCGGGACCTTATTCTTATATGCCCAGGTCATCTGATCTGGCCAACCAATCGCCGCTATCGACATGTAGGGTTCCCATGTGATGCTAAGAGTTCCCAAAGGCTCTCCTGCAGGATGATTGACTGGAAAAAAGCCGCCACACATGCAGTAACATGCAGAGTAATAAGCACCATTGAGTACCCTAATACTCGAACGAGTACCAAGCTCGGACGAGCATGCTTGCTTATCACTACTTATAATACATACAAGTACATACAAGTATACAAGTATTAGACTGGATATCAGTAACCCTGCATCTAGGGACAGTAGATTTCCTTTTCCATTGTGGATTTTGTCCTAATTTTGCCCCAAAGTTAGATGCAATTTTGCTGCCGATTTCAAGTTTTTCATTGTAAATAAGCCACATTATAAGCACCATGGGGACCAGTGTACTTGTACGTCACTGCTGTATCTACTAAGAGATGTACACCGCTTAGTAAACCAGGTGCAGCTGCTATGATTTACTCCTGTTTGTAGGTGTAAACCATAATGAATCGGGTGTAAACCATAATGATCAGGATTAAACCATAATGAATCAACCTTACTACGCCCTCCTGCTTCGCCTATCAGGCCATCCGATCACTTTTTTCAGCAGGGAATCCACACTAAAAATCCTCAAAGGGATACTGTGGAAAAATAACAATTTTGGAAAATTTTGCAGTCAGATACTACAATTGGAACCCCTGCAGTCACACTGCAGGGGTCCAGATCAGACAGTGAAAGGAGCACAGCTCCTGTTACTGTTGTAAGTGCCGCTAGCGTGGCACTGCAGGGGTTTATTAACATTGAGGACTCGGCTGCATATAGCAACCGGTCCCCATGTGATATGATGTGAGCTCAACTCCTGAGCTCACTACAGAACGCCGTAGGACCCACTGGTGTACTGGTACGTCAAGGGTCCTTAAGGGGTTAAACAGAAATGTGAAGAGGGTGTTCTTCGCCCATTTTACTATCTCCAAGCTTATAGTTATATCAGTAAAACACTGCACAGTTTTTCAGATAAGGATTGGACAGACCCCTTTTTAACTCTGAATACCACTACACAATTAGAAGATAAACAGATTACCAAGTACTACTGATGGCTGGCCTCCAAATATCCCAATAAAATTGTAAACTCTGGCAGTTCATATTTGACATTGGTTCGTTTAATGTCAGGGATAACTAATCTCATGAGGGCCCTTCCCTTATCATTTTACTGGGAAATGTTTTATAAAATTGTTTACAGAGCCTACATCTTTCCTTACATAGGTTCACTTATACATTCTTGAATTTGTCCACACTTGGGCACTATGGCCCGCTTATAAAGCCAAGCAAACTTCCAGTTTGCCCTAGTTCCCCATTTTCTTTCAAAAACCTTAACCTTTACCTCCAATCAGCCCCCTCTCCCCCCCCCCCCCAAAAAAAAAAAGTATTTTCAAATTACATTGACACTTTAAAGCCGGTTGTAGATGATAGCTCGGCAGTCAGCTTGTCAGCTGCTGCTCTGTTCCAGATGGCGGGAAATCTGGATCCACTCCTGGGAAATTAGGATATGTTTCCCAGGACTGGATCCAGCTTTTCCTGGCACCCGGGAAGGAGCTGGACAGAGTGGCACTGAGTTAAAAGGCAGCTGGCTTATAAGTCGACTGCAGAGCTAACAAACCCGATTTGTTTTATTACTGTATTTTTGCTCACCTCTACTCATATCATTGTAGCACAATTATGAACATAATGACTTTTTGCTAGTATATTAGGATGTGTAAAAAAGGTATAGGATATCAAACTGCTAATATTATTTTAAAATTGTACTCAAAAGGGATTTTGCTTTTTTCAGTCAGGATATTCTTTGGTTGGGTACATTTTACTTGACTGTGTTCAGATTTGTGATACTCCCCGGGTCGTCATTCCTTTGGCTGTCTTATAAGACTCTGTAAACATTAAGCTGGAAAAGGCTCAGCACAGATGACACGCAGAGATATGCTGACCTGTGCATGAAGCCTTGGACTGAGTTCTAAGAAATTCTACTATGAGATCAGATGTGTAAATGAACAGCAACATTTCTAAAAAACAGCAAGAGATAAAAATATATATATATATATATATATATATATATATATATATATATATATATAAATTTTGAAACATAGAAGATTGTCGGCAGAAAAAGACCACTGGGTCCATCTAGTCTGCCCTATTTTCTTTCTTATCATTTTAGGATAGATGTATGTTTATCCCAGGCGTTTTTAAATTCTGTTATCGAGATTTACCAACCACCTCTGCTTGAAGTTTGTTCCAGGTATCTACTACTCTTAAAGTAAAATAATATTTTCTCACATTGCTTCTGATCTTTCCCCCAACTAACCTCTCACTGTGTCCTCTTGTTCTTGAGCTCAGTTTTTTTTTTTTACCTAAAAACACTCCCCTCTTGACCCTTATTTAGTCCTTTAACATACTTAAAGGTTTCAATCATGTCCCCCCCTTTCTATTCTTTCCTCCAGACTATGCAGATTCAAATCCTTAAGTCTTTCCTGATATGGTTTATGCCTCATTTGAAGGATTATGTCATGATTTTAAGGGAGATAAAAAAGTAAAAATTCTAGGACTGTGTTTTGAGACTCTTCAATGAGGCTCCACGGGCTCCTCTTTTGCATATTCATGTTTCCCAGGGGGCAATGCACCTGGGACTTCACTGCATTGAGCGCTTTCACTAGCAGCCGGCAGTGTTGTCGTTTGGCTGGTCTCACTGAGTTCAGCAATCTGTTTCTCTTATTTCTCTACTAGGCATTGCTCCCACCTAGCCAGAATCCTGCTCCAGACTGATGAGAAGCAACACCACGAAACAGCTGTATGTGGATGGTTACCTAGCCTTGCTTTATCCCTTGTCATTACATTGACTTATAGGGCCACTTTATGGTGGTTTTGGTGGTTTCCTAACAGAAGCTGCCACTTAGCTGGGTCCTTCCCGGAGGGATATCTGGCTAGTCCTATGTTTTGAGACTCTTCAATGAGGCTCCATGGGCTCCTCTTTTGCATATAAATGTATAATGGCATTGGACTGATATAATTGCAAATCAAAGAATAATATGCTCTACTGTGCGATTCTCCCATTTTGTTCTCCTTCTGAGACATCACACTGATCAAAACCCTTTTATACATCCCTAATACATGTCAAAAGTTTTTTTTTTTTTTTTTATTTATGACAGCTCCTATTTAAAATTAGAATTGAATCTTCTGTCACTGGCTTTGTAGCCTTTGGATAAGTATATGCAGTTATTGTTTCTGTAATGGTAAATAGTAAAATATAGTAGTTGCTTTTGTTAGATAAAATACATTGTGATAATATATTAGTCGCAGGTTGGTTCGCTCAGTTAAGCTAATGTCATCAAAAAGTTTTATTTGGACTGAATTAGTTAGAACCTTAAGAGACTGTGTCAGTAGGTTTATGCCGTTGTATCTCAGTGTAGCATAAACTAGTGACTTACATTGTTCTATGCAGCTGATACAGGAATATCCTCCTGAATAACATGGACAATAAGTAGTCCTCTCCATTATGTGCATGAGCTCAGTAGTCCTGGATATTCTTGAGAAGCAGAAAACTATACCCACCAGCTACTGATTGGCAGTTATCTATCCATGCTGTATACAGGCAGTCAACAGTGAATCAGCAGCTGGAGGGCGGAGGAGGGGTGTGGCAAGAATCCTATTCTCCTATATATTAGGACAATGGCTGAAAAAAAATGATGCAGGTAATACACAGATCTGTGCAGCATTTCTGTCACTAGTTTTTTTTCGTGTTTACCTAAGTACCGGCCGGGATGATCCGGGCAGAGACCCGCCGTTCCGTGTCCCGACCGGCGTCATGGAATGGCCAGTCTGTTACGTTGTGTGAACATAGCCTTAAATAGTATGGAATATACAGTTTACTATGTCTTTAACACAAAGCAGCAGGCTTAAAACTGGCGGAAGGAGACAGATATGGCAATAACAATGACATGTATGGAATGAATTTTTAGTCTCCAGGAGAGGGGATGATTCAACATGTGACAGAATCGGAGCAGATTTCACACTGCGAGTTCATAGTAAAATCTGCTATGATTTCCCTTCTATCAATTTCAACAGAACTACATACTCACAGCGCAATTGTCATCCCACTGCGGCAGGACAGCGCACTGATTAGCTGAGTGGGACGTCCAGACACTGGGAGCTACAGAACAAGCTCGAGCGTGGACCGGTTAATGTATGCAACGGGCCACGGGGGGTGAAGGTAGCTGCTGCTTATATACTCGCAGCAGGATGACAATGCCACTGCGAGTATGTAATCCTATTTAAATTGACTGCTATTCTGTTACCTGTGACCCCACCCTTAATCTTTTTACAGTTGTTACATACAATAATTATTTTCAATGCTTAAACAGAAATTGATTAAAAATATAGGGGTAGTAAAGGGTAGTAAATTCTTGGTGTACATTACAATGTAAGCTTAAACTTCATGACAAGTTTTTCCTCGTCTCTTCAAAGTATTCTCATAAATGTAACATTTAATGTAAATGAACTAGGAATCTACTTGAAATACCGAGATGCTAAATATGGGTAAAATTGTGAGCTGCTAGATAAAAAACTGTCAGCTCTATAAATAGCATCATTCTCCTATCACTATGTTGGCAATTCTGTCAGGAAGACAACACTTGGCAAGTTGTAGAAATTTCTGCTCTTTTAAAGATATGTGATATGAACTGTTATTAGCTTCTCAAGGACATGGGTTTAAAAACTTTTTTTCCTATTGGTGCTTACACTGAAATAAATTCCACTTATTCAAGAGATAATATTTTTGTACACTAGGAGGGTACTTATTAAATTGTAAAAAAAAATATATTTTTCTAAGTTTTTAGATCTAAATGAACATGCATATAACTAAAATAAAGGTCACATCCTAAGTACTACTCAGTAGAAATTTACTTAGGAAAGAGACTTTTAGGTTCACATGCTAATTAATGTACTTGTTAATCTTTACTAATGTTATTAATCAATAAAATGTTATCTATGTTGATTAGTGATTAATGAAAGGAGCAATGAATGACATTGACTTTCTCGCTTTAATGGCAATCGAATACATTAGGTAACAAGGAAAATTAATACGAAGTGGTAATGACTATATAAGGTATAAAATATAACTTTTATTTACTCATTAAAATTGTAGCCCTAACAACAATCAAAAATAACTAATGTGACAAAAAACTGTGACAACTAAATCCCGTGATAGATAGATGGGTGATGGATATAGGGACCTGTAGCCATATTAAAAGTTAGGGGAGGGAAAAGTGCACACTGCACTAGATAAAATAAATAAGTTCTCCCTACCTTTTGGGGTGATCACCTCCTTAATAGGGTGGCCCCAACCACGATGACGGTCCCTACCCTCAAATAAGTGCACGGGAAAAAAAATAACAAAGACCTAGTGTCACCCTACAAGTCCCAATCCAAACCAAAACAAATTAAACCGTGTACACACTGTGAACTATATACATTACAGACGAATTAAAAAATGCATGTTCCTACGCGTTTCCCCCGTCTATTTATTACGGGTTCATCAGGGAACCAACGGACATTAATCATTTAAATATGGGATGTAGATAAACACTTATTTCTATTGCACAAGATATGGGATGTAAACAATTATTTATATTGCACCAAATATGGGATGTAAACAATTAGCTATATTGCACTATACCAATAGATCTGCTATATAAGATGAATATATTACAAAAAGGGGTGTCACTGTGTAAACACTTACAAATTATGGATGAAGTTGCTGTAACTATGTTTCACATCGACATGAGGAGTATGCAACAGACTTATGTGCTTTACAAAGATCCGATAAAGACACCTAGGCCCCCCCGTTCTCTTATATTTAACAATGTCCCATAACAGGGATACAGACAAGCCTCTAGGATTGAAGATACATCCCAGGTATATCAATCACTAATACGCAGTATAGATATACTCATCTAGATAATGCTGTTCCACCTTCCATTCGCGGGGAGGTAACATGTCCGATAAACATAGGGGTCTCGGCCGTGCTTTCCAGAGGAGCACCCGAAATGGTATACCGATAGGTCGGGTATCGATATGGCTACTGCCTCTCACTACAAGTCATACCTTAAGTAGTCTATTCCAGCAGTGGCGCTTCTCCACGTGTGTCCCATTGAGTAAACTTCCACTTCCGCTGGGTGGAACGCAGGCGTGCGTTTCACCATGCCATTTCTCCCGGAAGTTCCGATTTTCAATGGTTCCGCCCATTGGAACGCATTTTGCGTCTCACCGGGCTGATCTAACTAGTGTCACATGATCCGGTGACCACATTGGATTGCGCAGACCTCCGTCAGATCTATGTATTCTGACCAAGCTTAGCCCTATACAAGGACCATATTGAACAGTACCGGCTTGCATAGTTTTAATAAAATAATGAAAACTATATTTAAATTGTGATAAAATGATAGATAATCCGACGGAGTGAAAATGTGAGCAACCAAAATTGCAATACGGAGATCAGAGTTGCAGGTAATTAATGAAAGCACAGAATATAAAGAATGGCCATCGGGTTATTAATGCAACAAACGAATATTCGCATCCCTATACTGGTGCATATATTTTCACCTAGATGTTGCCACAACTATGAGTATTGTATCTGATAGTTTTTGGTGACCAATGGACACCTATAGATGATGGCAGGTAGAAGGAGGTATATACAAATATTTATAGTTCATACTTATATCAGAGTTAGTATTTTAATTTTGTATTATATAAACGAGGCAAACGATAATGCCTCATTCAGGCCAGAGGGAGACACCGTTTTGAGACGGTATATCCATCTGGCCTCTTTTTGAAGCAGAACCCTGTCTGTGTCTCCACCACGCTGGGGGACTTTTACCACCTCAATGGCCTGGAATAGGATTGCAAAGGGTGTCAGTGGATGTTGTAAGCGCATGTGGGTGGCCACAGGCTTATCTCTGGAGTGAGTGATATCTCCAACATGCTCCAAAATGCGCCGGCGAAACTCACGTTTGGTCTTCCCCACATAAGATAGGCCACATGGACATGTGGCTAAATAAATTACATGGGTACTACTACAATTCGCAAATTCCCTGTTAGAGAAAACCCTATCGACATTTTGAGTCGAGAAGGTTTTCGAGACTCTTATGTGGTCACAGGCCTTACATCTGCCACATTTAAAGGTACCTGTAGGAACGTTCTTGTTTAGCCATCCAGATGGTTGTGGGGGTGGTGTAAAATGTGAATGTACTAGACGATCCCCCAGATTTTTGCTCCTCCTGTACGTGATACTAGGATTTTTATCTACCATTCTCGATACAATGGGATCAGAGGTAAGTATAGGCCAAAATCTGTTAATTACATCTCTAATCTCCTTGTGGCACGAGTCAAAGGTGCCAATTATACGAGATTTACCTTTCTCCTCTGTGCTCCTGTGTGGGATAAGAAGATCCCGTCTATCCCTTTGAGCCGCCACTTGGTATGCCTGTTTAAGGACCGATTTGGGATAGCCCCTTTTAGAGAACCGTTCTCTCAAGATCGAGGCTTCCTTTTTAAAGGATGCATTAGTGGAGCAATTCCTCCTAGCCCTCAGGTACTGCCCTTTGGGAATACCTTTTTTGAGGGCTAGTGGGTGGTGGCTATCCCAACAGAGGAGACTGTTACCTGCCGTCGGTTTTCTGTATACACTGGTTTGAATAGAATTATCTGTACCCCTTTCCAGTAGTACATCAAGGAAACATAGACTATCTTTCTGAATTTCAGATGTGAAGTGAAGGCCAATTTGGTTAATGTTCAATTCCTTAATGAACCCAGTAAATTCCAATTCCGTGCCTGCCCAAAGGATGATCACATCATCTATAAAGCGGCCCCAGTATACAATAGATTCTTGGTAGTGCCGGTACTGGTCAGAAAAGACGATGGTCTCCTCCCACCAGCCCAGGAGCAAATTGGCATAAGTGGGCGCCACAGGGGCGCCCATTGCCGTGCCCCTGAGCTGGTGGTATATCCGATTGGCGAAGACAAAATAATTATGGGTCAAGACGAACTCAAGTAGCTGTATAACAACTTCATTATGTGGCCGATGATAAACACTTCGACTTTTTAAAAAATGTGCGACAGCAGAAAGTCCTCGGTCATGTGGTATTGAACTATACAGGGCTTCAACATCAATAGAGCAAAACCAGTGATTAGAGTCCAATGTAAAATCCTGTAATTTCAAAAGCAAATCAGTAGTGTCACGTAAGTAGGAGGGTAACGAGGTGACAAAACTTCTTAATATTTGATCAAGGTAAATCCCAACATTTTGTGTTAAATTATTTATGCCCGATACTATTGGGCGACACTTCAGGGGTGATAGGCCCTTATGTATTTTCGGCAACCCATAGAAGGTTGCCAATTGAGGTGTTGAATTATACATGAACGCCCATTCATTTTGGTCTATAAGACCATTCATTTTTGCTGCGTCCAAGATTTCTTTCAGGTCTCTTTGGAAGGTTATCGTGGGATCCGATTTGAGGACTCTGTAAGTAGTGTCATCAGACAAAGTTTGTGTACATATACGTTTGTAATCTGCCTGATCCATCAGTACCAAATTTCCTCCTTTATCCGACGCTTTTATTATCAATGATTTGTCACGTTCCAACTCCTCCAAAGCTTTACGTTCAGCCCATGTTAGATTTGAATTGAATCCTTGTTTCCCATCTATGTTCTCTAATGCCTGTACCACTACTTTAACAAAGGTGTCAATTGAATCATTGTCTCCTAGTGGTGGTGTCTTAGTGCTTTTAGGTTTACAAGATGAGAATGGTCCCTGACCCACAGGTCTGCTACTTTCTTCATATAGGGAATCTAGAATGTCAATGCCTATTAAATCCTGTTCTGTAAAGGACAGATCCTCATAGCATCTCTGATTTCTCAGATAGAAGAACTTTTTCCACTTTATAGATCTCGCAAATAAATGAATGTCTTTTACCCATCCAAAGATGTCTGGGCGATTAGTCGGTATAAATGATAATCCTCTTTCTAGTAACGAGATTTCAGCATCATTGAGGATGTGGTTTGACAAGTTCACAATCTGGTTATTTGGGTGTTCTAATGGAGTCTGATTTATCACCCTATCTGTGGTCCCTTGGCTAAAAAAGAGGTGGTTGTTGAGGAGGATGATGAGGCTGCTGATGAGGAAGGTATAGATGTAGGGGGGTGTGTGGTTGGCCGATCCATATGTTGTTGTGGGGGATTGTCGTAACTTGGGTATTTGGCTCGGGGCCTGGCTCTTCCTCCTGGTGCGTTCCATGGTCCCCTCCAATTCCCTCTATATCTAGTACTGTAGGGGGATCTACCTCTAGGGGCTCTTCTATTGTAAGTTCTACCCCTCGGTTGCTCAATATCCGATTGTTCTGTATCTGATGATGATATCTCAGTGTCAGTACCCCCCTGTGATGGATTATCAGTAAATGAATAGGCTCTATTTTCCTTAAATTCCCCCAGATCCTTCACAAATTGTCGGTGCTTCCTGTCCTTTAGTGTAAGTTTAAACTTTTCAATTTTAGTCTGAAGCTCTGTTTCTTTCCTGAGAAAATCTGGTTCTTCTTTGAATTTTATTGCCGTGTCAATCGTTTCTTGTAGTTTTTTAGTTGTATTCGATAAGGTAATCTTTTCCTCATCTAATAACAGATTCATGAATCTCATGGAGCTACATGTAGCTTCCTGTTCCCATTTTTTAATTAATTGGACATTTCTTGAGCGTTCAGCTGGCACAATGTTAATGCGTAGTCCACGTGGTACTATGTTATTAGTAATGTAGCTCTCTAGGGAGCGTACTTCCCACCACGACTTAACATTGTCCTTATAGCTTTGTTCTAATTCTTTGAAGGTGGAGTGTATTGTAGGGGCCGCCTTATTGATAAATGTAATCTGTTTATCAGAAAAAACCTCCTTTGCTTCTTCCACCCAACCATCTATATTGATGGAAGTGGAAAGAAAACCTGCCATTACAGAGATACCAATATTAGGTCAAAATACTGGTTTAACGACCAGTGTATAACAACTTTGGTTCAATTACTGCAGGTACAAGGTACAGGGTCTCCTGCCGACCAAGAATAGGGTAACCCTATAGTCACAATAATCAATTTAATACGAAGTGGTAATGACTATATAAGGTATAAAATATAACTTTTATTTACTCATTAAAATTGTAGCCCTAACAACAATCAAAAATAACTAATGTGACAAAAAACTGTGACAACTAAATCCCGTGATAGATAGATGGGTGATGGATATAGGGACCTGTAGCCATATTAAAAGTTAGGGGAGGGAAAAGTGCACACTGCACTAGATAAAATAAATAAGTTCTCCCTACCTTTTGGGGTGATCACCTCCTTAATAGGGTGGCCCCAACCACGATGACGGTCCCTACCCTCAAATAAGTGCACGGGAAAAAAAATAACAAAGACCTAGTGTCACCCTACAAGTCCCAATCCAAACCAAAACAAATTAAACCGTGTACACACTGTGAACTATATACATTACAGACGAATTAAAAAATGCATGTTCCTACGCGTTTCCCCCGTCTATTTATTACGGGTTCATCAGGGAACCAACGGACATTAATCATTTAAATATGGGATGTAGATAAACACTTATTTCTATTGCACAAGATATGGGATGTAAACAATTATTTATATTGCACCAAATATGGGATGTAAACAATTAGCTATATTGCACTATACCAATAGATCTGCTATATAAGATGAATATATTACAAAAAGGGGTGTCACTGTGTAAACACTTACAAATTATGGATGAAGTTGCTGTAACTGTGTTTCACATCGACATGAGGAGTATGCAACAGACTTATGTGCTTTACAAAAATCCGATAAAGACACCTAGGCCCCCCCGTTCTCTTATATTTAACAATGTCCCATAACAGGGATACAGACAAGCCTCTAGGATTGAAGATACATCCCAGGTATATCAATCACTAATACGCAGTATAGATATACTCATCTAGATAATGCTGTTCCACCTTCCATTCGCGGGGAGGTAACATGTCCCATAAACATAGGGGTCTCGGCCGTGCTTTCCAGAGGAGCACCCGAAATGGTATACCGATAGGTCGGGTATCGATATGGCTACTGCCTCTCACTACAAGTCATACCTTAAGTAGTCTATTCCAGCAGTGGCGCTTCTCCACGTGTGTCCCATTGAGTAAACTTCCACTTCCGCTGGGTGGAACGCAGGCGTGCGTTTCACCATGCCATTTCTCCCGGAAGTTCCGATTTTCAATGGTTCCGCCCATTGGAACGCATTTTGCGTCTCACCGGGCTGATCTAACTAGTGTCACATGACACATGTCTTTATCGGATCTTTGTAAAGCACATAAGTCTGTTGCATACTCCTCATGTCGATGTGAAACATAGTTACAGCAACTTCATCCATAATTTGTAAGTGTTTACACAGTGACACCCCTTTTTGTAATATATTCATCTTATATAGCAGATCTATTGGTATAGTGCAATATAGCTAATTGTTTACATCCCATATTTGGTGCAATATAAATAATTGTTTACATCCCATATCTTGTGCAATAGAAATAAGTGTTTATCTACATCCCATATTTAAATGATTAATGTCCGTTGGTTCCCTGATGAACCCGTAATAAATAGACGGGGGAAACGCGTAGGAACATGCATTTTTTAATTCGTCTGTAATGTATATAGTTCACAGTGTGTACACGGTTTAATTTGTTTTGGTTTGGATTGGGACTTGTAGGGTGACACTAGGTCTTTGTTATTTTTTTTCCCGTGCACTTATTTGAGGGTAGGGACCGTCATCGTGGTTGGGGCCACCCTATTAAGGAGGTGATCACCCCAAAAGGTAGGGAGAACTTATTTATTTTATCTAGTGCAGTGTGCACTTTTCCCTCCCCTAACTTTTAATATGGCTACAGGTCCCTATATCCATCACCCATCTATCTATCACGGGATTTAGTTGTCACAGTTTTTTGTCACATTAGTTATTTTTGATTGTTGTTAGGGCTACAATTTTAATGAGTAAATAAAAGTTATATTTTATACCTTATATAGTCATTACCACTTCGTATTAAATTGATTATTGTGACTATAGGGTTACCCTATTCTTGGTCGGCAGGAGACCCTGTACCTTGTACCTGCAGTAATTGAAACAAGGAAAATTAGCCAAATCTGAGCAACTTGTGAGTGTTAAACATTTGGGTTTGGGTTGGAGATAGAAAAGAATAGGAGAGAGGAGAGGTAGAAAAGAATAGGAGAGAGGAGAGGTACAGAGAAACTTCTGTTATACCATATAAGTTATAACATAGAATCAATAATTATAAATATTTAATAGTGATGAGCGAATAGTATTTGATCAAGTAGCTATTCGATTGAATAGTACGCTATTCACGCTATTCGCTTGGGTTAGAATATTTGAACGATAACGCAGTAAAAATTTTGTTCGCCCTCCCACCCCCTGGCACTTTTTTTTTTCCAGCTAATAAACATGCTGGGGGGAGGGATAGGTACTAGGAATAGGCAGGACTTAAAAAAAAAAACTGTGATCGGCCGGCTAAACTATGTAACCTCCTGTGTATACGAATAGTTGATTTCAGATTCATGTCACTTGCTGGTTGGAACTAGAGAGGGACAGACTGTATACTAGGGAGAGAAAGCTTTTAGGTGAAGTTAGGTAGGAAGGGTTCCCCTAAAAGCCCTCGTTAGGGCTTTAAGTATAAAAAAAAACATATATTTAGAAGCTGTTTTGAGACAGGCAGTGTGTTCAGATATCTACTGATATCTACTGTACGCTTCTACTTTACATTTTTAATTTGATCGTGAATGTTCGTCGAACATGAACACTAACCGATCACGAACATTTTTTCTTGTTCGTGTTTGGGATCCGACCCAAAAATTGGGATGTTCGCTCATCACTAGTGTTAGATGCACCCAGGCACACTTCCGCTGGTATCCCATATGCATTCCAGAGGTGTTGCCATCATTTCCTGAGGTTTCATTGTGCACTTGGTGACCTCCTAGTGGTTGAATATTGATTTCTAGGTCCCAAGTATTTTTCTCCCATAGACTATAATGGGACTTGATTTTCATTCGAATATACGAATATCGGGAGCTATTCTAATCGAATTTCAAATTATTGAATATTTCACTATTCGCTTATCTCTAATATTTAACTCTAGGGACAATTCAGGTCAGTGGCGTAGCTACCATAGAGGCAGCGTAGGCAGTTGCTATGGGGCCCATGCAGGAAGGGGGCCCTGGGGGAGAAGATAAGAGTGTCCTGTGTCCTTCTGCTTTACCCTTTATGTACTGCAGTGTGTAAGTGACCCAATGCTTTCTCACATGCTGCAACACAAAAAAAGGGTTAACAAGCAAAAGACAGGGGCCTCTGCTTAACTGCACTGATAACCTCCGACCTATGTTCTCCAGCTGCGCCATCAAGTAGGAAAATGTGCAGAGCTCCTTACAAAGGTCATGGTTTATCAGTGCACCAGCAGTAAAGCAGATATCTCATTGTCTTCGGAACGTTGGGTCACTTACATACTGCAGTACATAAAGGGTTAAACAGAAGGCAGTCTGCTCCTGCACCTATGTATTTAACCCTTTCGCGACCCTGGACGTACCTGTATGTCCAGGGCCGCCTACGTGTGTTGAGAGCGGGGGCGCTCTGAACCGCGGCAGTCCCGGTTGCAGCATGTAGCCCAGGACCGCGGCTATTAGCGGGCATGGTCTGATCGCCATGCTCGCTAATAAAGTAATCGGATGCAGCTGTCAAAGTTAACAGCTGCATCCGATTACTTGAATGCAGCCATCCCTAATGTCTAGTGGGGTGGATCGCTCCTCCGGGACGTTGTCCCGGAGGAGCGATCCACACATCCTACTCCTGCAGCAGCAGGAAGCAATCAAAGTGCCTATCTCATTGATCTATCCTGTATTAGTATACAGGATAGATCTCAATGAGAGATCAGAGTGCTTATACTAGAAGTCCCCCAGGGGGGCTTCTAGTATAAGTGTAAAAGTAAAAAGAAAAATTGTTATTAACCCCTTAGTGACCGCCGTGCTGCCTTTTCAGGGCGGCCACTAATGGACTTTATTCCGATGCGTACGCCTTTTAACGGCGTACGCATCGGAATGAATTGCCGGAATGAATTGTACTGCAGAAGCAGTACAGTGTTTTGTGTAATGTAATCTAAGTATTACACTAGTGTACTGTAATGTACACTAGTGTAAAAAAAAGTGCAACAAACACAATCCCCCCAGCTCCCCCTCCCCATAATAAAAATGCATTACATTCACCATATATAATAAACCATTACATAAAAGTGATCAAAAACACAAATCATATACATATTTGGTATAGCTACATCCGTAAGGACCCAGTCTATAAAACGATATCAATAATTATATCGCACGACACACGCTGTAAAAAAATAAATAAAAAAACTGTACCAGAATAGCTGTATTTTATCAATCTGCTTTAGAAAATACATCATAAAAGAGATCAAAAAGTCATGTACATATAAAACTTGGTATCAGTAGAAACTACAGATCTTCCCGCATAAAATAAGCCCAAAACCAGCTCTGTCGCGCAAAAGATAGGAACGCTATTGATCTTGCAATGTGGCGACAGTTTTTGTGGGTTTTGGCTAGGAAGATAGTTTCTATTGCGCCAAAGTAGTAATAGTTGAAAAAACTTACACAAATGTGGTATCACCGTAACCGTAGTGACCCAGAGAATACATGTATTATGTTATTAGTGACCGCCGATATGAATTTTTACGGCGATCACTAATGGCCTCTATTCTGATGGCAGCAGAATAGTGCAGCAACGCTGGTAATGCCCGCAGCCCTCCTCTCAGCTACCAGAGGTCGCTGAGAAGTTGGGGCAGAGTGTGGGCTCAGTCCCGGCCAGTCCCCGCACCGACGATCGCCGTTATTACCAGTATAACGGCGGCCACCAGTACCGGGCACTGCATGCTTTCATCTCCTCCCTCCGTTAATCCGCAGTGAGAGGCGATGAATACATGTCCCCCCCCCACCCCCGTCCCCCCCAGAATAATCTTAGTGTTCACAGTGATTAATTCCTTAGGGTACAAACACTCTTGCCGCATTGGCAGCGAGTTTCTCGCTGAGGATCCCGGCCCTGTGTACTCAATGGCAGATAAACTCGCAGCAGGGATGTATATCCCTGCTGCGAGTTTGTCCAAAGGCCGACCCGTTAACCCCCCGGCCGCCGGAGACCATACATCACCTGGTCCCGACTATACATCACCTGGTCCCGACTATACATCACCTGGTCCTTCGCTGATTCCCAGCACGTCCCGCTCGGCCAATCAGTGCGCTGCCCCACCCATTGGCTGAACGGGCCGTGAAGACGTCGGGAGCCCCGTAGCCGGGATAAGGTGATGTATAGTCTCCGGCAGCCAGGGAGTTAACGGGGCGAGCTGTGGACAAACTCGCAGCAGGGATGTACTTTCCTGCTGCGAGTTTGTCTGCCATTGAGTACACATGGCCGGGATCCTCAGCGAGTCTCACTGCGAATACGCAGCCAAAAACTTGCTGAGGGTACAGCAAGTGTGTTTGTACCCTTAAAAAAGATCAAACTCTCATTCTCTCCACTACCAGAGGTGGCGGAGAGCATGGGGCAATGATCAGGGACTAGCCGATGTGGTCCTTTTACAAGTGATCAGCAGTATATACTATATACCCTTGTGGATAGTGAGGAAAAGAAGCCTGCACCGCTCCAAAACTGTGCACTGTCTGGGTGGAAGCCAGGGAACAGTCCTATATATATATGACTATATACTATATACCACTGATCACTTGTTCCAAATGCTGCCGGCACTTTTTGTCCCCTGTCACCAAAAATCATTGGTGACGGGATAAAAAGTCAAGTGCCCCGGATTACCTGTAACCACCTCGCATTACCTGTAACCACCCCAGATTACCTGTAACCACTCCGCATTACCTGTAACCAGGGCCGGATTAAGGTTGGCGGAGGCCCTGGGTGACAAGGTTGGTGGAGGCCCCACCAAACCCCCAACCCCCCCCCCCCCCCCCCGGCTTTCCAAAAAAATAAAGTATACAGCGATCTATAAAAATGATTGCGTACTGTAGGTAGCCCTCCTCGCTCCTGGCTATATGGCTCAGCATCCTCCTCTGTTCTGCATGTGTTGGTCACTGGAGGAAGATGCCAAGCTTAGAGACAGGAGCTGGAAGGTCTGAGTATAAGAGTGTGTTCTCACATTGTGTTTGTGTTGTTAACTCTATGTGAGAACATAGCACTTTCTGTGTGCTCTTACCCACTGCATTAGGGCCATATTACACAGCCTGATATCCTGGGTAAGTGGCGTCATTCTGCTAGATTGGCGCTCGCTTACAGAGCCTATTATAAGACTTGATTATCTTGCTGCACAGACATCAGCCAGCGGTCGCACATCACTATTACACGTAGCGATGCACGGCCGGTGGCCAATGAATTTTGAACACATTGAAAGACATCAGTTCCTTGGCTGATTGTTGTCTTTACTACACAGAGCGATATCTGCCAAAATCAGCAGATAATGGCTCCATATAAAAGGGCCCTTAGCCACTACAGCTAGCATATGCAGTTTTAAATCGCATCTTGAATCTAGACTTGCTATTCTAGGTCCCATCTGCAGTTACTAACCATATACACTAGCTGAAGCAGGAAAGAGCACCCACAGAGTACTTAAAGGCTGTGTAAAATCCAGCCCTTGCTAAACGATTATCAAGCTGTGTAAGGGTCCATTTACACAGAAAGATTATCTTACAGATTATCTACCAAAGATTTGAAGCCAAAGCCAGGAACAAACTATAAACAGAGATCAGGTACTAAAAGGAAAGCCTGAAATTTCTCCTCTTTTCAAATCCATTCCTGGCTTTGGCTTTAAATCTTTGGCAGATAATCTGTCAGATAATATTTCTGTGTAAATGGAATGGAGTGCCAATCTAGCAAATTAGCACTCGTTTACATTATTGATCGGGCCATCATCGGCCCATGTAATAAGACCCTAAGGGTCCATTTACACATAAAGATTATCTGACAGATTATCTGCCAAAGATTTAAAGCCAAAGCCAGGAACAGACTATAAACAGAGATCAGGTCATAAAGGAAAGCCTGAGATTTCTCCTCTTTTTAAATCCATTCCTGGCTTTGGCTTCAAACCTTTGGCAGATAATCTTTCTGTGTAAATGGACCCTTACTCAGCCTGTGCATCTAGGGGGGAGTGGATTTTGCTAGGAAGAAGCAGTGGGTTTACAGTATTATGGCTTAGAGCAGTATTGGCAAACCTGTAATACACCCCTACCTACAAAATAAAAAAAAAAACATCATTCATTGACTCACAGGGGACGTCTTTTTTGGTCTGAAGCATCACTTTCCTTTTTATCTTCCTCGGGCCCAGACCACTGTGATGATTTCTTGCGGCTACAATTCATCTCTACGGAACCTGCCAGACAAACATTTTAGGCTCCACAAATTTTCAGCAACTTCCTTCCCTTTTTCCCACCCATAAGGTTCCAAATAGTAGTAATTTAACTTTTTGGTGTCATGTCTAGTAAAGTCAGTAAACACAATTTCAGATGGCACTCTGGATAACGAAATCCACTGTGACACTCTGTACTGTTATGGCCACTGCCTATTTAACTAGTTAGCTGCCAGGCCTTATACAGCTCATGCTTACCAGTCCGCACTCCTACCTGCTTCTCAGTCTCGCGGGTCATTGACAGCCTGCTTATCCAATCAATGGCTGCAGGAGGACAGTGCACTGAGCAGGCCGTCAGAGAGCCCCCATATACCCCCATATAGTAGTAATACCCCCTACTTTGCCTCCATATAGTAATAATGACCCCTGCTCTGCTCTCACCTGCTATGTTTCCATAGTAAATGCCCCCTGCTCTGCTGTGCCCCCATAATACTGCCCCCCTATGCCCCATAGCAAAGCCCACCATTCCACTCCCCCCACTCAAACACAAAGAAAAGTCATACTCACCTAATCTGGGCATGGAGCGGGTCTTCCTCTCTTCTCTAGCCTCTGAGCCCCAGGAAAAATCACGTCCAAGCACGGCGCTGCAGAGTGAGGTCAGAGGGGGACAGAGGGGGCAGAGAAGGAAAGAGGGGGGAAGAGGGGGGGGGGAGGAAGTGAAGGGGGAAAGGAAGAGAGAGGAGGTAAAAAGGGGGGTAGGAAAGAGAAGGTAATAGGGGAAAGGAGGAGAGAGGGGGTAAGGGGGAGAGGAAGAGAGAGGAGGTAAAGGGGGTGAGAGGATGTAAAGGGGAGATGAAGAGAAAAGAAGTTTAGGGGGTGAGGGGGAGAGGAGGGAAAGAGGAGGTGATGGGGAGAGGACAAGAGAGAGGGTGAGGGGGGAGAGGGAAGAGTGAAATAGGAGGTGATGGTACAGAGGACACAAGAGAGGTGAGAGGAAGAGAGAGGAGGAGAGAGGGATAGATGAGGTCATGGGGGAGAGAGAGGAGGAGAGAGGGGTGAGGGTGAAGAGAGGGGAGGTAAAGGGGGGAGAGAGGAGGAGGAAAAGAGGTGATGAGGGAGAGAGGGGAGGTAAGGGGGATATGAAGAGAGAGGAGGTGAGGGGGGAGAGGAAGAGAGATGTGGAGGGGGCAGAGAGGAGGAGGTGATGGCAGAGAGGAGGAGGTGATGGCAGAGAGGAGGAGGTGATGGCAGAGATGAGGAGGTGATGGCAGAGAGGAGGAGGTGATGGCAGAGAGGAGGTGGAGGGGGCAGAGAGGAGGTGATAGAGAGGAGATGATGGCAGAGAGGAGGAGGTGATGGCAGAGAGGAGGTGGAGGGGGCAGAGAGGAGGTGATAGAGAGGAGATGAACGCAGAGAGGAGGTGGAGGTGGGAGAGAGCAGGTGATGTGGGAGAAACATGTGCTATTTGGGGGGGGGAGGTCTGACCAGCTCCCGGATAGGGAACCACATCAGCGAGAAGGTTGTGGTGCGCGGGGCTACCTGCAGCAGTGTATTGTGGACCGGGAGATGGGGCCCCCACGCCCACCAGCTGCCGCCCCCTCTTCTCTGGGATGCTGAGAGGCGTGACACAAAGCAGCAGCAGCTTCCGGTGCACGCTCTTCCCCAGCATGACCCGCGCAGGAAGAGAGGAGAAGCGGCGACGGCAACTGGTGAACACGAGGGGAGGTGCCACATCTCCCGGTCCACAACCCAATGCTTCAGGAGCCCCGTGCACCGCGACCCCCTCGCCGCCGCCACCTGCGCGAACATCAGCCTGCCGCCGCATCTCTTCTCTGTTTAACCACGCGGGGGAAGAGCGTGCATGTGAAGCTGCAGCTGTTGCTCAGTGTCCTGTGACTCCATCCTTCCCCCAGCAGCCTCACCAAGCCCGTTCCCCCACAGAATGCTGTTGAGCAGCTGCTGGGGGAAGGAAGGAGAGGACTGCCGCCGTGATTGGTCCCGTCACGGCGACACCGAAGGAAAAAGTTTATTCCCGCCCCCACCTCCCTGCGTACCCCCTCAACCTGCGGCGTGTACCCCCCGGGGTACGCGTTCCGCAGGTTGAGAAACCCTGCTATAGATAAACCAGTCTGAACCCGGAGACCTGCTTCCGGGTTCGGGCTGGTGGAGGCCCCCCTGTGGTGGGGGCCCCGGGGCACGTGCCCCTGGTGCCCCCTCCTTAATCCGGCCCTGCCTGTAACCACACCAGATTACCTGTAACCACTCCGCATTACCTGTAACCACCCCACATTACCTGTAACCACCCCACATTACCTGTATCCACTCTGCATTACCTGTAACCACCCCAGATTACCTGTAACCACCCCAGATTATTCATAACCACTCCAGTTTACCTGTAACCGCTCAGATTACCCGTAACCACCCCAGATTGCCTGTAACCACCCCAGATTGCCACAGGCTACCCATAACCACCCCAGATTGCCCATAACCACCCCAGATTGCCCATACCCACCCCAGATTGCCTGTCTCTCCTCCCCCAGATTGACCGTCACCACCCCAGTTTGCCTGTGACCTTCCCCCCAGGTTTCCCGTCACCAACTCAGATAGTCAGTAAACACCCCCAGATTGTCCGTTACCACCACATATAGGCAGTAAACACCCCCAGATTGTCCGTTAACACCCCTAGATAGTCGGTAAATACCCCCAGATTGTCTGTTACCACCCCAGATAGCCAGTAAACACCTCCACATAGCCAGTAAACACCCCCAGATTGCCCGTAACCAACCCAGATTGCCACAGACTGCTCGTACCACCCCGAATTGCCCGTCACCACCCCAGATAGCAAGCAAACACTCCCAGGTTGCCCGTCACCACCCCAGATTACCTGTAATCTCATTTAAAAAAAAATTTTAAGCAACTGCGCTATTCTAATAACTGATACTAGCTGCGGTTTTGCACCAGCAAAATTACACTCCTTCCCTTCTGAGCCCTGCTGCGTGCCCATACAGTGGTTTATGCCCACTTATGAGGTACTGTTGTACTCAGGAATACTTCTCTCCTGTTTCTCATGATATTGAGAAATTTTAAACACTAAACAAACATATTATTGAAAAAATTCTTTTTTTTTTTCATTTTTACTTTCTAATTTTGAATCCTTTCCTCTAACACCTGTGGGGTCAAAATGCTCACTGCACCCCAAGAAGACTTCTTTGAGGGGTGACCTTTCCAAAATGGGGTGACTTTTGGGGGGTTTCTCTTCTGCAGGCACTACAGGGGCTCTGCAAAAGCACCTGGCGCTTGGAAACTTCTTCAGAAAAATCTGCACTGCAAATGCTAATTGGCGCTCTTTCCGTTCTGAGCCCGGCTGTGTGCCCATACAGTGGTTTATGCCCATATATGGGGTACCGTTGTACTCAGGAGAACCTGCATTACAGATTTTGGGGTGTGCTTTCTCTCCCTTTCCTTGTGAAATTGAGAAATTTCAAACTAAACAAACATATTATTGGAAAAATTCTAGTTTTTCATTTTTACTGTCTAATTTTAAATACTTTCCTCTAATACATGTGGGGTCAAAATGCTCACCGCACACCAATATGTATTCTTTGAGGGGTGCACTTTCCAAAATGGGGTGATTTATGGGGGGTTTCACTCTGCTGGCATTACAGGGGCACTGCAAACGCACCTGGCGCTCAGAAACTTCTACAGCAAAATCTGCACTGAAAATGCTAATTGGCGCTCCCTTCCTTCTGAGGCCTGCTGTGTGCCCATACAGTGGTTTATGCCCACATATGGGGTGCTTTTATACTCAGAAGAACCTGCATTACAGATTTTGTGGTGCCTTTTCTCTCCTGTTCCTTGTGAAATTGAGAAATTTCAAACTAAACATACATATTATTAGAAAAATTCTAGTTTTTCATTTTTACTGTCTAATTTTGAATACTTTCCTCTAATACCTGTTGGGTCAAAATGCTCACTGCACCCCAAGACGTATTCTTTCAGGGGTAAACTTTCCAAAATGGGGTGACTTATGGGGGGGTTTCACTCTGCTGGCATTACAGGGGCACTGCAAACGCACCTGGAGCCTGAAAACTTGTACAGCAAAATCTGCACTGAAAATGCTAATTGGCGCTCCTTCCCTTCTGAGCCCCGCTGTGTGCCCATACAGTGGTTTATGCCCCCATATAGGGTACCATTGTACTAAGGAGGACCTTCTTATCAAATTTTGGGGTGCTTTTTCTCTCCTGTTGCTTGTGAAAATGAGATACTTTAATCTGAACGAACATATTATTTGAAAATGTCTATTTTCCATTTTTTTCCGGCCTAATTGTGAATACTTTCCTCCAGCCCCTGTAGGGTTAAAATGCTCATTATACCCCTAGATTAATTTCTTAGGGTGTGTAGTTTCCAAAATGGGGTACAAGCCTCCTAAACACACTTAAAAAAGAACTGGTCCCTAAAAAAATTAGTTTTGGAAATTTCATGAAAAATTTATAATTTGCTGATACATTTCTAAGCCCGGTAACACCCAAGAAAAGTAAAATATGTTAACAAAATTATGCCAGAATAAAGAGCACATATTGGTAATGTGACTTAGTAATTAATTTATGTGCTATGACTTTCTTTTTTTAGAAGCAGAGAATTTCAAAGTTTGTAAAGTGCAAAATTTTCTAATTTTTCATGATATTTTTATGTTTTTCACAAAAAACACAAAAGATAGTGACCAAATTTTGCCACTAATATAATGTACCATATGTTACAAAAAAACAATCTTAGAATTGCTAGCATATGTTAAAGCATCACTGAGCTATAAGCGCATAAAGTGAGACAGGTCAGATTTTGAAAAATGAGCCTGGTCATTAAGGCTCAAATAGGCTTGGTCCCTAAGGGGTTAATAAAAAGCCCCCTCCCCTAATAAAAGTTTGAATCACCTCCCTTTTCCCATGTTATAAATAATAATAAATAAACATGTTTGTTATCGCCGCATGCGTAATCGCCCTAACTATTAGTTTCTCATATTCCTGATCTCGCATGGTAAGTGGCGGAAGCGTAAAAAATCCCAAAGTGCAAAATTGCTCATTTTTGATCGCATCAAATCCAGAAAATTGTAATAAAAAGCGATTTAAAAAGTTGCATATGCGCAATCAAGGTACCAATAGAAAGAACACATCATGGCGCAAAGTATGACACCTCACACATCCCCATAGACCAAAGGATAAAAGCGCTATAAGCCTGGGAATAGAGCGATTTTAAGGAACATATATTTGTTAACAATGGTTTGAATTTTTTACAGGCCATCAGATACAGTAAAAGTTATACATGTTACATATCGTTGTAATTGTAACAACTTGTAACAAGCGACGAAAAAACGAAAAATAAAAATAAAAATAAAAGAAATGCGTTTTTTTTTAATTTATTTAATTTCACCACACAATGAATTTTTTCTGGTTTTGTAGTGTCCTTTATGAAAAAATTCAGCCTGTCATTGCAAAGTACAATTAGTGGCACAAAAGATATGGGCTCATTTGGGTTTCTAGGCGAAAAAATGCAAGTGCTATGGCCTTCTAAGCACAAGGAGGAAGAAACAAAAATGCTAAAATTTTAATTGGCCTGGTCCTCTAAGGGTTCCTAATGGGACCTTATAGGCAAAACTATTGGTTTGTCATAGCAAGCAGCCGTTAGCTCTCTGCTCTGCCAACCACTCTTGTGGCTGCAGCCAGGATTCTGCCTCTGGCCACAAGTGATTTTATTTTATGGCCACATCACAGTGTATATACTGTAAACATATATATAAACATATACATACACACACATGGATATAGTCATTGGCTGTATCCATGTTTTCCAGACAACCTTAGAGAGCTTTATCTAACTTCAGCAGCCCCCACTAATCAAATGCCGACCGTTCGGGTTTGGATGAACTCGAGCATGCTCGAGGTTCGCTCAACTCTAATATATATATATATATATATATATATATATATATATATATATATACACATGCGTAGTGCTTTGTGTTGTCTGTAGGGGAGGGGAGCCCCTAGCTTCGCCCCTGATTCAGGTGTCAGCCTCACAACGTATAGTACAATATACCCGCATAGTCAAAAGTTGGTCAAAGTATTCAGTAGGTGCTCAGAATAAACTAGCCTTTACATGTTTCAAAGGCAAATGTAACTTAGCACATATAAAACCCAAAGGCAGCAAAAAATAAGTTTTGACCCTTTTCCACTATAGGCTGACATTTAGTTACTCTATAGAAATGTTAGTCTCTTTTTATTTTGAAAGATGAAGTTTTGCCTTTTTTCTTCTCTTGCAGCTATAAGGAATAAAAAGTAAAACTCGCAGTCAAATGACATACATTGTTTTTTGCACATGGAGAAAGTCTTTTATCTACTTTATTCTAGTATTTAATCTAGCTGTCAGTTCAGATATTTTTGTCAACTCGTTTATTTGTAAATGTGCAGAAGGAAAAATCTTACCAACTGTCTATGTCTAATTCAAGATGTTGTTCAATACATTGTGTGAATCAATGTCTGTTGTTTGCATTGACCTCAATGCAAATCATTGCATTATGAAAAGAACGACCGTTATTTTAATAGAAAACAACAGCCATTTTTTTCATAAAAATACAGTGTGTGAACATAGCCTTAAAGTGTCACTGTTGTTATAACTTTCAAAATCTAAATCAACAGTATATGCGATATAAAGCAAGTTTGCAATTTACATACAATTTTACTCTTACTGGGCTGGGCCTCAGCATCACACTTATGCTGCCAGATCAAAGATAAGTGCAGGGAGAACTAAAAAAACAGAGCAGACAACTGAGAAGACAATTGCAAAGGACACAGAAAAACCTGGAGCGAATATTAAGGCCAAAAATGTAATCCCTGGTGAAGAGGTTGTAACCTCAACCTAGAAGATAGCACTGATATCTTATCAGCCACAGACATGACAATATTACACACCCTTTGATAAATTTAAGCCCTTATTCTTACCTCACCACACTCCCCTGTGGCATCTTCTGGTCCCCATGAACACTGCTGCCACCATTTGCAGGTGGAACTTTTCTCAGCAGTGGCAGCCTGCCAAACCAATAACTCACCGTGGCACGGTCCCTTTTTAGTCAGTGATTGGCTGAGCGGGCTGTCACTGTCGAAATGAACTTGTCTTGGAAATGGTGGAGGCAGCGCACAGCAGGGGACCCAAAGCAGGAGGAGGATCCTGGGGAGTGTGGTGAGGTAAGAATAAAATGTTTATCATGTTATATTTATATAATGTTTATTTTTACAATGTTTGCAAACATTATTCTGTAATTAATATTATAATATGTTATTTTATGTGTGATATAATTCTGGTGGCTTGTGTATGTATTTACCTATCTTTTCATTTTGTCGCGTTTTGCTACCTCCCAACCTTGATTTAACCCTTTGAGGACCAAGTCCAAAATTACCCAGTGGTAAAGGATGATCCCTGCACTCACCAATTCTTAGTGTTCTTTTATTGAAGTGTCACATAGTACAGGTACAAACAGGAGGACGAGGAGTTTTGGCTTGGGCCTTCATCAGCTGATAAAGGCCTCGAGCCAAAACGCCGCGTCCTCCTGTTTGTACCTGTACTATGTGACACTTCAATAAAAGAACACTAAGAATTGGTGAGTGCCGGGATCATCCTTTACTACTTTATGGGACCACTTCCGACCACGAGCACCACCCCATTACAGTGTGCCGTCTTGTTCCAGTAACATAAAATGACCCAGTGGACTGTGCAAATTTTCATTTTTGCGTTTTCATTTTTTCCTCCTCTTCTTCTAAGAGCTCTAGCACTTTTGTTTCTCTATCTACAGGGCCATGTGAGGCCTTTTTTTCAGTAACAGGTGTACTTTGTAATGGCATATTTCATTCTACCATAACATGTATGATGGAACACCCAAAATATTATCGGTCAAATTGAAAAAAAGCAAAAATGCAATATGGTAACTTTTGGGGGGTTTCTGTAGCTACGTAATGCACTATACGGTAAAAGTGACATGAAACCATTATTCAGTCAGAACACTACCATATGTAGGTTTACACAGATTTTTTTATGTTATATATATTTTTTTATTAAATCCTTTTTTTGTGTGTCATGGTCTCTAGTTTTTGGTAATACCATATTTGTTTAGATCGGATGTTTTGATCACTTTTTTTTAATTATTTTTTTTATATATATTGTAACAAAAAATCGGTAATCCTGGCTCTCTTTCCTGATTGGTAAGTGACAGGAGCTGCTCCTGTCACTTAACACTTAACGCAGTGTTTAAGGGTTTAATGACAGGCTGCAGTACGATCAGTGCAGCCTGTCATTAACAGTAAGGGCCCGGCTGCTGACTGCAGCCGGCCCCCACCTACTCTGCAATGTTTCGCTCATACAATTAGAGCTTTCTCAAGCAGTCTGCTTGAGGAAGCTCTAATTGTATGAGCAAAACGTTGCACCAGTGGGAGGAATAAACCTGTTTGTTTGATTTCATCTGGAGTGGTGCGGTGGTTAACCTTGTCTACACAGCTGTGCACAAGTGGTTCCACAGTGCACACTGCTGGCACCCCCCACAAGAACTTATCCGCATGAGTGCTGCTGCCACTATACACACACATATATATATATATATATATATATATATATATATATATATATATATATATATATAATTATTATTATTTTTTTTTTTCACCAACTTCAGCTACAGCACGCACAATTCAGATTTTAAAAGAAAATTAAATACAGGTTGTAATGTAACAAAATAGGTAAAAAGCCAAGGGGTGAATACTTTTGAAAGTTACTTGTTTTATTTATTTATTTCATTTATTATTATTTATTTTATTTTAAGTAAAGATTTGTTTAAACTCCATCACTTTCTTGGTTTTCGTTGCATTTTGCTAAGATACTTAGTGGGATCTAGCCCAAAAGTCTTTGTTCTAAAGATTGATTGTCACTTTTTAAAGTTTATTTTTTAAGTTCTTAACAGTGAAACACTGTAACCCAGATTCTTTCTTTTGAGTTTTAAAATCTGAACAGAAATCTGATTTGTGTTAAAAACAAGTTGCACATTACAAAAGTAATACTATTACGGTTGACATTAATTACAGTCTAGCACAGCTGATGGCTGAACACTGAAATCAGATAAGTGACAATATAGAACTGTTATCAATGTGTCACATTTTGGATGTCTTGTATTACTTTTAAATACAAGGCCTAACTACCCACGTAATGGCTGTAATTAGTCTTAACACAAGCTTTTTCTTTGTGTTATTACATGCAGACTGGAAGGTACAATGACAAATTACAATTGAACTATTCTTTAATATATGTTAAAATTGAGAAGATAAATTAAATAAATTTAAATGGAAACATGTCATGTCCTATGTTTACATAAATCATCTCCCCATGCAGCAATGGTAAAGCATTATATGGAAATAAGTTAACCTCATTCTTCCAACTGATCTTGCTACATCTGTATTGGGGAAAATATTTTAGAGTCTATTGCAAATGAGGGATACATTTTTTTAAATAAAGGGATTTTAGATGTTTATGGACTTTACTCCAGGAAAAGAGGGCAATGGCTTATTGCAGTTCAATTAAAAATGGAGGTAAAGAATTGGCCGCATGTGTGGCACTATTTTTCTACATTTAACCCTTGGAGGACCAGGCCCAAAATGACCCAGTGGACCGCGTAAATTTTGATCTTTGCGCTTTCGTTTTTCCCTCCTCCCCTTCTAAGAGCTCTAGCACTTTCAGTTTTCTATCCAAAAGGCCATGTAAGGGCTTTTTTGTTACAGGAATAGTTGTACTTCGTAATGGCGTCTTTCATTCTACCATAACATATATGACAGAATCCCAAATATATTATTTATGAAGATATAAATAGGTGAAATCGTAAAAAAGAATGCAATATGGTAACGTTTGGGGGGTTCCTGTGTCTATGTAATGCACTATATGGTAAAAGCGACATGATACTATTACTCTATAGGTCAGCCCGAACACAACCATATGCAGGTTTACACAGATTCTCTAATGTTATATATATTTTTTTAATGAAATCCTTTTTTTTGGGGGGGCAATTAATTATAAATAAAATGGGCCTATTGTGACGCTTATAACAGTTTTATTTTTTCACCTACGGGGCTGTATGGGGGGACATTTTTTCTGCCATGATCTCTAGTTTTTATTAATACCATATTTGTGAAGATCGGACGTTTTGATTACTTTTTATTAATTTTTTAAATATATAATGTAACATAAAATCGGTAATCAGCGCACTCTTTTCCCTCTTTTCGACTATGCCGTTCACCGTTCGCAATGACGCTTGTTATATTTTAGTAGATCGGACAATTACGCACGCTACAGTATATTATATGTTTATTTGTTTATTTATTTTTATATGTTTTATTTATATAATGGGTAAGGGGGGTGATCTAAACTTTTATTGGGGGAGGGGGTTGGGGGTAGTGTGTTAGTGATTTTAACTTTTTTTTTATACATACATTAATTTCACTTTCTACACTGATCATTGCTATGCTATAGGCATAGCATTGATCAGTGTTATCAGCGCTCTGCTCATTGAGCCTGCCTGTGCAGGCTCAGTGAGCAGATCGCCAATCGGACCGCGCGGAGGCAGGTGAGAGACCTCCGGCGGTCCGTTTTAACTATCGGGACCCCCGCAGTCACACTGCAGGGGTCCCGATCGGTAAGTGACAGGGGACTCCCCCTGTCACTTACACTTAAACGCCGCAGCGTTTAAGGAGTCAGTGTCCTGCTGCAGCACGATTGCTGCAGCGTGTCATTAACGGTGAGATGCCGCCTGCTGACTGCAGCCGGCCCCCGCCTGCTACGAAGCGCGCTCGGGACGTACCGGTACGTCCAGGGTCGTCTGGGCACAGACTTCCAGGACGTATCGGTCAGTGTTGTGAAATTTTTTTTCCAGAAATCAATAGTACAGGCGATTTTAGGAAACTTTGTAATTGGGTTTATTATATGCAAATATGCCATTATCTGCATTTAAAAAGGCTTTTCTCAGGTCCCCCCTCTCCTTTCTGTCATCCACTGCTCAGAAAAAGGAAATCTCAATCAGACATGTCCAGTCTGTTCTATGAAGAGGGAAGGGGGGAAAAGAGACAGAGGAGAAGCAGCGGTAAACAGAGAACAAGGGATCAGCAGGAGCTATTCAGAGTGCTATTAAGAGGTCACATAGGTCAGTGGTGACATCAGAGGAGAGAGGACAGAGGATAATGTAGCTTTTAATTAACTCTTTTTTGTCCTGTTTTGGTGTCTCTTTTCTCTCTCTCCATAGGAGAACAATGAAGACAGGAGGGAGAGCTTCAAACTGCTTTTTCATGATAAAAATTCATTTTTTGGCTAATAAACCCAATTACAACGTTTTTTTTTTTTAAATCGCCTGGACCATTGATTTCTGCAAAAAAAAAAAAAATTCACGACAGTGACTCTTTAAGTGAGTTTGGCAGCTTGACTCTATAACTTCCAAAGACTTCTGGTGAGAAGGCTTTGCCTATATGCAGCCATCTTTCCTAAAAATGGATATCGTAAGGATTTAGTGTATGTAACAGAGTAAGGCTATGTTCACACAGCGTTGCAGTCAGCAACAACGGCCATACTTTGTACAAAAAGACATGCTGCAGGTTCTTCTATGGGATCCCAGTTGGAGCGTATGCACATAGTATGCGCTCCGGCCGGGATCCCAAGCGGCGCTGCAAACAACTGACATGTCAGTTTTCTGCGGCCGCTGTTCATTGAATAGCGGCCATAGAAAACCATGTCAGTGCACACTATGAAGCGAGTGGCTCCGGCCGCTTGCTTCATAGTGTGCTATGGGGAGTTTTGATGCAGGCATGCGCTGATGCGCCCACATCAGAACTCTACGGCCATAAAGATCATCCAGCCGCTACTGCAGTAGCGGCCGGGATAATCTTTGCAGAGACTGGCCGCTCCGGTCTTAGGATGAGTGTGCCCAACAAATCTTTTGCCTAGTGGCTTCTACCAATCGTAACTTAGCTCTGTTTTAAGTAGTGACTTAACTCCTCAGGAATTGACAGAATATTTGCTCTGAATTTTCAATGAATAACAAAGCTTTTTTTTTTTTCCTAAATAGCTTTTGATAATGGTTAGACTTTTGATTTACTAAATTATGGCAACTTTTATGTTTTTGACAGAAATCCATTTTAAGATTGATCAAAAGCACATAGCCCAGTTAAAGGAGATAGTCCAGTCAGAAATATTTTAACCAGTGAAATTAAATAAATGTGAAAAAGTAAATAAATTAGTACATTTTGTGTGCATAGACTATGAGGTACTGTAGGTGTATGACACCTGGATTGCAATAACACTAGTGTAGCTGCGGAAGGAAAGTCAATCTCTGCTGTGGTTGCACAACAACAGAAATTAGCATTAACTTTTTTTACTTAAAAATTAAAATTTTTAGTATCTCTTACTTCTTTATGCCTTTGCAACCTGAAGGAGAAGGGATGAAAAAACTGAGGGCTGCTGGAAAAAGTGCAGGAAAGGGAGAAGACAATTTAATCTTCAGGGGAGAAATGCTGTGTGTCCATTGCAGAGTGCAGAGAATCTAACACTATGATGAAAAATGGACTAAAAAACTGGCATTGACCCCAGCTTCCCTCCCCCATGTCAATGCATCATCCTCTGATGTCACAGGAGGCTTTGCTGGATCTCCCACCCCCTTGAGTAAATCACCATCTCTGACCAGCCCCTCCAGACTACACCTGGGCAAAGAACTGAAAGAAAAAGAACGGCCAGTGACAGTAAAGTTCATCCTAGCCGGTACTGCAGTACTGGCAGGATGAACCTAATTTCTTTTTATTTGGAATGCAGGCGCGTTCCGGTATGCCCGCATTTCAAATCACTATAGCCAAAAATGTAGTGCGTCCAGAGCCGAACTTTACATTGTCTGCTTCGTCTGTCTTGTGCAGTATAGCACCTGCTAAAAACTGACATGTCAGTTTTTTATGCGGCTGCTTGGAATCACGTCCGTAGTGTATACATAGTTTATACACTCCGGACAGTATTCCATAGACTTTAATGTGATCTGCAATTTCACTAAATAACGTCCGTGGTTGCAAGAAGTAGTGTGAACTTAGCCTTAAGGGGTAATGGAATGTATTTCTCAGCCCAATGCAATGTAAACTGCGGATTTCTAGGAACCTTGAAATCTGGGCCCAGGACATTGACTACCATCGTGTGAGGGTCACGGGTTATAGAAATTCTTTTCAATAGATCTTGCCTTTCAGTACCTGGGAAAGTAAGGTGAATGTTGTTGTTGTGGTGCCCAAGAATAATACAGCTTAGGCACCCTAGTAGATACCCAGCTTTCCCAGGACCCTGAACAATGATCTGTTGAGTTCCTGCCTTCGTTTTGGAGTCCTGGACCCTTTAAAGAGTTTTAGGGAATAGTTCTCATCTTAAGCTGAGTCTGTTCACCAGTTTAAAAAAAGACGCATTTGTTAAATTAGACAGGACCCTGAAAATTTATGAGCAAATAATACTATTCTGAGAACAGATGTAAGTGGTGTAAAACAAAAATAATTAACTTTTCAACATCAAAAGACATACAGTATGTAAAATGATGATAAATTCCTCATTTTATCTATAGCTAAGAAGAAAATAAATGCTAAATTGTTATATGTATAGCACCTGCAAGTATGTACTAAGCTTAGGTAGTGATTTCCCTTACTGAATTCCCACACAATTTCTAGCAATATTTGGGGAAAAGCTGCACACCTTAGTGGTCATCTCTCCACCCTGTACTAGACTCAACACAGTGAATCAGTTTCTCCTCCTGAAAGCTGCTTTTAATCAAAGATCTGTGCAGTCTGTTTGGCAGGTGATGCAGTTATTGTCATAAAAAAAATATTTTAAAATTGCAGCCCCGTGCCCTACGGGCGTATCTGTGCCCTAACTTTGCACCACCCCCTCCATCCTTCCTCCCCACTCTCTTCATCATTAGGAATGCCACTGGAACATTTACTTCTGTTTGAACATTGCACAGGTGTCTTAATGATCCAGCCCATGTGCTGTGGTAACACAGGTGGTGAATAATAGGCAATCTGCCTGGAGCATTCCTAATGATGAAGAGGGCAGGAAGGAGGGACGGAGGGGTGGTGCAAAATTAGGGCACAGATACGCCCGTAGGGCATGGAGCTGCAATTTTAAAAGTAATTTTTTATGACAATAACTGCATCACCTGGCAAATGGACCGCAGGACAGATCTTGGATTAAAAGCAGATTGTGGGTCAGATTGTGCAGGGGTCAGATTGTGGGTACAGAGTCGCTTTAAACATTAATTCCTACTCTATTCTCTAGAAATCTTCGACAATTAGGTCATATAGTCTAGAACTATACTGCATTCATTTAATTAATTTTGTATAAATTGTTTACATTTGCTATTTTTATACTACACTCTGAAAGAAATGTATTCTTTTCTGACACCACATATTTCTTCATTAGTTGGACTGGTCAGATTTATTAACATTAAATGAATTGATTTCATCTTCCTAGCTGCTGATATTACCATTACCAAATGCTTCATTTGGTGCCTAATTGTCAATAAAATGATTAGCTCTGTACCATAAACTAACCACGATCTGTGAAGTGGAACATATTTTTCTGAGGATACTTTTATTGTCTGCTTCTAAATGCTCTATACAGTTTTTCTGAATATGAAAACAATAGTAAGCAGCTGTAACTTTCGCTTTTAGAAACTGTGCAGTCTGTTAAATAAACATAAACGTGTAATAAAAGGGACATATTTTCATTAAGCCATTTGATTAAGCATTCAGCAATGTACAGTTTTACAGTATCTAAATCAGACATGTCAAACTCGGGCCCTCCAGCTGTTACAAAACTACAATTCCCATCATGCCTGGACAGCCAAAGCTTTAGCTTTGGCTGTCCAGGCATGATGGGAATTGTAGTTCTGAAACAGCTGGAGGGCCTGATTTTGACACCCCTGATCTAAATTATCGTTTTAATGATTGGGGTAAAGTATAAAGTAATATTAAAAATGGATCATGGGCATGTATATGTTTTTTTTAAATTGACAAAATTAAGGCAATTTTAAAAGGAAACTATCAGCAGTTTAGAAGCATCTAAACTGCTGCTATATCTTTAAAGTCAGGGCTGTATTAGCTGCTGCTGGCTTAGGCACAAAATCTGAAGACGCCCCATCTTGGGGAGCGTGGGGGGTTTCGGCCACATGCAATTTTCTACGTGAAGAAACAATGTCTGAATTTTTTTTTTTATGCACATTGTCTGAAGAGGGTGCTGCCCTTGGCACTGGGCCACGAGTGCCTAGTAGTAAATACAGCCCTGCTTATAGTGCATGGGGCGCTAAAGATGTACTGTAGGTACATTTCTTACCTTCACCCTGGCTGCTTTTTTGCTTTGTGTATTTTGTACTTTAACCCATATGCTAATGAGGTAGTTTGATGCACTGGGGGCGGGACTATCTGGCACTTAGCAGTGATGAGCGCTAGAGTGACAACACTGCAAAGCTCCCCAGAATATTTATTGGAAGGGGTGGATCAGTGCACTGAGAGTGTTGATTTACCTTTAAGAAATGTTTAAATATATTTTATTAATGGCTTTGGTCCTCTAATTGAATTTAAAAAAAAAATAGCTTAATAGTTCAAGCAATTAAACACACAACAATACCAAATATATTGTAACGGTGGCAGGGTGCCTTGGCTGCCACCTCCCATCTGTGGTGAGCATAATCCAAGCTCTCTGCCACTGCCCTGCTCTCTTCTGCTATTCCTTTTATGGAGTAGCACTTGTCCTCTCCTCATGCAATATAGATCTGGTCACTAGAGGGGACGCATGCACACCCTTCCCTAATGTAAAGGCTCAGTGCATTAAATATCCCCACCTGTGGCTTAGGTATATGAGGAGGCTTCCTGCACATGTGCCGTGCCTGATCATCCAGGTCATTTGGACGTGCTAAGGTCTGTTCCTTACCAATATTGCAATAGCCTTCTGTACGCGTATTACCCCACTACAGTGTTCCTGCACTTTCCTTCATGGTCCCCATGTCCTAGTGTCCTAGGGCTTTCTTGCCCTGCACTTCCAGTTGGCTCCAATATTCCTGCATGTTTACATCCTGACTGTGAACCTGACCCAGCTTCTCAAGAGGTAGTGACCTGGAGTATCCTCTGGGAAAGCCTATGTCCACCATCAGGAGTATCTTGTGAAGAATGAAGGATAGGCTTAGATAATGCCCTTAGGGATAGACGGTCACGTCGGCTCAAAGCTAACATCCACACTGATCCCATTTGTTTAAAGAATTTTTTCTTAAAAATAGGAAAAGGGGGGTGATTTAAACTTTTATAATGGGATAGATTTATATATATATTTAAAATAAACTTTTAGTTTTTCATTTTTTTTACACATTTTTATAGTCCCCCTAGAGAACATCTATAAGCAGGACACTTTGACTGCTCTTAGGAATCAATGCAGTTTATATGTACTGCATTGATCCATCATTCTATGTTTGATTGCTATAGGTTGCTGAAGGCCCCGGGTTCTGCTAACAATGCATCAACTTCCTGTAATGTTGCAGCCTAAGGCCGTTAGGGGCACTGGGGCACCGTTAGAAGTATTGCCCTGCCCCCATAGCGACGATCCACCCCTGGCCAGCCCACACCTTTCTTATGATAATCAATAGAGCAGGCTGACCAGATGATCGATATGGGGGTGGAGCAGTGCTCCTAACGGTCCCCTAGTGTTCCTAACAGTCTTACCGGACAATGGAACAATCGTCTTACTTCACTGGAACGGCCCTGTTATCTGTTTTGTTTTGTTTTTGGCACTGGGTATAGCATAGGGTAAAGATATTTAGACAGAGCACCAGAAATAATAAGGGACAGTTCAGCTATAAAACTTATACCTTTAACAACTACTGTGTATGGGCAGCAAATAGCAATGGCTGGTTAGGAGACTAGAGATGTGAGGGGAATAGTGCCTGTTCAAGCTAATTTTTTTTATTTAAAAAAGCTATTAATAAAGTAAAAACACTTCAAAAAGTTACCAATGCTAAAAAGGAAGATTGGAATCCTACTTTATACCACTTATAATCATGTTTCTAGAATGTCAAAATTGAAAATATTACTGGGCAGAAACAAATTGGTTTTGCAGTTTTGTTTACAGTCCTGCACTAACAGGACTGTAGTCAGTTTGTGAATCCCAGCTCGTACAATAAGACAGACAGAGCAGCAATCCAGGCAGAGACATGCTCTGCCATACTCTTCTCCCAGCTGTATCTAGCAGTCGCTGAAGATCTTAACACCAAGACCCAACTTATCACTAATTTTGGCATGTCTGTAGGACATGTGAAAATGTTTTTAAGGTTACAGTAATGCTTTAAACATTGGGTAAGAACAGTAAAGACACGCATAGCACAGCCACCAGGGGGTATCATGGATTTTTCATAGAAGATTATGGGGGGACTGTATCATCTGTGTATTCATCTGTGTATTTCTTTTTTTTTTCCGCAGGTGTCAATTTTTATGTATTATGCATATTCTGGCTTCTTATTCATTGCACAAAATGTCCTATTAGGTACACATGCATTGATAGTTCTTGTATAATTCTTTGCATAATTACTACCTAAAACAGCTAAAAATATGCTAGGGCAGTGGTAGAGTACTACAGTGCAACGTTTTCACAAGAATGTTCAAAATTGCACATGATAAATCATCCATAACAGAAACCACACCCCTGGCGCAAAAACTAACAAATAGTGAACGTACCATAAACTGGAGAAATCTAGCTAGCTTCAAAATGACACCCTTTTCTTGGAGTTTTTTTGAATGTTCATGAACATTATTTGTTGCCGTCATTAACGAAATATGACACTTTTGCTGTCATTTTGACGGTTGTCCGAAAAGAAGGCATCAAAATGACATCATGTGAACAAAGTAATAGTAATAATAATGCTTTCATTTGTATAGAGCCAACCGATTCCGCAGCACTTTACGTAGTTTGTTTACATAGTTGAAATAGCCTAACAGATGCTTTGGTTTAGCAATCTATACATGGATCTTGTAGATCCTGTCTGGTTTGTGATTATGGGGAAGATTTATCTTGTTTAACCCTTTGAGGACCAGGCCCAAAATGACCCAGTGGACCGCGCAAATTTTGATCTTAGTGCTTTCGTTTTTCCCTCCTCCCCTTCTAAGAGCTCTAGCACTCTCAGTTTTCTATCTACAAGCCATGTAAGTGCTTGTTTTTTACAGGAATAGTTGTACTTTGTAATGGCGTCATTCATTTTACCATAACATGTATGATGGAATTCCAAATATATTATTTATGAAGATATAAATAGGTGAAATCGTAAGAAAGAATGCAATATGGTAACGTTTGGGGGGTTCCTGTGTCTACGTAATGCACTATATGGTAACAGCGACATGACACTATTATTCTATAGGTCAGTCCGAACACAACCATATGCAGTTTACACAGATTCTCTAATGTTATATATGTATTTTTTTTATGAAATCCTTTTTTTTTGGCAATTAAATATTAATAAAATGGGCCTATTGTGACGCTTATAACGGTTTTATTTTTTCACCTACGGGGCTGTATGGGGTGTCATTTTTTCCGACATGATCTCTAGTTTTTATTAATACCATATTTGTGAAGATCTGACGTTTTGATCACTTTTTATTGATTTTTTTAAATATATAATGTAACATAAAATCGGTAATCTGCGCACTTTTTCCCCTCTTTTCGTGTACGCCGTTTACCGGTCGCAATGACGCTTGTTATATTTTAATAGATCGGACAATTACGCACGCTACGGTATATTATATGTTTATCTATTTATTTATTTTTATATGTTTTATTTATATAATGGGAAAGGGGGGTGATTTAGACTTTTATTGGGGGAGGGGTTTTGGGGTAGTGTGTTAGTGTTTTGAACTTTTTTTTTTTACACTTTTGAAGTCTCTTTGGGCGACTTCTACATACAGTACTTTGATTTCTACACTGATGAATGCTATGCCATAGGCATAGCATTGATCAGTGTTATCGGCGATCTGCTCATTGAGCCTGCCTGTGCAGGCTCAGTGTAGCAGATCGCCGATCGGACCGCACGGAGGCAGGTAAGAGACCTCCGACAGTCCGTTTCAACGATCGGGACCCCCGCAGTCACACTGCGGGGGTCCCGATCGGTAAGTGACAGGGGATTCCCCCTGTCACTTACACTTAAACGCCGCGGTCATTAAGGGGTTAATGACACGCGGCAGCGCGATCGCTGCAGCGTGTCATTACCGGTGAGGTCCCGGCTGCTGATTGCAGCCGGCCCCCACCTGCTATGAAGCGCGCTCCGCTCCGGAGCGCGCTTCATAGCGGGAAAAACACCCAGGACGTTAGGTTACGTCATGGGTCGTCTGGGGACAGACTTCCATGACGTAACCCTATGTCCAGGGTCTTCTAGGGGTTAAAGTAACTTGTGTAAACTAAAACTGGCTCAGTTGCCCCTAGCAACCAATCAGATTCCACCTCTCATTTTTCAAAGAGTCTGTGGGGAAGGTGGAATGAAAGGTGGAATCTGATTGGTTGCTAGGGGCAACTGAGCTAGTTTCACTTTACAACATGTTTGATAAGTCTCCCCCTATGTTTTTATGTTGCTAGTTATTGATTTACAATATGGAGTATATTACACCAAGTGAAAAATACATGTCTGTGTGGAATAAAGGGATTAATTTGCTGAAGTGCTAGCTAAATCTTTTGTTTGCTAATATTACAGGGACTCTGGACCCAGGGCTTGGAGGGCATGCATTCTATACATTAAACTTACACTTGTGCTGTTTTTAACTTGTGCTTTTCCAAGTATATGTCTAATTCATCTGAATATATAATGGTTGACTTTTTATCATCCTTGGGCTATGTTTCCACAGTGGGATCTTAGCACAAACTAACATACATCTATTTATAATTACAGCAGCAAATAATATTTATTATTATTATTTACTGCTATCATTATTAATAAACGGATCTTATTTCATGCTAAAATCCCATAGTGGGAACATAGCTGGGAAATGGTATAGAGGTTTTTTTTTCCTTCCATCTAATTAAGTATAAATTATTATTTGATGAAGGGCAGAATCTACTGTGCAACTTCAAGAAAGTAGCATTCCATTTTTATATCAAATCTATTGAGAATTTCATTTAAGTCCAACATGTGTGACACTATAAATGCCCTACTATGGACTGTGGGGGATTACCAATTATGTGGCAGGTGCATAGAGCCCTTTGAAGTGCAAGCAATCCACAAATCACTGAACACTGTACCATGTTAAGTCAGATTTTCTAAAGCAAAACTGTGGAAAAAAAATCTGCTTTGTAAAATGCTACAAAATGACCCCCGTTGATAGCAATTCACTGAAGTGTTCACAGTCAATGTCTAAATCTTGAATTTTATAACAATTATTTTTCACATTGAAGGCAAGTCATTCAGTCTCTGCAAGTGTTGTCAGAAGTAGATTAACACTAAAAGCTAAATCAACATCCGCTGTAATAATGGTAACGGCAGAATATTACTTTATATGTTCCCGGCATGAATCCCTGTTGTGCCATTTTACTCAAGTCAACTAAAATGTCTTTTCAAAAGAGATAAATATTCATATTTATTAAATATATAAATATGTATGGATTTCTTTTTCTTAAAAAGCAATTCTTCGAAATAGACAACCATGTGTGACAAGAATACAATTGGAAGATATTTTAAACTAATGCTGCATTTACACGAAGCGATAATTCACCCAATTGATCGTTTAACAATTTTGAAGAAAAGATTTGGTTTTTATAACGATCAGTGTTTAGACGAATAAATCGTTCGAAAAATCTTTAGAAAATTCGTAAGAAAAACATTATTGCGATTGTTTTTAAGATTGCTTAACTATATTTCACATAGGGTGAATCTTTGAAAGACTGTTTACACAAAGCGATCTGCGAATTTTTAGCGAACGACGATTTGAGAACATGTTGAAAGATCAAAATGAACGATTTCTCCCTCGTCGCCTGATCGTTTGCTGTGTTTACACGGAATGATTAAGGCTCAAATGTGATCATTATTGCGAAAATTCGAACGATAATAGTTCCGTGTAAACGCAGCATAAGCATTATTAGTTTGGAATTGTGTATATGTTTTGCTGAAATACCTTGTTTGTATGTGAACTTGAAATACATTAGTTAATATTTACCTTTAATGACCAACATCAGTAATCATGCTGAAACCTGGTATTTAACCCTTTTTACTCCTCAGCCAATCTTCACTTATATGTTATCACTTGAGGAGATGAGCGAGTACTAAAATGCTTGGGTGCTCGATACTCTAGACAAATATTTCCCGATGCTTGGTTGCTCGTTTCGAGTAACGAACCCCATTGAAGTCAATGTAGAACTGGAGCATTTTTGCAGGGGACCAAAGCTCTGCACAGGGAAGATTGCATGAAAACCTGGAAACCTCAGAAAATGATGGAAACAACACGGAAATGGACAGGAAACAGCAGGGGCAGAATGCACAGTGAGATAGGTAAAGCTGAACTACAGATCCCAGACAGCCAAGAGAATGTCAGCTTCAGGACAAATTGACTACTGACAGCAGTTTTGGGGGTAAACGTATTGAGTATGTGTGTAACTGGTGCTGTTTTTTTTTTTTTTAAGGCACCCGTTGCACAGGACACAGCACAGTGAGGATAGGTATAGCTGAACTACAGATCCCAGCTGCACTATAAATCTAATCCAGCAGCCAAAAGTAGCAAAAAAAATATATGTTTTAAAAATTTTAAGCCCTTAGTGTGCGGTTAGGCAGGAATCCGACACAAAGAACCCAACAGTCCTTCTAATTCCCTGCCTAACACTCTCCCTGACAGACAGCAGCTCTTTTGATTGTTAACGAGCACCATTGAGTACCCTAATAGGCGAACGAGTACCAAGCTCGGATGAGCATGCTCGCTTATCACTAGTTATCAGTTTTTCTTCCTTGCCTTCTAAAAGCCATAACAAATTTGCTGTTTTCGAAGGAAGGGGGGTTGGAGAGAAAAGGTCACACCATTTTTTGTGTCTTCAGCAAAAAGCAGCAGCTCAGAAGCAGGGGAAGGAGACTGAATAGATAATAACAAATCTGGTATGAATTGGATTAGAGAAAACACAGCTAGTTTCTTGCAAAAACAACAACAAAAAGAACTGAACAAAACAAAAACATTGCTAAACCTGTCAGGTTGTGTGTAGTATTACAATTCTGCTCCATCCACTTTAATAGAAGTGAGCTGTTGTTCCTAAAAGAAAGTGTTCAAGTTTTTGTGAACCTTGATAAACCTCTTAAAACAACAATTACAGGACTGTAACTGCCAGTTTTTCACTAAGCTTTATAGTTTTGTAGAAGTGGAAATCTAGAGGTCATTTAATGTTGACTAATATGATTGTACATCAATATTCTGTTTTGCATTCTGCCCAAAGCAAAACATATGTCGTTTTAGTGTTCACTATTGCATGTCAAAATTAAACGCAATATAAATAAATAAGCAAAAAAAATGGTAGAAATATGTATTTGACTGAAAAGGCATTTACAAAGCTTGTAATATAAAGTTACAAATCTTTAAAACTTGTATAACCTCAAACATCCTTGTCTTAATAGACTGCGTTCACACTGCTATTTGTTTCTGTTTTACATATGCGTTTTTTACACTTGAAAAAAAAAAAAAATATATATATATATATATATATATATATTTTTTTTTTTAATGGATGCTAAAAATGGATGTTGCTATATGTCATACTGCAGAATCTTTTTCACCCTAGCTTACATTATAAAAAAAAAAAAAAACACCAAAGTGTGGTTGACCACTTTTTTGTGTACATCAAAATCAAACATATAGTAAATGGTAAATAAGAACTATACAGCATGTAGGAATGCTATTTATCAAGATTAGCCTACTCGTGTGTTGGCCTTCAATAAATCCCCGCCCCCATGCAGTTCGCAAGATTTACTAAGAGTCGTAAGCCTCTTATTAAATCTGACGGGTCAACTACATTTGGTCTGCTTCATGTTGGTTTACTTGTCCCATTTACACAGCCTTTGGCTATGTTCTCACTTAGTATAACACCTCCTGTTGCATAGCACACCTGTTGGGTTTGCCACAAATCAATTAACCATTAACTACAATGTAAAGTATGGTTGTCGGACATACTTTACATTTTGTAAACAGCTATTGTTTCCACACTGTTTGCCGAACAGCGTCCGAAAGTCTAAAGAACGGATGTTAAAATAACGAACTTGGAACACAGCAAGTGGCATTCCATTGAATTCAATGCAATGCTGCAGCAGCAGAAAGAAACTATTGCTGATTTCATTGCAATTAGCGTCCATTCTTTTCTTGGGAAAAACAAAACAAATGGCCTTTTACACATTGGTCTGCCTTTTTATCTTAGGGTACTTTAACACAGGCTGATTATCGCCAAGAGTGTTACTAGCAATGCTGCTACATCCAATAATTATCCCTTGTACAAGTGACAGCGATCAGCTGAAGACTGGGCAAATGCCAGATTATTGGCTGATCTTTTCTTTTGAGCCTGCTTTAAAATTTGTCTTTATTAGTTGCGCATCTTCCTGTGTAAACAGGTTCGTGTGGCCGAGAAAGATAAAGGTAAACTGACAGCACAGATATGTACATATCCACATTGTCAGTTTCCAGATTACAAGCAGCAGTCTATACCTACCACCCACATTGCTTGTGCTCCGACATCTGTTTCTCTGTTCCTCGGACTGCTGTAAGTTCAGGCTGCCACTAGAGATGAGCGAACCGGTTCAGCCGGTATGGGATCCGGTTCAGATTTTTCCAAAAATCAGAGTCCAATTGGATTCGGACTTTTGGAAATCCGCTCCGATTTTTTTTTTTTGCTTGCTTTCTAAAATGGCAGCCGCCATTCTAGAAAGCAGGAAGTGTTTTGGGTGGGAAAAGCGCTTTCCCATGATGCCCTGAACACATCCAATCAGCAGGGATCTTGCACTAGCCCATCCCCTGTGTGACGTTGGTATTGCTTTAAGAGGAGTGGTCACATGACCGCACCACACAGTCTGCACAGAGAGAGGAAGGAGGTTGTTACTGGCTGCAGTGCACACAGCACACAGTAGGAAAGGAAAGATTAGGAAAGCGTAGAGGAGAAACATCTAGTGATTGAGTGAGAAATATAGAGAGGGCGAAAGATAGATAGATTAGGCATAGGACAGTAAAGGGTGCACGGAACAAAAACGTGCTCTACAGATATACAAGTCCTATACTTCTGATCACATCCGTCTTATCCAGAGAGACAAAAATACCTGGTGCAGGTGTATAGCATAAAAGTCTTTAAAAAAGTGCTATACATGTTGGCCTACATATTGAATACTGTTGCTGATGCCTGTCCTCCATGTTGGCTACTGCTGCTCCTGCCTGGCCTCCATGTTGACTACTGTTGCTGATGCCTGTCCTCCATGTTGACTACTGCTGCTCCGGTACTGGCCTCAAATGACTATGGCTGAACCTCCACTGGCCTCTAATGACTACTGCTGCTTCTTCACTGAATTTGTAAGCTTTTTCCTGCATAGACCCAGTAATGGTGAATTTCCTGCATAGACCCTGTAATGGTGAATAAAAGTAAAAAAAAAATTTACTTTGAGATATCGAAAAGATAATGATGTTACTGACATGTAGAGCCCTAAAGTCAACCAAATACACTACGCCAGTATCATATAGATGCTTTAAACTATGAAATCCTAAGAAATCCGAAATTCGGTCGAACTGAAACACCTGGAGAAGCTGGGGCCTGAAGATACAACTGATGCGAGGAAGGGGGAGCCAGATACTAGATCACAAGCAGCGTAGCTGGTATACAGTATATAAACTGCTTGTGATCTGGAAACAGCACAGATATCAATCTAGCAACAAGGAAAATGCAGCACTTCCTTAGGCTATTCACACTACGTAAAAGTACGGCCGTTGTTGCCGTTGTAACAGCAGTCAGCACACTTATGAGTACAGCTCTAGGCTATAATACATGATATCTCTAAAGATTTGCACTACTAAAGTAAAAATATTGAAATTGTTACTGAAAGTTTAAGTAGATAAAACTGAAATAAACTGAAGCACTGTATGATGTTCCAGTGGGATATTTCGCTCTAAAGTGATACTGTGACCCCCTTTCTGTATGAGGACTTCTCTACACAGCTGTAAAGCCTAAATTCTGCAATATTCTAACCTTACTTCATTATATATTCCTTGGTGCTTGGTCAGTGAAAAATGCTTTTAATTGTTGTTGGCTTGTGCCACTTGGAAGGGGCTTCACATCCACTGAACCACTTAGCCCCCCCCCCCACAACTGCTCTGTAGGCTATGCGCCTCCATGATGTAATCACCACCTAGGCCCCGCCCCCTCAACTGCCATTTGAAAGGGCCGACCTAGAGGGGGTGGGGCCTAGACCTCTACGCTGGCCCTTCCCAAGGGCTTACACTGTAATCACAGAGGGGAGGGATCCATGGCAACAATGTAGGTTAGGCTAAATGGTCCTGCAAAAAAAGCATTTTAAACTGGACCAAGCACCAAGAAATCTATAAAAAAAAAAGTTAGGTATGAAAACTACAGAATGTAGGCTTTACAGCTGTGTAGAGAAGTCCTCATACAGAAAAGGGGTGACAGTATCACTTTAAGGGTATATGCACACTAAGTAAATCACATGGATAACTTGTCACGGATTCCGTCGCTTGTCCCCGCACGCTCCCGCACCGCATCTATGGTCAGGCAGATTCTGCCATCCGCCCAAAGAATTGACATGACAATTGTTTGGTTGGATGGAAGAATCTGCCTGTACATAGAATGGAGCCTATGGGACCGGCAAAACTTCAAGCTGGAGTGCGCGCGGGGGAGGGTGGTGGTTATCCTTGTGATTTCCATAGTGTGCATATACCCTAAGGCTATTTTACCCCACCATTAAAATAAGACCATTTTTATTGGAAGCCCATCATTTAATGTCAAATTATAGACATTATTTTAAAACAACTGCAGTTATTCTTGATATAAGGGGCTGTTGTTATAAAATAATGGCAGTTATTTGTTGTTAAATGATGGCTATCCAATAAAATCAGCCATCATTTTGACAGTGTTCTAACATAGCCTAAGGGAAGGATTACACAACAGGGCAACTTTTTGTCTCAAAAACAAAATGACACCTGTGCACACATTTATCAAAGGGTGTAAAACATACACTGGTGTAAACTGGCCTTAGCGACCAATTCCAGCTCAGCCTCCAGCTATGGTAAAATGAAAGCTGAGCTGTGATTGGTTGCTGTGGCCAGTTTACACCAGTGAATATTTTACACCCTTTGATTAATTTGGGCCATTGTGTGTGGTATAGTAGATTATTATTATTATTATTATTATTATTATTATTATTATTATTATTATTATTATTATTATTATTATTATTATTATTCCATTAACAGACAGGGCACTGTTTTTGAAAGATAGCAGCCATGTTTAAGTCATTTCTTAGTAAGTTACTAAAATATATAGAAAAATACAACCTGTTTAATGTAAACCTTCCACAGATTCACTTTAACAGGCCACTTACTGTATATAAAATATTACAGATGTGTTAGGAATCATCAGCTAAAAAGTAGAGTGCCCTAAACTGGCACCCAGACCTTTATCTCTGTCTACTTACTACACTCTGCCCTAAATGTTTGTCATTGTTCTCTCCATAAGTTAACCTTACTAGTGATGAGCGAATACTGTTCGATCGAATAGATATTCGATCGAATAGTGAAATATTCGAGTATTCGATATTGGTACGAATATCCCGCGAATATTTGACAAATATTCGATAAGCGTTCAAATCCCCCAGCTTCCGGTTTTACCATCCAAATGGTCAAATAGATGTTTTTCACTATTAGAATACTTGTTCCCGTTGACTTTAATGGGATCGAATATTCGAATATTTGCGGGATATTCGTACGAATATCGAATATTCGAATATCTCACTATTTGCTCATCACTAAACCTTACCCTTTTATTGCAGATGGTCTTTTCCTCTACAGCTTCTCACACTTAATTACAATGTTGTCATAGTCACAGTTTATTTTACCCATAAATATTTTCATACAGTGTGCTCATGGACAAATAATGAGCACTGTTCACAGTAGTTCAACTTCTGTTGTAATTGCAAACAATACCTTTAAATATGTTAACCCGCATTTCTTCTCGGTTATTTTCAAAACCCATTGTGTTTAGGTTCGTGACACCTATTATAATGAAAGCTCTTTATCTCACTCTATTTACCCATTACATCAATTAACGTCACTTCATGGAATGTTAGAGGACTTAACACCCCCCAAAAAAGAAGTCAGATTTTTTTCATTGCTAAGACGAGACTCCCCTGATATATTATTCTTACAAGAATCACACTTTAGAACAAACCATATCCCGAAACTCCACAACTACCCCAATACCCAGTGGGTACATAGCACCCAGACGTCAGCCTCCAGAGGAGTTAGCATAGCTATACATAAGACCACCCCTTTCCACATTACCAATAGCCTGGTAAATCCAGCAGCCGGATATATTTTTCCATTCATAATAACCCGATTTACCCTTGCTAATGTGTATGCTACCAATGCGAATCAAGCAGCTTGGTTCAAGACTGTTTTAGCCGAATTAAGCATCTTTGCCAGTGGTACGTTAATTCTAGGGGGAGATTTTAACTGCACCCTTGAACCTGAATTAAATACTACATCTAAGGTACAAAACCTGTCGTCCAAGGCGAGAGGTAGCATAAAAACTGCCCTCACAAATCTTCATGTGGTAGATAGTTGGAGAATCTTAAACTTTGACTCCAAAGATTTTTCTTTTTATTCCCCTGTTCATGGTTCTTACCATCGAATAGACCACATTTTCGTCACAGATCGGAAATTACAAGATATTACCTCGGCCCACATAGGCACCATAACGTATTCAGACCATGCTCCAATCTCAGTACATCTGAAAGTCAATAATTCACTAAAAAAAAGAGTGTACTTGGTCCCTAAACGAGACCCTGCTGGGTGACCCTTCAAACCTTTCTATAATTAGAAACAGATTAGAAGAATACCTTTAAATTCAACGCTATTCCTGAAACATCCACCCCTATAGTTTGGGAGGCTCATAAGTCTTTCATCAGAGGGGAACTAATAGCCATAGGTTCCAGAGTGAAGAAACTGAAGGTAGCCCGAGTAAACAACCTAGTAAATAAAATAACTACATTAGAGAACCAACGTAAAGCACAAATGATGATGAACTGAAAGACAAACTTTTTAAGTTGCGGATGGAACTTAAAGATCTTTTTAACTCACAAGCTGCTAAAGCCCTACAAAGATGTAGGTTTAAACATTATGCTCACGGAGACAAGGGCTAAAAAGTAATGTCTTATTAAACAAAAAAAGGATAAATCCTATATTCACAAAATTACCACTGATAATGGCAATACTTTTAGGGACACCCCTAACATAGCTAAAACTTTCAGATCCTTCTATGAAAATCTTTACAATATCCCAATAGACCAAAATATGAACCTTAACCACAAATCGGAACTCTTAAATACATTTTTACATCAAATAAACCTCCCTTCTCTATCAGAGGCCGATAAACTCTCTTTATTATCCCCAATTACCGCAGACGAAGTATCCAAAGTTCTCACCACCATACCAATAGGAAAAGCCCAGGCCCAGATGGTCTACCTATACTGTATTACAGAAAATTTTAAGATATTTTAATCCCACACTTTACGGATTTATGCAACTGCTTATTGAAAGGAGGTAAACTCCCAAAGCAAATGTTGGAAGCATATATGACAATTATACCCAAAGAAGGGTAGGACCCTTCTAAATGCGGAAGCTATAGACCCCTTTCGCTTCTAAACACTGACCTGAAATGGTAGGCTAAGCTTTTAGCTTTACGGATGAAAAACCTTATACCCAATCTCATAACAGAAGAACAGACAGGCTTCGTTATGAATAGAGAGGGAAAATGTAACACTTCTAGGGTCCTTCATTGTGTTCACTATGCCAAAAGATCCAACACCCCCCTAATCCTTCTCGGCACAGATGCCGAGAAGGCTTTCGACAGGGTAGCCTGGGACTTCCTACTGAATACCTTGCATAAATTTGGATTCCTCCAACAATTCGCTGAAGCTATAATGTCTTTATATACTGAATCCTCAGCTAGAATTAAAGTTAATGATACTCTCTCATATTCGTTACGAATACGTAACGAGACAGGGATGCCCACTCTCGCCTACCCTCTTCATATTAACCATACAAAATTCTCTTACAAAAAATCATCCAATCCTCTAACATTAAAGGTCTCCGAGTAGGTTCCTTAATCCATAAAACAGCAGCTTTTGCTGCTCCTATTTATCACTAACTCCAAACAAGCCCTTCCGATCTTACTTAATATCTTTAACCCCTTCAAGTCAGCAATCTGTATATATACGTTCCTATTGCACATGCCCCGTGCAGTAGGAATGTACATATACGTTCCTGACTGAGGGGGGCTTTATGATGAGAGTGGGATTGCTGCAGAGATAGCGATCCCGCTCTCATCTGTGTACAGCCTCGGGGGTAATAAGAGTCAGCTGCGATCCCGAAGCTGACCCCCATTAACCCCTTAGTGACCACCGAAGCGGCGGTCACTAATGGGCTGGTGCCGCCGCTGTATTTCATCTCCCCCCACCGTGAATCCACAGTGGGGGGAGATGAAATAAGTAAAATCAGACCCCAGACCAGCCCCCCCTAGTGCCCCGATCACTATCCCCCCTCCCCGCGGCGGCCATCAGATCCAAGATGGCCGCCGCCATCACTGTGAACAGAGTATATCTGTTCACAGTGATCAGAAGTGAAAAATGAATAAAAAACCCCATGCATGAGCATGGGGCAGTCATCGAGACCCCCCCTGTGGGGTCCCGGTACAAGCGATCAGCGGTATATATTATATACCGCTGATCGCTTGTGCCATGTGTTCCAGGCACTTTTTATCCCATGTCACCATGAATGATTGGTGACAGGGGATAAAAAGTGATGTCCCCCCACCCCCCAAGTCGCCCCCCACCCCCCCTGTCACCCCCGTCCCCCAGTTACCCCCCACCCCCCACACCCCTTATACATTACCTGATCCTGGAGCTCCTTCCTCTTCGGCGTCCTGGCTGGTTATGAAGTGCGCATGCACTCCACAACCAGCCAGCTCTGAAAATTTAAAGTGACAGAGACCAATTTGGTCTCTGTCACTGAACTATGATTACTGTGATAGAAAATATCACAGTAATCATAGTAATACAGTGAAAATGAATGTATAAAGTACAAAAAGTGACAAACACACAAAAAAATAAAACACACACTTTTTATTATAGTAATAAATGCAGTTTACTCCCAAATTACCCCTAACCCCCCCAGATTACCCGTAACCACTGCACGTTGCCCGTAACCACCCCAGGTTGTCCGTAATCACGTCAGATTGCACGTAACCCCCCAGATTACGCGTAACCACCGCACGTTGCCCGTAACCACCGCACGTTGCCAGTTACCCCCTCCAGATTGTCCGTAATCACCCCAGATTCCCTGTAACCACCCCAAACTACATGTACCCACCCCCGATTACCTATAAGCACTTCAGTCTATCCGTAACAATTCTAGATTGTCTGTAACCCCTCCAGGTTGCCCGTAACCACCGCAGGTTGCGCATAACCACCCCAGGTTGCCCGTAATCATGCCAGATTACATATAACCCCCCAGATTGCACGCAACCACCGCAGGTTGCCTCTGACCACTGCACCTTGCCTCTGACCATCGCACGTCGCCTCTGACCACCGCACCTTGCCTCTGACCACCGCACCTTGCCTCTGACCACTGCATGTCGCCTAGGACCACCGCACGTCGCCTCTGACCACCGCACGTCGCCTCTGACCACCGCACCTTGCCTCTGACCACCGCACCTTGCCTCTGACCACCGCACCTTGCCGCTGACCACCGCACCTTGCATTTGACCACCGCACCTTGCCTCTGACCACTGCATCTGCAAAATTGAATTTTTACTGTCAACTTTTGAATACTTTCCTCTAATACCTGTGGGGTCAAAATGCTCACCACACCCCAAAATGAATTCTTTGAGGGGTGCACTTTCCAAAATGGGGTGACTTATGGCGAGATTTTACTCCGCTGGCACTACAGGGGCACTGCAAACACACCTGGTGCTCAGAAACTTCTTTAGCAAAATCTGCATTGAAAAAGCTAATTGGCGATCCTTTCCTTCTGAGCCCTGCTGTGTGCCCATGCAGTGGTTTATGCCCACATATGAGGTACCTTTTTACTCAGGACAACCTGCGTTACAAATTTTGGGGTACTTTTTTTTTCTCTTGTTCTTAGTGAAATTGAGAAATTTCAAACTAAACGAACATATTATTGGAAAAAATTCAAGTTTTTCATTTTTACTGTCTAATTTTGAATACTTTCCTCTAACACCTGTGTGGTCAAAATGCTCATCCTACCACAAGATGAATTCTTTGAGGGGTGTACTTTCCAAAATGGGGTGACTTATGGTTTTTTTTCTCTCTGCTGACACTACAGGGGCTCTGCGAATGCACCTGGCGCTCGGAAACTTCTTCAGCAAAATCTGCAATGGAAAAGCTAAGTGGTTTACGCCCACATATGGGGTACCTTAGTATTCAAGAGAACCTGCGTTACACATTTTGGGGTGCTTTTTTTCTCCTGTTCCTTTTGAAAATGAGAAACTTTAATCTAAACCTATATATTATTGGAAAATTTTAATTTTTCATTTTTTTATGGCCTAATGGTGAATACTTTCCTCCAGCCCCTGTAGGGTTAAAATGCTCATTATACCCCTAGATTAATTCTTTAAGGTGTCTAGTTTCCAAAATGGGGTCACTTATGGGGGTTACCAGTATACAAACCTCCTAAATCAACTTATAAAAAGAAATGGTCCCTAAAAAAAATCAGTTTTGGAAACTTTCACGAAAATGTGGTAATTTGCTGATAAATTTCTAAGCCCCGTAACACCCTAAAAAAGTAAAATATGTTTATGAAATGAAGCCATAATAAAGAGGACATATCGGTAATGTGACTTAGTAACTAATTTATGTGATATGACTTTCTTTTTTTAGAAGCAGAGAATTTCAAAGTTCATAAAATGCTAATTTTTTCAATTTTTCATGATATTTTGATGTTTTTCACAAAAAACACACAAAGTAGTGACCAAATTTTGCCACTAATATAAAGTGCCATATGTGACGAAAAAACAATCTCAGAATCGCTAGCATACGTTAAAGCATCACTGAGCTATAAGAGCATAAAGTTAGACAGGTCAGATTTTGAAAAATGAGCCTGGTCTTTTAGGTGCAAATAGGCTTGGTCTTGAAGGGGTTAAGGAATACGAAACATTATCTAATTTTAAGATTAATTACGACAAGTCTGAGGCATTAAATATATCTATCCCAAAGACACAACTCCTCTTCAAAAAATAGTTCCCTTCTCATGGCCCAACATGGCAATTAAATACCTAGGTATTGGTGCTCTCCCCACTAGGAGGCACCCCTTGGCAATGGGCTTCCTTCTCTGGAGAGAGGGATATCTGGCTATTCCCGTGTTTTGAGACTCGTAACTGAGGCTCCATGGACCCCTTTTTTGCATATTCAAATTCTGTATGGGACAATCAATAGAGACTCGTAAATGAGTACTCCATTGGATTTTTTCACTGTTCTCCCTGAGTTCAGTGATTGTTGTGTTTTGTTGGTAAATACCTAGGTACCCAAATCCCAAGTGACCAAAATAAATTATACGATTTTAATTTTAAACCCCTCCTGACCAAAATAACCAATCAACTAGAGTCCCTAAAAATTCCATACATCTCTTGGCTTGGGAGGAAGAATCTAACAAAATCCTACATCTTATCGCAAGCTTTTTACCTAATCGAAACAATCCCAATTAAACTCCCGGCAGCCTTTTTTTGCAAAATGGAGATCGGTCTGTTCCAAGTTTATTTGGCAACACTCTAAACCGAGAGTAGCCCACATTTACATGAGGCAACAACAACAGTTAGGTGGCTGTGGCCTACATGACCGAAGAACCTATTATCAGGCAGCCCATTTGACAAGATGGCTATTTTTAGCATCAGTCAAGCCCACCCCTTTATATGTCGATTTAAAAAAACACATTCTAGGTAAAGACAACCTTATATGTCTGTGGACTAAAAGGCCCTATTCAGAAAAATGGGTAGGCCCCGTCCTCATGGGTACATTACATATCTGGCAGAACTACTTTTATAAGAATTTGGAGAACAAACACCCCCCATCACACATGGCGATTGGTCTTATACCATCTTTCCTTAATTGGTCAGCTATTCAGTTATCTCCGCCATGGAGCAATCTGTTGAACTTAACAATATATCCCATTTTACGAGCAACCAAAGAGATTCCTTTACTAGAAAACATTCTAAGGAAAACCCTCCCTAAGGGTCTCAATCAGATTTGTTCACTGCTGAGTGTCAAAAATGTATTAAAACATATCCCACTTATAGAGACAGCTCTTGGCTGGGATGTTACCTTGATATGGAACAATTCCCTAGAGGCTTATTCTCTAAAGTCTACAAAAATCTCCTATGCCATGAAGCTATAAGCAAACCTACTTTTATTACGTCATGGGAAAAGGAACTAAAGGTAACATTCCCAAAATCTGCAATCCTCCAAATCTTTAAAAATTCCCATGGCTTTTCTAGATGCGTTAAAATACAGAAAAATTCCTTTAAACTAACTATCAGGTGGTACAGGACACCATACGTATTAAAAAAGATGAACATCTTAGCTGACGATAACTGCTGGAGATGTAAAGCGCACCCAGGGACACTTTCACATATCTGGCTTACTTGCCCGAATTTCCAAAATTATTGGTCAGAGATAACTCGCCATATATCTATTATATGCGGAATTACTGTCCCACTGGAACCATCTCTTATCCTTCTTTAGGTCCCTACCCCTTCATTTACTCCCGCTAAAAATCAATTAATGACTCATCTACTCACTGCAGCTAAACTACTCATTTCGCTTCACTGAAGAGAGGAGCTTTCACCCACGGTGACGGAATGGATAGTTAAAGTTCAAAAGATTTCCCGCCTAGAAGAACTCTGTAGCTGGGAGACAGGTGCACATGAGAAATATGTTACTTTGGGGACCATGGAATAATTTTTATCAGAAATTTCTATTTACAACCACAAATACGTAAGATTTTAACATTAGGACTGCCATTTGATTAGACTTGTTATCAATCTATGTAATCTTTCTTTCTCCTTATTGGTTTTCTACACCTCTAACATTCCTCTCTTACTGCCTTATAAATAAACTCTGACTAAATCTGATGTCACAGGCTTTGTAAAATAGTCACTACCATATTATTAGTTACTAGTTACTAGTTCTTTGTTTAAGTTATAGCCAGGGATTTATTAGTTTTATTTAACTTATAATTTCTAATTTGGATTTGGATCTATGTTTATGGCATAACACATGTCATTAATAAAGTTTTCAGCACAAAAATGTTAAAAAATTTGGAAATTGTTATAATCTGTAAATTGTTATAATCAGATAGAATGTCCTTTTTTCTCTGTTTATATTATGGAGATCTGTGTGCCTAAGTTCACTGTAATACTTGATTAATGACATTCTTGCCTTTCTTCTCTTTTCCACAATAAAAATCTGTTTGGAAAAAAAATATATATATATATATTTATATGTAAATATTTTCATTTATAAAAGACATGAACTTTCTGTTCTACATTAATCTTAATTTGTTATTTTATTACCTTAATGTGAATATCGTACTTTAACGGTGATCAGTTATTGTATGAAAACCATATGGTACATAAAAGGAAGCTTTTAATCCCATTGTGTAGGACAATTCATCTTTAGTCACTATAACAGATGGAGAGGAGCTGGCATCTTTAATAATGAATACATAAAAATGACACAAGTAAATCAATAAGAATGATACATTTCTATTCACTTTGTACATCTTGGGGGTTATTTATGAAAAACAATAAATGTGCGTATTGTGGTCAGGCTAATAACTGCTTTCAAGCCAAGTCATTTTTAATTATCTTGTTCTACTATCATTTAGTTTTGGCTGTACTTCTTAATGGGAAATTAAAATGCGCATGATAATGTCATGGGAATGTCAGACAGCTCTAAAAAGAAACAGGGACTTTGTTTTAAATACCTTGAGGTTCTGTTCACACAATGGTAAAATACAGCAGTTTTTTTTTCAACTTTTTTTATGGTCTGTTTGAAATTACAGACACTTTTGCTTTATTTTTTAGTTTCTTACTTTTCATTTAGTGATTTATTTTTAGGGAGATGAAATTCATTTTTTAACAGATCTGTTTTTAACTTTGTACGGCTGTCAAGATAAAACCATGAATGAAAAAAAGTTCTCTCTTGAATCCTTGTTACTCGAGTGAAGTATTTTTCAATATTCGAGTGCTAAATTAGAGTAACAAACACAACTGAAATGAATGGGAGACTGTATAGCTGCCAAAACCAGGTGGTCCCCACTCGGCAAAGCGGAGAATACCTAGTTAATATGAAAATGACAGTTGGGCCCGGGTGGTTACGTTTAATCTCTGGATGTCAGATAGTGCTCTGTTGGTGGAGAGGGGGTGGGATTATATGTATGATTTTGGACTCTGCTCATGTCTTCTCTCTTCAGCTTCAGCTCCAGTAGTGTCCATTCAGCCAATCAGAAGCTGCAGTGGTCTCCCCCTCAGTATAAGTATATTTCATCCCCCCATAAGAAAGCACAGTCTAGCTGCCAGGGGTTAACCCCCTGGTGACAAGACTGTGCCCAGAATGCTGTAATGAGTTCAGTGTGTCCAACCCAGCAAAAAAGGCATGGGCGCATCCCCAGATAGCATTGTAACATATATAGTATATCCTAAAACAAAATCATATCTTAGCTAGTATAATGCCATATAACTACAGCATTGCTGAAGATGACATTGTGATATAGAAAATATTATTAAATGATAAAGAGTAAAAAAAAGCTATACAAAACGTTATTTTCATCAATTCTACATTTACAAGTTTAGCCCAGCCTCACGTGCAAACATAACTTCCAAGTAAATGTAAATTTATCCTAATGTGTTCTGTTGCTATATAGCCACAAATTACATGAATTTACACTGGACAACTAATCTAATTGTAGAAACTGCTGCCTATGATCTAAGCGCACCAGCTTTCCTTGACCTGTGGTACTATTTCCAGGGATTGTGCAAAGTCCTAATATCTTAACATTAGTAGAGGGAATTGCTATGAATGTTGGCCCGCCCTAGCAATCAATCAATGCATTATGGTTGCTTTCTTTTTCAATGTGATGTCACCCAAGGCAACCAATTTGCAGTTAACCTCGATCAATGACAATGTGTAAGTTAGTCAATAAGCGCAAATACGTCATTGACTACTCTGGATGTTTTATTGTGTTTAGCTCTTCATTTTCCCAAGGCGTAAATAGTTCTTAAGTAAAATAGCTTTGCAAAAACATGAATACATACCATTGCTACTGTTCTTTGTGTATTGCATGATACAGCTCATTCACTATACAGTCATGGCCAAAAGTTTTGAGAATGATACAAATATAATTTTTTACAAAGTCTACTGCTTCAGTTTTTAAAATGGAAATTTGCATATACTCCAGAATGTTATAAAGAGTTATCAGCTTAAAGGGGTTGTCCGGCGATAAAAAATTATTCACAGAATAACACACGTTACAAAGTTATACAACTTTGTAATGTATGTTATGTCTGTGAATGGCCCCCTTCCCCGTGTCCCACCACCCCCACCCGTGTACCCGGAAGTGTGGTGCGCTATACATACCTGTCACGTGCCAACCACGGTCTCCGATCCTCAGCAGTGACGTCTTCTTCGGGAGGCCGGCGGATCTTCCCGAGTGCCGGCCGCCCTCTGCAGCGTCATCCGAAGCGCAGCCGCGATTGGCTGAGCATAACTGATGACACGGCCACGTCATCAGCTGCTCAGCCGCGATTGGCTGAGCACAGTTATGCTCAGCCAATCGCGGCTGAGCTTCGGATGACGCTGCAGAGGGCGGCCGGCACTCGGGAAGATCCGCCGGCCTCCCGAAGAAGACGTCACTGCTGAGGATCGGAGACCGTGGACGACACGAGATGCGGTGAGTATAATGCACCACACTTCCGGGTCTAGCGTGGGTGGGGGGAAACACGGGGAAGGGGGCCATTCACAGACATAACATACATTACAAAGTTGTATAACTTTGTAATGTGTGTTATTCTGTGAATAATTTTTTATCGCCGGACAACCCCTTTAACAGCAATTACTTGCAAAGTCAATATTTGCCTAGAAAATGAACTTTATCCCCCAAAACACATTTCAACATTATTGGAGCCCTGCCTTAAAAGGACCAGCTAACATCGTTTCAGTGATTGCTCCTCTAACACAGATGTGGGTGTTGATGAGGTCAGGGCTGGAGATTAATCTGTCATGATTAGGTAAGAATGACACCACTGGACACTTTAAAAGGAGGCTGGTGCTTGGCATCATTGTTTCTCTTCTGTTAACCATGGCTATTTCTAAAGAAACACGTGCAGTCATCATTGCACTGCACAAAAATGGCCTAACAGGGAAGAGTATCACAGCTAGAAAGATTGCACATCAGTCAACAATCTATCGCATCATCAAGAACTTCAAGGAGAGAGGTTCCATTGTTGCCAAAAAGGCTCTACGGTGCCCAAGAAAGACCAGCAAGCGCCAGGACTGTCTCTTAAAAGTGTTTCAGCTGCGGGATTTGGCTACCAGCAGTGCAGAGCTTGCTCAGGAATGGCAGCAGGCAGGTGTGAGTGCATCTGCATGCACTGTGAGGCGGAGACTCTTGGAGCAAGGCCTGGTCTCAAGGAGGGCAGCAAAGAAGCCACTCCTCTCCAGAAAAAAACATCAGGGACAGACTGATATTCTGCAAAAGGTACATGGAATGGACTGCTGAGGACTGGGGTAAAGTCAGTTTCTCTGATGAATCCCCTTTCCGATTGTTTGGGACATCTGGAAAATAGCGCTACCACCAGTCTTGTCTAATACCAACTGTAAAGCATGCTGAAACCATTCATGCGGGGGGTTGCTTCTCAGCCAAGGGAATCAGCTCTCACAGTCTTTCCTGAAAACACAGCCATGAATAAAGAATGGTACCAGAATGTCCTCCAAGAGCAACTTCTCCCAACCGCCCAAGAGCAGTTTGGCGATCAACAATGCCTTTTCCAGAAGGATGGAGCACCTTGCTATAAAGCAAGGGTGATAACTAAATGGCTCAGGGAACAAAACATAGAGATTTTGGGTCCATGGCCTGGAAACTCCCCAGATCTTAATCCCATTAAGAACTTGTGGTCAATCATGAAGTGACGGGTGGACAAACAAAAAACAATAAATTCTGACAAAATGCAAGCATTGATTGTGCAGGAATGGACTGCTATCAGTCAGAAATTGGTCCAGAAGTTGATTGAGAGCATGCCAGGGAGAATTGCAGAGGTCCCGAAGAAGAAGGGTCAACACTGCAAATATTGACTTGCTGCATTAACTCATTCTAACTGTCAATATAAGTTTTTGTTACTCATAATATGATTGCAATTATATTTCTGTATGTGATAAAAACATCTGACAAATACACATAAAAACCAGAGGGCAGCAGATCATGTGAAAATATAATATTTGTGTCATTCTCAAAACTTTTGGCCATGACTGTAGACATTTTATGAGCATTGTTGTACGCAGTGTGATTTTAGCATGACATGATTTGTTACCATGTAAACCCCTTGCCTCCTTAGCCTCTTTTGGCCTTAATGCCCAGGGCCTATTTTTCAAATCTGACCTGACTCTCTTTATGTAGTGATAACTTTGCGATGCTTTTAACTATCGCCGTTATTCTGAGAATGTTTTTTGTGACATATTCCTCTTTATGTTTGTTTTATACTTTGGTTGATACACTCAGTAGTTTTTTGTAAAAAAAAAAAAACTTTTTCTCAAAAATTAGAAAAAAAAATTATATTCAAAATTCTCTTTTCCTAAGAAAGATAGTCATGACACAACATTATTATTAGTGCAACATGTACAACATGTCTGCCTAATGGTGATGTCATTTGTCAAATGTCCTTTTTCTTTTTAGGATGTTGATTCTGATTTTATTAGGGACCAGTTCAGTTCTGAAGTGGATTTGTGGGGCCTGTATGTTATCCCCATAAATCCCTCCACTGTAAAAACTGCACCCCTCAAAGTATTCAAAGAAACATTTCATAAGTTTATTAACCCTTTAGGTGTTTTGCAGAAATTGAAGCAAGTTGGAGGGGAAGTGTAAAAATTAAAAACATTTTTTGCCAGAAACTCTTTTTTAATCCATTTTTCCTCTAACACAGCAAATACTAACTGATAAATACCACTTACTATTGATTTTCTTATTCCAATGTTTCTAGAAATCCCCCATATGTGGCCGCAGTGCCTCACCTTACTCAACCACAGACCTCAGACATGACAGAGGCATGACAGAGAATTTTGGGGCCGTTTTTTATTTCATTTTTTTTCTTAAGCCATTATACCATGTCACAGAGGCCTTGTGGTGGCAAAATATTTGTGGAAGACACGTTGACGTTTCCATCGGTACCATTCTGGGGGACATGTGATATTCTGATCATATTTCATTCAATTTTTTATGAGGTGGTACAAGTTAAAAACACAATTTATCCGCTGTTTTTCATCATTTTTCATTACCACGTTTACTAAACATTACATATGACATGTTATCGTTATTCGTCAGGTCCGTACGACTACAGCGATATCCATTTTATATAGCTTTTGTTAAAGTTTATGACATTTATACTATAAATACTGAGTCTTGCATATTGTAAGAGCTGTAATATTTAAAATTTTTCGCCAATGGAGTTTTATGAGGGATTTTTTTTTGCAGCATAAGCTAACGCTGACGCTTAGTGGTACACCTTTTAGGTACAAGTGTCGTTTTGATAGCTTTTTTCTATATTTTTTAGCTGGTGGGATTAACAAAAAAAAAATCTTTTTGATTAGTTTTTTTTCTTTCTTTTTTTCTTTCTTCCTTCCTTTATTTTGCAGCGTTAATTGGGTGGGATATTTAATGTAATGGGTTAAAATAGTCATTACGGACGCGGCGATACTAAATATATGTATCTAATTTGTAGGGGATCAGTTATAAAGGGGGTATGGGGAATGTGTACATTTATTTATTTTTAATTATTTAATTAATTTAATTAATTTACTTATTTATTTATTTTATGTAATTGTTTTCTTTTTTACTTTAACTTTTTTATATATACTGTATATAATGCATTACAGCACATGATATGTGCTGTAATACATTATCTAGCGGCAGCGGGAGAAGTCTGTGTGAGACAGCCTCTTTCCGCTGCCCGATTGCCGCTAGGGACAGTAGGGGGAGGCAAGGAAAGGACGACGTTTGGGGAATGTCATTTTGCAGAAACTACCTGCATTACATGACATTCCCGGAACGTCATATTGCGGCAAGAGGTTAAACACAAACAATGGTCTAAATTTAAAGAGAACATTTTTATTTTTAATTTAACCTCTAACCTGTGTTTTTTTGTTTAAAGTCATGCAGTATAAATCCTATTATAATGTTGTTCTGTGGGTGAATCCAGTTACATTGATACCTGACTGATAGTTTGACCATCAGTCAGCATTGTCTGCAGCATTTAATGGGCTAAACATCCACAAATAGAGGTATATCCAATCTTTGTGCCATCACTCTCTGAGTTAGCTGGTGGTGTGGCCACTGTGTTCCTGTGTATAAGAAATGTATGTATAAGAGAAGGATCTAGATGAGGACAGGCGGGGAATTGGTGGGGATAGGCAGGGTAGTCAAGAAGTGTATGTGTTGGAGGAAAGTCATGCGTAGAGGGGGAGGAGATGGGCAGAGTAGTATACTGAATAGAGTGTCTGTGGAAAATGGTGAAGACGATGGTGTCATCACCATTACACACCATTAGAGCAGTTAGTATTAACTATATAGCTGTCAATAACACCCCATTCTTTGATATCACTTTTCAGCTGACATAAACACACACCCTCATAGAACTAAAAAATCTAACTCAAAAACTCAGCTTATCATTACAACTATTACATGCTACGTGCCTACAGTTGACGGACAAAACAGAGCTTATGGATGTGCAGCATCAGCAAATATTACAGCACAGGAGCACAGGTGATTTTAGAGAAGGGTTGTTGTTTTGGCAGCTTATGTCCTGTGGTCCTAATAACCTATAAATGTCTAGAGCCACTTGGAAGAATGATATGCAAAGCAATTCTCTGATGCCACCTTTTGCAGGTGGCTTTTCCTTCAAACCAATGTTTGGTCGTCTTTAAGATGCATTAAGACATGACTGGGGATTTATTAAGCCAAGCCATAAAACTTACCCAGGAATAATGACCTCTCTGTAGGCTGCTATAGACATGGGTCCCATTTCCTTCAGCTCAAGTGTTTTGGTTTGACTTATTAAATCCCCAGCCATGTTCTTAGGTAAAGCTACCTCCAAAAGGTTGCTATTAACATTCTTGTTTCTGGAATTCTCATTGGAGCATGAATGGCCTATAAGTCTTCACACACCAACTCTCCTCAAGGAAGAAAAAAAATCTCTGTAACACAAGCAATTGGCATGCTGGCTTGCAGCGTGTTCTGGCACTTAACAGATCACGATTTCTGTTCCACCTCCCCGCTGTCTGCCTCGAGCTTCCTCTGATTCTCCTGCTGCTTCTGCCATGGCTGTGTTCTTGGTTTACCTTTTAGGGCCAGTGCCCCTGTAATGTGTCCTTCACCTATCCTTATCTGGCTTCATCTATTTAAGGTGTCTCTGCCCATTCACCTGGCTCTGAGCAACAAAGTAATTGCAAGTATATCAGTCTATTGTATCCTGTATTGACCTAAGCATGTTTTCTGACCTTATGTCTGCCTGACTCATGTGTACCTCACTTATTCTCCTGTGTATGACCCGGCCTGTCAACTCTATTTCAATACTGGCTACTGGCTATGGATTGAGGCCTGATCTCCCTCAGCTGTACTGTATCTTACTCGCCAGCTTTAGACTCATCTGCTCGGTTAGTTGTTATCTTTATTGGTAGGTAACACAGTAGGTCCACAGCTGTGGGGTCGTTACAGCCCCTTTGGTCCCAAAGCCATTTTTAAGCTTGCATTGGATGGACCAATAATAACAAATGAGCTTGGCATATTATGTGATCCTGAGAGCTTAGTGATACTAATTATGATAATTTGCCTGGAACGTCACTTTAAAATCAGTCCCGTGCAGCCTCTTTTTTCCCCATACAGAATACTTCACTGTGATTATAAAAATCTATTGATGCACAGATTGATTACATCTGTTTTTCAAGAGGAGTCAGAGATGGTAATAACATGCTGACATCATTACTTGTACCTCAGATTGAATTGTGAAGGAACAATAAAGCAGGCATGCTACACAGAGTTAAAAATAGATGCATTGTTTTTTTGTTCGTGAATAATATATCTTTTAACCCTTAGGCGACCCTGGACGTACCCGTACGTCCAGGGCCGACTCACCGCGTCTAGAGCGGGGCCGCGCCGCGGTCCCGGGTGCCGCTTGTAGCCCGGGACCGCGGATATTAGAGGGCACGATCACCGCGCCCGCTAATACAGTAATCGTATGCAGCTGTCAAAGTTTACAGCTGCATCCGATTACCGAATGCAGCCATTCCCTGGTGTTTAGTGGGAAGGATCGCTCCTCCGGGGCACATCTTACTCCTTCCGGGGTCAGCGCCGCAATGGCGCTGATCCCGGCTCGGCACTCGACTGCTTCCAGCTGCAGCAGCCGGAAGCAATCGATGTGCCTATCTCATCGATCTGTGCTGCATATCTATGCAGCACAGATCTGAATGAGAGATCAGTGCACTTATACTAGAAGTCCCCCAGGGGGGCTTCTAGTATATGTGTAAAAGTTAAAATAAAAGTGATGTTATTAGTAAAAAGCCCCCTCCCCTAATAAAAGTCAGAATCACCCCCCTTTTCCCATGTTATAAATAAAAATAAATAAATAAATAAACATGTTTGGTATCGCCACATGCGTAATCACCCAAACTATTAATTAATCACATTCCTGATCTCACACAGTAAACGGTGTAAGCGCAAAAAAATCCCAAAGTGCAAAATTGCGCATTTTTGGTCGCATCAAAACCCAGAAAAGTTGTAATAATAAGCGATCAAAAAGTCACATATGCGCAATCAAGGTACCGATAGAAAGTAAACATCAAGGCGCAAAAAATGACACCTCAAACAGCCCCATAGACCAATGGATAAAAGCGCTATAAGCCTGGGAATGGAGCGATTTTTAGGAACATATATTTGTTAGCAATGGTTTGAATTTTCTACAGGCCTTCAGATACAATGAAAGTTATACATGTTACATATCATTGTAATCTTAATGACTTGAGGAACATATATAACAAGTCAGTTCTACCCCAGGGCGAACAGCGTAAAAACGAATAACCCCCAAATAAAAGAAATGCATTTTTTTTTCCAATTTCACCACACTTTAAATTTTTTTCTAGTTTCGCAGTGTACTTTATGAAAAAAATTCAGCCAGTCATCGCAAAGTTCAATTAGTGGCGCAAAAAATAAGGGCTCATGTGGGTTTCTAGCTGGAAAAATGCAAGTGCTATGGCCTTTTAAGCACAAGGAGGGAAAAACAAAAATGCAAAAATTGAAATTGGCAGGGTCCTCTAAGGCAGTGATTTTCAACCAGTGTGCCGTGACACATGGTCGGGTGTGCCGCGGGGAAAGTTCCCCAAACTATGGTGCCCCTGTGAAACAGGAGAAAACAATGGGGGAGAGAAACCTGGGGATGGGGGAGAAACAGGGGAGAGAAGCAGGGGGGAGAGAAACATGGGGATGGGGGAGAGAAACAGTGGAGAGAAGCAGGGGGGAGAGAAGTTTGGTGGAGAGAAGCAAGGGGGAGAGAAGTATGATGGAGAGAAGCACAGGAGAGAAGCATGGTGGAGAGAAGCACAGGAGAGAAGCATGGAGGAGAGAAGTACAGGAGAGAAGCAGGGGGGAGAAGTATGGTTGAGAGAAGCACAGGAAAGAAGCACGGGGGAGAGAAGCACAGGAAAGAAGCATGGGGGAGAGAAGTACAGGAGAGAAGCAGGGGGGAGAAGTATGGTGGAGAGAAGCACAGGAGAGGAGCGGGGGGGAGAAGTATGGTGGAGCGAAGCAGGGGGGAGAAGTATGGTGGAGAGAAGCACAGGAGAGAAGCAGGGGGGAGAAGTATGGTGGAGAGAAGCACAGGAGAGAAGCAGGGGGGAGAAATATGGTGAAGAGAAGCACAGGGGAGAAGCAGGGGGAGAGAAGTATGGTGTAGAGAAGCACAGGAGAGAAGCATGGGGGAGAGAAGCACGGGAGAGAAGCAGGGGGGAGAAGTATGGTGGAGATAAGCACAGGAGAGAAGCACAGGGGGGAGAAGAAAACAGGCCCAGGTTTCACACTGAGTGAGTATAAATACATTTAGAATCTATATTATTAACTATATGTATAATATGTACTGTATTAGTGTCATTTTTTGCCATTTTGGTTGGTGGTGTGCCCCTGGATTTTTTAAGTATAAAAAGTGTGCCGCGGCTCAAAAAAGGTTGAAAATCACTGCTCTAAGGGTTAAATAGAAAATACAAAATTACATTTCAGCCTCTAGGCCATTTGTAGTATTACCTGTCATGGAGTTTGCCATTAGATATTTTGACAAGTTGTACTTTTATTTTATAATGTCCATTATATAAAAAGGACTGCTATTACAGAATCATAATTAATTCATTTGTTAGAAAAACAATGCCAGGTCAACATTGCTACATTACTAGTAATTAGTTATGTCCTACTTTGCAGCTCATAACTTTTTCATGATGTGACTCTTTTCTCAATGTCTAGGTGATATATTATTCGATGGCAGCTCAGAAATGTTAATACATGCTCAGAACGTGTTCACTAATAGTTCCTTGATTCAGACTGTGACAGAGCTGCCCCATAATTCCATAAACATAAGGCAGACTAATCCCTTTAGTTGACGGATTATTAAATGGGCAGACTCGATGAGTAATTGAGTTTTTCAGCTAATACTTTGCTTGGAATTTAAATGAAGAATGACTTGATATTTATGCTTTTGCACTTCTACAGCTCTTGTAATTGATTTATTATGGAATAACCTGTTGCATTGTTGACATTTTGCAGTAAGCTGTACAATGTCTTTATTCGCAGCAAGAAAGAATTGTATTTAAGTGCTTGTTTTACAAAATAGAAACTCTAGAACATGTACCGTATTTTTCGCTTTATAAGACGCACTTTTTTTCCTCCCAAAGTGGGAGGAAAATCTAAGTGCGTCTTATAAAACGAAGACGGCTCCCAAGCAGTGCAGAGCACCGCATGGAAGCTGTCCCACCCGCCTGCCCCCTGTACTGCCGCCCGCCCCCTGTACTGCCGCTCACTATGCATATGCATAGTGAGCGGCTCTGAGCGATCCCCTCCGCCCGCCCAGCCTGCCCCTCCATCGCCGCTCAGCTGAGCTGATCAGAAGCCCGGGAAAGTGCAATGAGCAGCACTTTCCTGGGCTCCTGATCGGCTGTCAGCTGAGCGAGCGAGCGGGCGGAGGTGGTCCCGGAACTCACCTGTCCGGCGGCCCCAGCAGCTCCTGTCTCCCGTCGGCCGTGCGCACTTCCGACATCCTCCGGGCACAGGCAGCGGGGTACAGAGACTGCCTGTGTCCTGGATGTGTTCTGCAGCCTCTATCATTCATGATAGAGGTTGCAGGACACTTCCGGCACAGGCAGCGTCTCTGTACCCCGCTGCCTGTGCCCGGAGGATGTCGGAAGTGCGCACGGCCGACGGGAGACAGGAGCTGCTGGGGCCGCCGGACAGGTGAGTTACTGGTTTGTTGTTTTAGGGGGGGAAATGGCTGCTATGGGGGGCACAGGGTACTAAGGGGGTCACTGGCTACTATGGGGGCACTGGCTACTATGGGGGTCACTGGCTACTATAGGGGCACTGGCTACTATGGGAGGATTGGCTACTATGAGGGGCACTGGCTACTATGAGGGGCACTGGCTACTATGGGGGGATTGGCTACTATGAGGGGCACTGGCTACTATGAGGGGCACTGGCTACTATGGGGGGATTGGCTACTATGAGGGGCACTGGCTACTATGAGGGGCACTGGCTACTATGAGGGGATTGGCTACTATGAGGGGATTGGCTACTATGAGGGGCACTGGCTACTATGGGGGGATTGGCTACTATGGGGGGCACTGGCTACTATGGGGGGCACTGGCTACTATGTGGGGCACTGGCTACTATGTGGGGCACTTTATGGGGGATTGGCTACTATGTGGGCACTATATGCTATCTCCAAACTGTGACAATGAGCAAAATATTTTTTTTTCTATTTTTCTCCCCTAAAATCAGGGTTGCGTCTTATCAAAAGGTGCGTCCTATAAAGCGAAAAATACGGTACTTAGCAGATGACAAAAAGTTATATTTGAATAAAAGAAATACAATTACAGAAATGGTAGCCTAGTAAGGTGCTTATTGTACATACATACACAAAGTCAGTATGCACATTATTAAAGTATTTTCCATAGACTACAGATAGTGTATTCTCAACAGTCCATAATTTTTGAATGCCTGAATCTCCTAAATGGATTCCAGTATGTATAAAAATGGGACAACAACATTAACATTGATAAAACATATAAACTTCCAGCTGCCCTGCTCAGTTTGGAACCTAAGCTATAATCTCTAACCTACCTACATGACTGTGCTTCCAATATATACATTAACTCACAACTGTTAAATTATTGGATAAATTCTATATTTTCATATTAGTAAAAAAGCTCTCCCTGCTTTATCTATATCATATATTAAGGTCACTTCAATGGGCATTTCCATCTAGGGATTTATCTAATTCCAAAGCACTAAATTCTGTTTCACTAGCTAGATTGTTGGTGGGGTGTCCTCTGCTGAGTGGCAGTTCAGACAAGTGGCATCATAACACTGCTTGCCTGAACATATGCACTCCTGATGCTGATCTATAGTGTGTATGGATCAGCATTAGACATTAAAGAAAATCCCAGGAACATAACTAGGAAAGGCTGGGTCCTATTGAAACTATTGAATGGGACCTGACCAGCTAAATAAAAACACTAGTATCAGAACATTGGGTGCTGGTCACAATAAAGGTCTTATTACATGTAGCAATTTATTAGGTGAATATGCCAATATTGGCATGTGTAATATAGCCAGTGAACAGCCATCAAAAAAAGGAAATGCTTTTTTTCCTTAGGTAATTACTTAGTTCTGTCCTGTCAAAACACTGCTTGTTGGCCGCACAACTACATGTGTAATAGGGCATGTGCAGCTGATAAACACAACAGCAAAGGGCCGCATGAATGATCCAGTGATCATTCATGCAGCCCTTCCTGCATGGGGGTCAAGCCTCTAAAAGAATACCAATCTACAGCAGGGCAGTTATATGAATATTCTTATTGCTCTAATTACCTATATCTCCAAAATAGTACAAAGAATTGGGATAAGTAAGGTAACATTGAAATCAGCAGCATTCGCCCGATAGCCCCATACAAGCAAGTTTGTATGCCTAAACCTGCTGTTATTTTCCCTTTAAAGGTTGCCCAGGATTAGAAAAAAATACTGTAGCTGATTAATTGTATAAAAAAAACCAAAACAGCACCACACCTGTCCTTGGGTCACATTGAAACTTGGCTTTATTTATTTTATTGGAACTGAGTTGCAATACCACACACAGGCTGAGAGTGATGCTATTACTAGAAGAAAGCAACTATGCTTTTTTTCTAATCTTGGAAATCCCCTTAACTTCTTGAGATCAGTAGTGTTTTTTTCACGGTAAGGCCACATGGCCAATCACACAAACTACAAACACAAATGTTGTAAGGGACTTTGAAAACCAGAATTTCTGCAGAGAAAATGCATCAGGTTACGCTAATGAAAGTATGGATGGATTCTCCTGGGAAAGCTAGATGGATAGAACAAACTATCTCCCCTGTTGTTGAAGATAAATGATGCTGTCATTCAGACTTCCTCTAGTCATGGTTGGAAGTGGCATTAAAATGCCTGGCTTCTCAAGGTTGCAGAACAATCATCCAGCCTCAGAAGACGCACACACACATCCCAATACTCTATAAAAACCCTTGTCCTGTTTAATTACAATGAAACCCCATACTGTTCTTATGATAATTTTGCTTACATTAGTTCTATAACTAGTATAATGAGTAATTGGAAAATGCATGTTGCCATATCTAGTTGGAATTATGTAGGTATTTTGTGTATTACTGTATACATAAAAGTTGTGAAATAGCTTTTATCATGGGGTGTTGTATTACTGTAGTGGGCATTACTTTATAATCTGTTCTCAGTATACAAAGAAATCAGTTGTCTGTGTAGAATTGAGGAGCGTGAGACCATATGATTTTTTACTTTACCATCTGTTATCTCCACCATGACATTGTTGTTAGAATTACTGCCATAGGTATTGATCTGGGAAATGTGTACATTTAAGATTTTTTTCTCCTTGTTTGAAGTATAATGTACCTTGTCACTTTCTTTTCAAAACTTAACCCAAATATATCTGTAGATTATTAGTTGTCTTTACATGAAACTGTCACTAACATCTAGAAAAGAGAACACAACGCTCCATAATTTCCTTAGTAGAGTTGATGGATGAGTTAAAACCCGGTGATGTGCCTATCTGATTACATTGCATGCTTCACACTTCTATACAACAATGAAAGGAAAGGTAAAAAAAAAAAAGGCAAGTCCAGTCAAGCTAATATTCCGGGAGACAGATACAGTATGTATAGTTTAATCCTTTTTGCCACTACATGTTGTGGCTTTGGACTGGTGGTTTCATCAGGTACCAATATATAACCAAGGACAAGTTGAGATAAATTAAAATTAAATTGATACACCAGAATTCATTTAAATTTCATTAATACACAAATAACCAACATGTGGTCACTAGCTAGAACATAGGGGCTGCTGCACAGAAGAAAGCTATTTGCCCCTTCATCTCTGTTACTGGGAGCTGAATTTTGTACTATTAGTAGTTCACAGAGTTCAGTTCCCTGTAGCAGAGATGGAAGGGCAGAGCACCTGCTCCTGTGCAGCAACTCCTTTATTCTAGCTATTGACGGGGTTCTCAGCAGCCGGACCCCAACCGATATACACCTCTGACATGTCGCTATGACATGTCAGACGTTTTTTTAAATTGGTAGTTAAACTTTAAGGTCTATTGGTTTAGAAAGTTTAGTCTGTAACTGAATTGAAAACTGTCTTAATAATCTTACCCAGAGAGTGGTGGTCAAGGACTAAGCACAAGATACAAGGGTGAGCTGACTGCAACCTGCTTTCTACTTTTTAGTACAGTGCAGGCTGACTTTAAGACACATTAAGTGTTTGGGCGTGCACTTGGCAAGTGAGGTTCAATGTGGATAAATTTAAAGTTAAGCACCTGGATACTAATAACCCACATGGCTACATAACCCTCTTTGTCCTAGGGGGAGTTACACTGGGAGAGTCACTAGTAGAGAAGGATCTGGGTGTACTTGTAGATAATCGACTACAGAACAGCACACAATGTCAGTCAGCGGCTTCTAAGGCCAGCAGGATATTGTCATGCATTAAGACAGGCATGGACTCTCGGGACAGGGAGGAATTGTAAGGGAATTTAATCAAAAAGGTGGACAAAATGTTCATTGGGAACAGTGTTCATGGCTGTTGGTATCGTGTTTAGAACAGTATAGTTACTTCCTGCTATGCGCTTTGTAGGGTTTTTTTATATGATCTCAGATAAGTATGATTATTTTGATTACATGTACTGTATATTGCTCTGTGCCACTATCATATTCCTTGGCAAAATTCTTTTGATGTTAAATATTTATTAAAGATGATATCTATCTTTATTCTCATCATGATGCCATCTTTTGTCATTCTCCAACGGATTCTGATGTTGCCCATTTATTTTTTTAATTAATTCTTGTGATGTGTATATTCCCCAGCTGCAAGGGATTACACCCAGGCTTTTACAAAAAGTTTGGTTTGGTCATGAGCCAACTATTTTGCAAACGAACATCGATTTGGGAAGTTTGGTTAGGTTATGTCTATTTGTAATGCTTCTTTTGCCCTTTAGTGATGCTGAAGTAGAACTTAGGAAGATATATATAATGTGTGTTTGCTACACCCTACTCTGGATATTAGGAGATATTGAGGAGTGTATACTCCGAGTGCACTACTATTCTGACGCCCAACAATAATGCAAAGTGTAAATAGTATGTAGGCTCTCAAGGAGTAGGTCCTATATATCTAATGTTTGTGGAAGGCAAATTGATTGCAGAGAGGTATTTAACGTTAAAAAATATCACATCTTTATCTTCTTAAAAACAATATAAAAAATTCCATGAATTCATATCTCATAAACATAATCATGTTGAACGAATCATAACTAAGTGAGCGAACCGGGTTCGAGTCAATCCAAACCCGAACGTTCGGCATTTGATTAGCGGGGGCTGCTGAAGTTGGATAAAGCTCTAAGGTTGTCTGGAAAACATGGATACAGCCAATGACTATATCCATCATTTCCACATAGCCTTAGGGCTTTATCCAAGTTCAGCAGCCACCGCTAATCAAATGCCGAAAGTTCGGGTTCGGATTGACTCGAGCATGCTCGAGGTTCGCTCATCTCTAATCATAACAAACAAATCACAAATAGCTCAGTTTTTATGAACTGAGCTATTTGTGATTTGTTTGTTATGATTCGTTCTACATGATTATGTTTATGAGATATGAATTTATGGATTTTTTTATATTGTTTTTAAGAAGATAAAGATGTGATATTTTTTAACCTCTCTGCAATCAATTCGCCTTACACAAACATTAGATATATAGGACCTACTCTTTGAGAGCCTACATACCATTTAAACTTTGAAGTAGAACTTAACATACACTGCCAGGTCCCCTCACAGATATAGCTACTACTGGGGATTCCTCAAGTGAATGAACCAGATCCTATTTGACAAGATTAGATACATCTTATAAAGGCAAATCCAGTATAACAGGATTTTAATTAATTATACATGACATTTTATGGTATATTAGCATAGAACATTACAGCAACTATACTACAAGCACTTATTGCTTATTAAAATCTATAGTAATATTATAGACATGTAGACCAAAGCAAGCACATTATTATTTTTTATTGAACATAGCATCTTCCTAAATTAATTCATTTCTATATTTGTAATGACAGCTTCTCAAAGTCATTCAATCTGTTGCATTAATCTCAAAAAGACAAAACTGGGCTAATGTGCTCCAGGCGTGAAATATGTTATATTGGGTTGCCAAATTCATGTATTTTCACCCTTCACTGCTAAATGTGTAATTTCTTTTGATGTTCAATTATGACTATGTATGGGTTTCTGTAAATAAAATTGACATTATGTTAATCCAATACAAAAACTTTTTAGTATTCAGTAAAACAATTCCTTGCAATAAGGCGTTACTTACAGCAATCTCATGCATATGTATAGCATTCATGTATATGAATGAAATAATTAAGCTCATATGAAGTGAAAACTATAGTAGAGATGGGGTGCACAAAGTCGAGCAGTTGCCCATAGTAATCTTTTAGAGCACTTTTATTTTTCTAGAGAAAATTTGAAAAATCCTTACAGATGAATATTGTATTTTCTGGCGTATTAGACGACCCCTGACTTTTTAAAAGATTTTGAGGGGTTCTCCTTTTACGCCGGAAAATGTTAACCCCTGCCTATTTGCAGCAGGGTTTACTAGCTGGAGCCCTGCTGCGGTCAGGCAGGGGTTAACTGAAGCTGAACAATTAAAAAAAAATTCAACTCACCTGTGACCCGTTCCCGGCAGCCGCGCGTCAACTGCCAAGTTGCCAGCGCAGGCAGTGTGATCACACTGTCTGCTCCAGAGGCCTCAGACGCTCTCCCGGCAGCAAGGCATCTTATCGGAGAAGCTCGGAGACGCTCAGCTGCTGGGAGAACTTTGCGAGAATGGCAGAGGGACCAGAAGTTACTGAAGCCTCTGTCATTCTCCCTAAGCTTTTTCGGCAGCCAAGCTTCTCTGATGAGATGCTCGGCTGCTTGGAGAACTTCTGCTTTTTTATAGGGGTCGCCGCATATGGTGGGATGTGCCCGTTTTTGAGTTCCCCCACCATATGTGGCGACTATACCTAGCTTTTAAGATGACCCCCGACTTTCATGAAAATTTTTTGGAGTTAAAAAGTCGTCTTTTACACCAGAAAATACGGTAAACTGAAACCATTAAACCTGGACTTGGTCTAAACTTTGCTAAAAGTTCAGATTGGCACAAACTCAAACCTTTGGCAGTTTCTTTTAGTCGAAACTGCTAAAACAGCCCCAACCATTTGTCAATGTGGATTAGAGGAGTCACATGACCTTTAGGGTAGCCCATGATGCCTTGCAAACAGTTCTCTCATCTAATCAGGAGGCAGTATAAAAGAGATATAAGAAAACTTTAAGTGGCTATGTACATAACTTTGTGTTACATCTCTTCTGAAAAAGCATTGCATAGAGGGTATTTTGTGACTTTTGTGCAGAGTCCATATAATAACAAATTCGATTGTACCAGTTTATATTTGTAGTACACTAATTTTTGAGAAAAAGCCTTACATTGAGGGGTTTCTGTCGCTTTTATGGAAGCCAATTCTGTTGCTGCTCCCTAAAATGCGTTATGTCTTGATGCCTTGTAAAAACTGCATTTATACTTTAATTTCCAGGCACAAAACTCCCCCAAAAATCTCCCAACTTCTGAACCATTTGAAAACAGTCATTGCTTCTTACAATAATTCTAATTGCTGATTAAAAAAAAACAAAAAAACATCAGGCATCTGGCACAAAAAATCCACTACTGGAGTGTTTTTAAACAAGCTATTAAAGGGCTACTCCAGGTATTCAAATTTTTTATATATATATTTATATATAATTGGCTGAGTGGGGTATCATCCCCAAGATGAGTCTCTGAGGTAATGGGCAGGGTGTTCATCCGGGGACCCAAAGATGTGACAGGAGGCTCCAGAGGGAGTGATAGGTAAGAATACACTGTTTATTATTTCCCGTGCTGTCAAATTTATCATCTCTGCTGATGGATATTAGAAGCGGTAGCAAACCATAGCACTCCAGCAGTTATAAGATTCATTGAGTGTGAAACTTTGTGATACAAACTATACTGACTGAATAACAGAGCTTACTGGCTGCAATTTACCCCTCCTCTCCCCATAGAAAACACAGGAACGTTCAGCAGTGCTTAACGTCCATGTGTATAGGATGGGAGAGAGAACTGTCAACTAAGCTGACAGTTAAAATGACTCTGTCACCCCCTTTTTGCAGACTTCTCTACACAGGTGTAAAAGGTAAATTTAGCCGTTTTCCTGCCTTATTTTATATCATACGTCATGGTGCTTGTTCCAGTAAAAAGTGATCTTTTATCATCAGCGGATTGTGCTACCTGGGCAGGACTTTGCAACCACAGCGCCACTTTGCCCCCACCCTCCCTCCACACACCTGTATACCTGGGTAGAGAAGTCATAATGCAAAAAGGGGGTGCAGTGTCACTTTAAATAAGGGGTGTGTCCACCCTAACTCTTTGTCATTGTTTGCTTTGTGTGCTACTGTGGTGATATATTTGCTTTAATGGGCTACTAAGGAGATTCAAATCAACTGGTGCCAGAAAGTTATACCGATTTTTACATTATGCCTTCTAATAATTATCAGCTGCAGTAAGGGGTGTATTCTTACCAGCCAGACACGGTGCTCTCTGCTACCACCTGTGTCTATGCCAGAAACTGCACAGGGCAGTACAAAAATCCCATAGCAAACCTCTCATGCTCTGGACAGTTCCTGACATGGACAGAGGTGGCAGTACAGAGCACCGTGTAAGACTGGAAACCACATGACTTTCTCTGAGGTACATAGCAGATAATACAAACTTTTTTTTAATAGGGTTAATTGACAAAGTTGTATACTTTTCTGGCACCAGGTGATTTGAAAATCCCCCCCCCCCCCCCCTCAGTAAGGACCTATTGGTGTCTGAACCAGAACTGACAAACCACATGTGGTCTTTCCTTAATGGGGTACTTAGGGGAAAAAATTAAATCAATTGGAGCCACAAAGTTAAACAGATTTGTAAATGACTTCTATTTAAAAATTTCAAGTCTTCCAGTACTTTTCAGTTGATGTATGTCCTGCAGGAAGTGGAGTTTTCTTTCCAGTCTGACACTGTTCTCTGCTGTAACCTTTGTCCATGTCAGGAACTGTCCAGAGTTTTTTTTTAGGGTAGCTTCACACATACCGTATCGCAGTGTATTTTCTGCTGTGAATCTGCAGCAAATTTGACGAAATGAATGAACACTGCATCAAATCTGCACCATCAAATCCGCTGCGGATCCACAGCAGATCCGTAGCAGATTTTACAGTGCAGATTTGATGCTGTGATCATTCATTTCGTCAAATCTGCTGCTGATCCGCTGCAGAAAATCCACTGTGATACGGTACGTGTTAAGCTACCCTTATAGGGATTTGCTGTTGCTCTGGACAGTTCCTGATAGTGTTTTAACCCTGTGAGTGCTGGTGAGCAGTGTTTTGGGGTGAATTTGTGCTTTCTCTTTATTTGAAAGGTGGTGGCAGCGTGTGTTTGGAGGTGCATGGACTGTGTTGGGGTGTGATTTATGCTCAATATGCCACCTAAGTAAAAGGTGTGTGCAAGATTGGGTGAGTGGAAATAGATTAACCCCTTACAGTGGCATCCACGTACTGGTAAGTGTGTAAATGACAAGAAGTCATTTACAAAGCTTTCTGACACTAGTTGATTTGAAAACCCCTAAGTAACCCTTTAAGCAGGAGTGACTGATGCTCAATGTAATTGATGACCTGATGCCCAAAGGCTACACAGCCTAAATAATAATATTATTTTGTGGCAATATGAACATTTCTATGTCAAACATATTTCTAACTGGTAGATTGTACAGCCTTGGCACTGGGGTAAAAATGAAATCCTTGTTGCACATTCTTTGTTTCAGCTGATGCATGAAAGAAATAGTTAAATCATTTTCACTTTGCTCCGTCTTATGTTATTTTGAAGCTTACTGAACCAATGTGACCTGTGGTTTGCTGTAGATAATAGCACTGAGTGTGTCTATTCTCTACATTATTATGACACACAACTCTGGAAATGTCTCTAATTAATGTTCAATGAACCCTGACACATGTCAGTTTAGCCCTTTTCAAAATGTTATTTTGGCACAATGTCCCATGCCATCTTAGAGTCACACAATAAAAAAGGATGCCTAGAGCAATATAAAATGTTATCCCTTCATGACTTTATTGTACATATAAAATATAGCATAAAATGCAACATTATTTATAGCAAATGCCAAGAAATAAAAACTATAACCTGCATGAGCATAGCATTGCTTGAGTTACTTTGATATATATCTTGCATTAGTATTTTACATTTTTGGTGACCTATAAGATGGAAAAAAAAATATTTTTATTGTCTCTTTGCTTAACCCTTTGAGGACCAGGCCCAAAGTGACCCAGTGGACCGCGCAAATTTTGATCTTTGCGCTTTCGTTTTTCCCTCCTCCCCTTCTAAGAGCTCTAGCACTTTCAGTTTTCTATTTACAAGGCCATGTAATGGCTTGTTTGTTACAGGAATAGTTGTACTGTGTAATGGCGTCTTTAATTTTACCATAACATGTATGATGGAGCCCCAAATATATTATTTATGAAGATATAAATAGGTGAAATCGTAAAAAAGCAATGCAATATGGTAACGTTTGGGGGGTTCCTGTGTCTACGTAATGCACTATATGGTAAATGCAACATGATACCATTATTCTATAGGTCAGTCCGAACACAACCATATGCAGGTTTACACAGATTATCTAATGTTATATATATTTTTTTTAATGAAATCCTTTTTTTTGGCAATTAAACATTAATAAAATGGGCCTATTGTGACGCTTATAACAGTTTTATTTTTTCACCTACGGGGCTGTATGGGGTGTCATTTTTTCCGCCATGATCTCTAGTTTTTATTAATACCATATTTGTGAAGATCTGATGTTTTGATCACTTTTTATAAAAAAATATTTTATATATAATGTAACATAAAATCGGTAATCCGCACACTTTTATTCCTCTTTTCGTCTACGCCTTTCACCTTTCGCAATGACGCTTGTTTATTTTAATAGATCGGACAGTTACACACGCTACGGTATATTATATGTTTATTTATTTATTTTTATATGTTTTATTTATATAATGGGAAAGGGGGTGATTTAGACTTTAGACTTATTGGGGGAGGGGTTTTGGGGTAGTGTGTTAGTGATTTTTAACTTTTTTTTTTACACATTTTAAGTCCCTTTGGGGGAATTTTACATACATTGCTTTCATTTCCATCACTGATCATTGCTATGCCATAGACATAGCATTGATCAGTGTTATCAGCGCTCTGCTCATTGAGCCTGCCTGTGCAGGCTCAGTGACCAGAGCGCCGATCGGACCGCACGGAGGCAGGTGAGAGGCCTACGGCGGTCTGTTTTACCGATCGGTAAGTGACAGGCACTGTCGGACTGGAGTGCCTTGGGCCCACCAGGGGAAATCATTCTTGGGGCCCACCCTTCTGCCACCATACTTATGTATGGTAACATTAATAAGGGTACATTAATACGGCGTGATATGGGGCAGCATAGGGCTGCAAATGATTGCTAATCAGCAGGGCAGGGGATGTGCAGCCGACAGCAATGATCTTTACAGCCGCACAAAAGATCAAATCAGCCGACTAAGGGGCATTTGCTTGCATGTCAGCAGATCTCTGGCACTTTTTTTTTTTTAAACATATTTTATTAGAGTTTTCAAGGAGATACAATAGTGTAAAGAAGAGCATATATCCGTTACAATCTGGCAAAGACAGAGAAAATCTACAATTAACATTTGACAGAGAGAGAAGTTGGCAGAATGCACACAATTTATAATGCATAACTATAAACTATCTCATGGTATTACTGCACATCTGCATTAGTGAAGAGTAGCCCTTTGAGGCACCAAGAGACGCGTACACGCCCAACCTGGGGTATATAAGCTTTACCCGGGTCTCGGTTATTAAGAATAGCTCAAGTTGTCCATAAAATATAGAAATATTTTCCGCCACCTGCGGACGATCAAAAGCCAACCTTAAACCTTAACACCATAACTACAAACATAGAACCTAGTCCAGTTCATATTGCCATTGAAATAAAATTATCGTTTCATAGTACACACTCATGTATACCCAGTCTGAGTGTGCTGCGACAGATTGGCTTAGAGTGAGTGAGGCATAAATGTGTTTAAATGAAAGGAATGTGTAAGAAACCTTGGGAGGGAGGGGAGGGGGGGCAGGCTGTTGGTCGCCCAGGATGAAAACCCCAGAAGATCCTCAAGTAAGTTACGGGTAAGAATGAATGCTTGTTAGCTGGGGGCATTAAGTTTAAGGTTCCCTAGAGACGCACTTAGATCTGCCTGACAGTACCAGGTGGTCAGTTTGAAATGTTGCATCAGCTGACATCTTTTCGTGGCTGACTCCCAGGCCTGTATATATGACTGCCATTTAGTAAAGAATTTTTTTGTCAGCTTCTCCTTTTTCTGAAGTGTGGCAAGCAGCTCATGTTGTAACACTACGTCCATATATTCCTGTATCTCTCCCATCGATGGAACTGAGGGTTGTAACCAGTGTCTGAGTATGCATTTAAGAGCAACTATGAGAAATAGGTGTATCCCTTTATTAGCTATCATGGGCCTATTGGGATCCTGTAAGTCAGCAGAAGTATAGTGAAGTATGTAAGCTAGGGGATCCAGTGGTATGTCCACATGCCAGATTTTATGTATAGTTGTTTTTACTTCCGACCATACCTTCTGCACGTCCTCACAGAGCCATACACAATGCAGTAAATCCGCTTTCGGAAGTTTGCATTTCGGACATTTATCCAAATGGACAATGTGGATGTCTCTGTAAGGTAAGTCGAAAGCATAGGTTGCTTTGTGCACCAATCTCAGGTGTGATTCCCTTAATGTTTTGCTCACCGTAGCTTGGCGCACAAATAAGATGCCTTTTCTTATTTTATCTGGCAGATCATCAGTAGTGATCAGATTAGCCCATTTGGACAGTGCCTTATGAGATTCCTTTTTCTGGAATTCCTCTTTCAGAGACCTATAAATATGGGATAGGGAATCATGTCTAGTCGCAGGGCCTATCAGTGGGTCAAATTTGTTAGACTTTTCTAGCTGAGCACAATTGGCCGCCATGGCCTTAAAGTGGGACTGTAGTTGCATAAATTGCCATGATTGTGGCTTAGACAGATTAAATTTTGAGGAGCAATTCTCCCATGTCAGGAATGACCCAGCCTGGAGGTCTAGTAAGTCCCCAAGATAGTTAACATTATGATCTCTCCATTCTTTGTAAAATTTATTCGCGGTACCCTGCTGGAAAGAGGGGGCGCCCCACAAAGGGCAATATTTAGATACACTATATGGTAGGTTATAAATCTTTCTGACCTCCTTCCAGGCTGCAATGGTGTCTATCAGAAGTGGGCTAGATCTAACGGTTCTTGGGATACTGGCGAATTTGGTGTGTAGTAGTGCTCTCAATGACCAAGTTAACACTAATTGGCATTCTAGTGCGTAATTGGAATGACGACTCGTTTGGTGTATCCAGTCCCTCACATGTCTGAACATGGCTGCTAGATTGTACAACCGGATATGTGACAGTTGGGTACCTCCATCACTCTTGGGCAAAAACAAAGTCTCATCGGAAATGCGAGGCCTTTTGCCATTCCATATGAATTTAATAAATAAACTGCGTAGTTTAGTATGGTCTACATGTCTTATGAGAAGGGGGATCGTTTGCATAGGATAGAGCAATTTGGGGAATGTCATCATTTTCAACAGGTGTATCCGGCCCAAGAGCGAGAGAGGTAGGGATGTCCATCGTGTCAGTTCGTGTTCTATTTTTTTGATTAGTGGGGGGTAGTTTAGATTATACAGTGACAGTGGCGTCTTACCTATTTTGATGCCTAAGTAGGTTATGTGTGAATGGTTCACTAATATAGGAGAGGGTATGTCCCGGTGATTTAGGTTACAATTTAGGGGCAGGAGCTGGCATTTCCCTACATTTATTTTGTATCCTGAAAAAGTCCCAAAATGACTAATAGTGTCAAGAAGTGACGACAGATGTTCTCTGGGCGACTCCAAAAATACAAGTGTGTCATCGGCGAAACAGGCGAGTTTCACCTCCTGGTTTCCTATGCCTATTCCCTGAAATGTGTCAGAGTGGATGAGATGGTGGGCCAGGGGCTCTATAGCCAGATTAAACAATAGTGGGGAAAGTGGACATCCCTGTCTGGTGCCCTTCTGAAGAGGAAAGGCCTCAGACAGGGTCCCCGGTGTGTGGATCCTGGCTTTGGGGGTTGAGTATATCAACTTTAGGAACCCACAAAAATTACCTTAGATGCCAAATTTATCAAGTGTCAAGTCCAGCCAGGCCCAGCTGACGTTGTCAAAAGCTTTCTCAGCATCCACCACAAAGAGAGCCGGGGCCTGGCTGGAGTAAGCGCGATTGCCAACAGCTGTCTGGACTGCTAGTACAGTCCGTATGTTTGTGACAGCAGACCGTCCGGCTACAAAGCCTGACTGATGCGGGCCCACCAAGCCTGGCAGCAGAGAACCTAATCTAGAGGCCAATATCTTGGACAAAAGTTTAATGTCCTGATTTAGCAAAGATATTGGTCTGTAAGACTCAGGAAGATGTGGGTCTTTGCCCGGTTTGTGAAGGACCTTAATATGGGCCACGTCGCCCGATGCTAGTTTCTTCCCATCTAAGAAAATGGCATTGAATAGATCCACCAGCGCCTTTGAGGAGTGCTCTAGGAGTATCTTATTATATTCACCTGAAAGTCCGTCAGGGCCCGGGGCTTTGTGATTGTGCAGAGATTTTATAGTGATGTTGACCTCCTCAGGCGAGATGGGTGCATTCAATGTTAATAGTGCTTCCTCAGTGAGTTTGGGCAAGTTTAGAGTTGCCAGGAAGCGTGCACCTGCATTGAAGTCTAAGGGACCCTGGGAGTATAGGTCTTTGTAGAAGTCCCTAAGGATTCCAGAAATGTCTTTCGGCTCCCTGTGCAACACCCCTGAGTTGTCTCTGAGAGAACCGATGTGTTCAGGTTTACGTCTACCCCTAGCCAAGTTTGCCAGCATTTTTCCGGCTTTATTGCCAAACCTGTATAGTTCAGCGTCAAGCTGGTCTCTGCGTATATTTTCCAGCCGGTCTTGTGCTATATCAAAATTCTGCTTAGCTGCAGTCCAAGAATCTCTGTTCTCTTGGGTAGGGGTAGACAGAAACCTAGTATAGGCAAGTCTAAGGACCGCAGTAGTGTCATTGTAGGCCTGTGAGGCTTTTTTCTTGTATGCCGCTACATATGCTATTATTCTACCCCTTATAACCGCCTTGGACGCCTCCCAAAATAAAACCGGGTCTGATGTATGTTCTGCGTTATCCCTGGAATACTCTAACCACCAGTGTTGTAGGAGTTGTTGGAATTCAGTGTCACCTGCTAGATAAGTTGGAAATCGCCACAATCTGTCCACTCCTCTGGGAATGTCCTCTCTGAGAGTAATGCTCACTGGCGCGTGATCTGATATGACCAGGTCGTGGATATGTGTCTCGGTAGTTTTATCTAGGAGAGAAGGAGAGATGAGAAAAAAGTCCAGGCGGGACCAGGCTTCCCTGGCATGGGAAAAATGTGTAAATTCTCTTTCAGCAGGGGAGAAATGACGCCACACATCTATCAATGAATTAGAGGTCATTAGGGGTTGAACGTACAAGTCAGCCTGCCCACTAGTGCTGGACACCATCCTTGACCTCTTACGGTCCTCATCTGTGTTAACTACTGAGTTGAAGTCCCCACCAAGTATTTTACCGGATTCACCATCCTGTAATAAAGTAGATTCCACTTTCTGAAAAAACGGGCGCCTGTTTGAGTTAGGGGCATAAATGTTATACAAAGAAAGTCTACCGGATGGTGTATCCAATAATATCGTGTGCAACCTCCCCTCAACATCCTGGGTCTACTTAATAACAGAGTAACGGAGATTTTTATGCAATAACGGTAATGTTCCACCCTTGTTCTCCACTGCCGGGGAACCAAACGTCTCACCCACCCACAGTCTATTCATGCGGAAGAAGTCCGCCTCTGTTAAATGGGTCTCCTGCAACATGGCAATATCTGCCTTTAAGCGACAGAGATGACGTAATACTTTGATTCTCTTAGATGGGGATCGCAATCCCTTTACATTCCAAGTGATAATGTTCATACTAGCAATACCATGGGGGGAATAAGGGGTAGGGTGAGACGTTTAGTATATCCGAATCAGACCGTGAAAGAGACAGAGGGCAACATAGTGCGCAACAGATTGGCAACGTCGTGGACTGGACTGTATAAACTACATAAACGAAGAACCACATGACAAACTTAACAAACATAAGAAAAGCGAAATTGCTAACATTGCGAGAGAAGTTATTTTCTGAGACTTCACTTTTTTTGCGGAACCTGGGTGGGCCTCGCATACCCACTCCTACGTATAGTACTATGGTTTCAAGAGCGGTCACAGATCGGTCTTTGCCGTCTCCTGACAGAGAGGTCTAATAGCAATGCAGCAGACATTAAGCAGTAAGCCAAGAGGCTGCATTAAAGGTCATACGCTGTGTAGGGAAACACATACGGGTTCTAAAGACATACCCCGTATAGAAAATATAACCTAGCTATAACATGTTATCTAGTCCTATGAGAGAGTACACAAAAACATATATAAAGTGAAGCATATCATGAAATGGTGTAACCAATACTCATGCTATAAGTAGAGATTTCGGTCCATCGAGTCTTGGGATGCTGGAGGGCTATTTAGCCTGCGTCGTTTGGAGGTATCTTGTGGTGCAGTCGCTGCCTTTATACCGACGAAGTGCGCTGCATCATCAGGATTGTGGAAGATCTCAGAAGTTCCGTCTGCCCTGAAGATCCGGAGTGTAGCAGGAAACTGGAGTGCAAATCGGATATGTCGTTTGACAAGTTCAGTGCATAGAGGTGCAAAAGCTTTTCTGCGCTTGGCAACATCTGCTGAAAAGTCATTAAAGATTAACACTTTGTGGCCCCTGACAATGGTGTCTGTCTGGTGTTTCTTATATGCTTGCAGGATGGCGAATTTGTCGGAATAGTTGAGATATTTTACAATAACCTGTCTAGGTTTGGGCTGAGAATTGTTGGTAGCTGAGGTGCGGGGCGGACCTAGCCTGTGAGCCCTCTCCACCAAGTATACTGCAGACATTCCCAAAGCCTGAGGCAATTCCTCAGCAAAAGATTTTGTGGAGGCATGTAATTGCAATGGATTCCGGTAGTCAGACAATCCTCAGATTGCTCCTTCTGGAGCGATTTTCTAAGTCTTCAGTTTTGTCCTGTAAAGTTTTAATCATGCGGGCTGACTGCTGCAATTTTGCTTTAGCATATGTCAGTTCTGATTCTACTGCATCCAGTCTCTCCCCCAAGTCAGAAATCTGCCCTGTATGCTTTTCTATCTCCCCATGCATCTGTGTCAGGGCTGAGGTAATGGTCGTCTCCAGGGAGGCTCTGAGGTCTGGGGCAAGGATTTTTGCTACTTCTATGGCAAGAGACTTACATGAGAGCTGCAAGCCCGGTATGAGGGTGTCTCCCGTGTCATCCACCACCACTTCTGGAGCTTGTGAGGAAGAGAGCTGCGCCATAGGAGTCGACGGCCCCTCGTGGTCAGCGGCAGTCGGCACCATCTTGGACTTAGTCTTGGTGCGCTGCTGTAATGCTGCTGCCTGTGCCGGATCTCCTCCCCGCTGTACAAACTTCTCCATCAGGAGATTATGATGTCCGTGAGTCCTTCTCTCACTAAGGATCCCACTTTGGAAGGTAACTGCGCGGGGGGGACAGATATGTGTCAGGGTCCGGGACGGAGCTGCTCCCTCACGCTACCACCATCCGCGCGCCGGAACCGGAAGTCCATCTCTGGCACTTTTACATGGGCCGATCATCGGATGAATAGATTTCCTAGGAGCACTTGTTACCAATTATTGGCTGGTGTAATTGGGCTATAAGACAATTTTCTTTGCATGATAACACTGTATACTTGGATACAAGTCATACAGCTACCAATAACACCAGTATACAAAGTGCAAATATCCCCACACATATTACCGCTATACAGTAACTGACAAAATCCTGTATATCAAGACCGATATTACCAATAAACCAGTATACAGGAGGGAAATAGTATCACTATACATATTACCGCTATACTGTTACAGACCAAATCCTGAATACTATGACCAATATTACCAGTACACAAGGGGGAAATATTACCGCCACACCACAACCATCACTGCCATATTGTTACTGACCAAATCTGGTATACTAAGACCAATGAACACCGCATCAGATTACAAGTAACAAATAATACCACCACATACTGACTAACACCACCACATACTGATTAACACCACCGCTGCTACTGAATAAAATCCTCTGAACAAAGATCAATATCCCCTCATACAGTCATAAAGAGCTAGCCCCAGCTCTACACCATATACATTACAGTGCACATAGATTTAGCGACTCACAGGGGACGTCTTCTCTGATCAGAGTTCTTCCCGTTTCATCTTCTTCTCTATCTGCCCTGGGCCGTTATGAGAACTTTTCAAAGCCACGAATCCACAAAATCTGCCAGATAAATATATTAGGCTCCTCACTCTGTCACCATCCTCATCTCTCTACAAACTGCACATCTGTATTGGCCCCTTTACACCTTCTCTCAGTGGTTAGCCCTGACTATTTGTAGCGTGTGTGTGTGTGTGTGTGTGTTTGTGTGTATGTATATATATATATATAATGTGTAGACACCTTGTAGATGGCCCCTTGTTCAGTCCTCCATATAGATGGCCCTGTGTGCCTCTACTATAGTAGAGAGCCCCCTCTGTGTAATCCCTTTATAGTAGATGACAACCTCTGTGCATTCCCTATATCAGTGGTAGGGAACCTCAGCTCTCCAGCTGTTGCAAAACTGCAACTCCCATCATGCCTGGACAGCCAAAGCTAAAGCTGTAGTTTTGTAACAGCTGGAGAGCCAAGGTTCCCTATTCCTGCCCTATAGTATATGACCCCCTCTGTGTAGTCCCCTTATAGATGACTCCTCTGTGTAATCCACTAAAGTAGATGCCCCCTGTGCATGCCCTATTGTATACACACCGCACCCAGTATAGTTACCCTTATAGATGCCCCCCATTGTTGTCCCCCTCTGTGTAGTGCCCTTTTTTTAGATGCCTCCTCAGTGTTGTCCTCCTTATAAATTACCCCCATTCAGTGTCCCTTATAGATGGCTCCCTGTGTTGTCCCCCTTATAACTGGCCCGCTTGTGTTATCCATCCCCCAAATAGATAGCCCCCTTATGTTGTCCATCCCTACCCCCATATAGCCCCTTATGTTGTCTGTTCCCCCATATAGCCCCCTTATGTTGTCCATTTCCCCGTATAGCCCCCTTATGTTGTCCTTACCCCATATATAGCCCCCTTATGTTTTCCTTTCCCTGTATATAGCCCCTTATGTTGTCCTTCCCCTGTATATAGCCCCCTTATGTTGTCCTTCCCCTGTATATAGCCCCCCTTATGTTGTGCTCCCCCTGTATATAGCCCCCCTTATGTTGTCCTCCCCCTGTATATAGCCCCCCTTACGTTGCCCTCCCCCTGTATATAGCCCCCTTATGTTGCCCTCCCCCTGTATATAGCCTCCCTTATGTTGTCCTCCCCCTGTATATAGCTCCCCTTATGTTGTCCTCCCCCTGTATATAGCCCCCCTTATGTTGTCCTCCCCCTGTATATAGCCCCCCTTATGTTGTCCTCCCCCTGTATATAGCCCCCCTTATGTTGTCCTCCCCCTGTATATAGCCCCCCTTATGTTGTCCTCCCCCTGTATACAGCCCCTTATGTTGTCCTTCCCCTGTATATAGCCCCCCTTATGTTGTCCCCCCTGTATATAGCCCCCTTATGTTGTCCTCCCCCTGTATATAGCCCCCCTTATGTTGTCCTCCCCCTGTATATAGCCCCCCTTATGTTGTCCTCCCCCTGTATATAGCCCCCCTTATGTTGTCCTCCCCCTGTATATAGCCCCCCTTATGTTGTCCTCCCCCTGTAGATAGCCCCCCTTATGTTGTCCTCCCCCTGTATATAGCCCCCCTTATGTTGTCCTCCCCCTGTATATAGCCCCCCTTATGTTGTCCTCCCCCTGAATATAGCCCCCCTTATGTTGTCCCCCCCTGTATATAGCCCCCTTATGTTGTCCTCCCCCTGTATATAGCCCCCCTTATGTTGTCCTCCCATGTATATAGCCCCCCTTATGTTGTTCTCCCCCTGTATACAGCCCCCCTATTTTGCTCCCTCTGATAAAAATAAAAAAAAACACAAGACAACTCACCTAACCACACGCTCCCCCGTCGGTTGCTGGCCTCCTCTTCTCTGACAGATGAGCAGCTCCGATGTGAAGTCCCGGCAGCGCCATCACTGAGCTTAGTGTGCGTCGCTGTGGCTGGGACTTCTGGTATGTGCTCCATGAACCGGAAGTCCTAGCTGCCGCGGCGCACACTGAGGTCAGTGGTGGCGCTTGTTAAATTTTTCATTTTCAGGAACAATCAGTATAAGGTCCATTAAAACGATACTCAGTCTATAGAAGACCAAGTAAACAAAAAAATATTTAAAAGTTACCTTAAATCTACAGCTGATTTATTCAATAATATTTTTTAACCAGTTTAAGACTGAGAAGTTTCCCTGTACACAACCAGTCACATTATGATTTTTTGGCTCACACAGTTTTTAAAGTGCTGAGATTTCTTTTATTTCATTTGGTTATTCAAATAATTTCTCCTTGTTTCTTTTGTGTTTGTGACCTTGATTTTTCTTTTTGCAGTGGATTGTACTTTTCCAAGCAGCTACAGCATTTTGTTATAAATGCAATAAAACTTTTCTCTCATTTTGTGAGACTGGAAAATAATGCACCTTAACCCCTTCCTGACATTTGGTTTATAAAGTAGGCTTAGGAGCTATGAACTACAGTTTAGACATCAATGGCCCGGATTGGAGATAATTCTAACCCATGCTGATAAACCCGGTGGATGCCACAATCAATAGCTACCATGACATCTAGGTGATTAAACAGCAGTGGCAGCTTTTACTCTCCTCCAATTGCCCTCACAAAACAAATGCACAGCATCAGTTAATAGAGATGGCAGTCAGAGGTGTACTAATATAAAACAATAATACTAAGGATTTAAAAAAAGATCCAACTTCAATAATATCTGTAATATAATGTGATTTATCACACATGGCAAATGCCATCAGAAAAAGTTGGCTAATCCCCCCCCCCCTTAGTTTTCCTGCAAGTGTATGCTAATGGAGCCATTAAAGCGATGGTGTATTCAGCTACCCACCACCCTAAACTGCAGGTCCCATCTGTCTGCTGAGCTCCTTCCCGGTCGTGTGTTGGCAAAAAACGATCTTCAATTTACAGAGTCAATAGCTGAGTTTTTGAGGTGTGGCCTAGGGTGTCCAGGTCTGCTATGTCACTCCTTCCTTCTCTTCTTCTCCACCCTCCTCATCATCTCTAACAATCCTTGTAAGTAGATCTCGCCATTGTATACTCGCATATGCACAGTAGCATCAGGGGGCAATACAGATGATGAGAGGTGCGAAGAAAAAGGTGAAAGTAACTAGCATCAGGGGGCTGTAAGGAGACAAAGAGGAGCATTAGGGGAGTGGGAGTTTTTTTTAAAGCCTCAGCAATATTATTAGATTTATATTAGTTTTTGATCACAGGAATACCCTCTTTAATTCTATCATTACTATCCATATCTCAATGCTACCAAAGTGTGTTCCCATATATTGGCTGTGTTCGATAGTATATGAGTTTCTGGCCGGAAGAATTGCAATCTTGTAAGAAACAGTCAATGCCAGACCTGCACCTGTGTGTCTCCCTTTTCCTGTTGTGTGTTCTCAGAACGCAATAAAAAAAAAAAGAAATGGCTGGAATGGTGAGTGCAGAGTTATGTTTCTTTCTACGAATATATGAAATGTGTAGTGTTGATGTATGCAGCCTGCATCCATCAGTTGAGACACACATATCCTCAGCACTTAATGTCCATTTCCACTAAGGTGTATAGTGAAGTGGATTAGTGTAGTGCAGACAGCTTTTTCTGTTACATAATGTATACATTACTTCTTTAAAGTTATAGAAAGGCTTAAAGCTATGGCCCTCCAGCCTTTTTCCCACATGCATATTTTTAGTCTGAATTACATCAGTTTTTTTGTGGTCCACAATATTAAGCATATGTTAATCTATAGAGCAAAGACTATGGTGAAGCACTTAAAAATGAATACATCTATTTTTGATACATATTGCATCAGTATTTCTATTCATTTTACCATTTATTTTTCAAAGTGTAATTTACAGACTATGTCGGAATTTTGGATCTGTATACCAGACATATTTCGATACACTGATGTGAAACTGTCCTAGTCCCAATTTAGAGAGAGATGACTTGGAAAAGTCTTAGCAAGACATACCTGCAGGGTGGCACATATAAGCAAAGAAAGCTCAAAGTAAAAATAATGCTATTCTTCTCATATAGTGTTTATTTGAATTTAACCTGACATGTTACATTACCACTGGGGTTGGTAGAGCTATTAACCCGCAATAATAAATAGCCCAAAGAGAAGAAATATCAAGCAAATAATTGCATGCAAGCACAGGCCTACTTTTGTGCTTTCATTGTATTCCCTTTTAAGTATGTTTATCAGGAACAATCCCATATATCTCTTTAACACTCATGGGAATTTTAAAGCTGTCCAGGGTATTTGTCAGTTTGTATATACGAGGCAGAGGAAATTGTAGAAGAACCCTTAGAAATAGATACATATAATGCAGCAGTAGGTCTTCTCTTGTATTGCCTCTGACATCTCTTGTCTTTACTGAGCTGATGAATGAATGCTTGCTCCTGATTTAAATCTGCATTGTGATCTTTCACACAGTGACTAGCTCCTTTAGTACAGAAATTACTGTATCCATCTGCCTCATTTGTTGAACTCTTGTTCTTCAGAGTTTCTCATCAAGATGGTTATCTGTGAGTAGGATAGAAAGCTAAATGGCTCCAGCCAAGGGTGCAACAATTCACTCTGAAACAGGAGTAATGTTTTAACAACCTCTTTTCTAAGTTGGAACACTTTCCAGAGAAGTTATAGCTATTATTACAGATGATATATAAATATAGTTAGCTTATACTGCACGTGAACCTAACTTTCCTTACGTATTTGGCTTGATAGTTGTAGTTTAAGTTGGTAGAATAGAGTTACATGCAATTTAATGTAACAGGTTTAGTAAATATTTATTGATTCAGAAGTGTAGTTACATTTCCTATGTAAATAGACATCTTCAAAAAGTATCAGACCCCAACCCCTCAGGAAAAAAAATAAAACATGAAATGATAAGTTGTGAAATATAAAAATGTGTTTGTTTATTTGTTTTAAAACTCTAATCATGAGATTGAATAAAGTCTATGGAAAAATGTTTACATGTTCGTTTAAAAAAAAGGTTTGTAAATATGCTATAATATAATTAAAATAGTTCAATATTACCTTTTTTTTAACCCCTTAAGAACACAGTGGATTTTGACCTTAAGGACCATGCCAGTTTTCAGTTGTGCATTTTCACCCCCCCCCCCCACCTCACCTTTTAAGACCTCACCTCATCTTCACCGTATATTTTACTAAATTGGACAGTTGCGCGAGCTACAATTTCAAATATGTTTATCTATTTACTGTCTAATTTGAAAAATGGGAAAGGGAGTGATTTAAACTTTTGTTAGGGGAAGGGCATTGTCAATTTTTTTTTTAAATTGACTTTCTACATTCCTCTAGAGTAGGTGCTTCTCAAACTTTTTTTTACTGGAGCCTCACCCAACAGACCAAGGCAATGCCTGGGCCTCACCAGAATGACCAAGAGGGTGCCTGGGCCTCACCAAAGTCTATTTAAAAGCTGAAAATAATGCTAGGGCTACCTTTCACCCATAATAAAGCAAGTAATAAATAAATTAATAATGTTGCTAAAATGGAGATTTTTGCAAACCGCAAAAGGACTGTGCAGATTATAGTTACTTTTCTTAAAACTGGCTCCCCAGCTAGGCCTCACCAACAACTAGGGGGCGCCTCACTGGTGAGGCTCGCCTCACAGTTTGAGAAGCACTGCTCTAGAGGACTATTACAAGCTATCATTAGATTACTTATACTGATCAATGTTATGTCATTGCATAGCATTGATTAGTGGTATCTGTACTCTACTTATAAAGTCTGCCTGAGGCAGACTCTATGAGAAGACTGTCAATTAAAGGTATTATACCTCCTGTAGTCAGGGAAACTGATTGGGACCCCTGCAATAACACTGCAAATGGACAGTGTCAAGAGCCACCTGACACTTAAAGACCACAATTCACATCTTTTAATGGGTTAGTGATGGGCAGCAGCGCAGTCTGTCATTGACGGTGATGACCTGGCTGCTTACAGCATTTGGTCCTTACCCTCTATAAAGCAAGCTAAGCTTGCTCCTCAGCCTACAGCTCGCTCCTGAGTTTGCTTACTAGAGCCCTTGGACTTACCAGTACGGCATGGGTCCTTTATTGAAGGCTCCCATGGCATACTAGTACGTCATATGTCCTTAGAGGTTAAACAATGTATGCAATGATGGACATTTTTTGCTTGGACTTTGATATAACACATTTTTTCATTTTACAATGCGTGAGCCTTAGAAATGTAGGATCCATTTTTTTCTTTATTCCCCATGGGCCAAATCTGCAAGCAGTTGTTGTATGTTCTCCACATGTTTATGAGGGGTTGTCTCTGGGCCTCTCTGGGTTTTCCCCAGTTTCTCTATACACTCCAAAATATACCGAATTTAGAATTTAGATTGTGAGCCCCATTAGGGGCAGGGGCCACTGTGAGTCTCTGTACAGAGCTACAGAATATGTTGGTACTTCTGTGTATAATTATTGTTGCCCTCTAGATTTGCCGTGATCTATGAAGAATTTTACTTCCATGTACAACAGCTTGCAGTACTTTGACTGATACATTGCAAACGATACCTTTTATGATGCATATAAAGCATTTAAAGGACAACTTCGGCGAAAACATTTTTTGGCTTATTTAACACACATTACAAAGTTATATAACTGGTGTGGTGCTTTTTTTTCTTTTTACAAGAAAGTGGCTGTGCTTTTATCAATCCTGGATAATTCCTTTAAATTATTTGAAATTCTCTAAACAATTAAGGTAAACATTTTAATCATACAAAAAGTCTAACATACATACATTTAACCTTTGTTCTCTACTAGAAATATTACATTGATGTATTGTCTTTATTATTATCTCACTATATTCTCACATATATTCTTTAACTGTACTCTCTCTCTCTACTTCCAGGTTGGTGCTTTTGCACATTGGCCCAGCATTAGTGTATGTCTTAGTGTTCACTGGCGTCTGTCAAAGGCTACGTTCACACAATGTACAAAAAAGGCGTCTACTTTTTGTTTTCAAAAAAGTCTATTGCATCATTTTAATTTACCTCAATAAATTGCAGTGAAGTAAAGATCAGTTTATTTATTCTACTTGGACACAGTGATAATTGTACCAGCATCTATACACAAGGCTACACCATCCTAGGGTCACTTTCCCCTTTTTGTTGGTGGCTGCACTGACAGTCCGGGTGGGTCATCTCTCCACTCTAAACCACTGTAATAAGAGCCCAAGGGGCCCATAACAACCCAGCAGGTCACCTACTATTGGGGGTCAATATGGCTAGCCACATAAACTAAAAGCAGGTACAACACCATACCTGTGTTCTGAGTTTGCACTGGCATCACAACTATACCATCACTGGCTGAGCTGTATTCCAACCACCAACATAACATAATCCCGGCGGTTGGGCACCACACAAACTGGTGTAGGCACCACACAGTTACATCCAGTGGCTCACAGGGACGTCTTCTCTGATCAGAGTCATTCACTTTTCCTTATTCTCTCCATCCAGCCTGGGCCATCTTGAAGCCTTTTCTTGGCCATGAACCCTCTCTCCAGATTCTGATAGAGAAACATTTTAGGTCCTTGCTCCAGCACATATAGTAGTTAGATCCAGTGTGCCCCTATATAGTAGTTTGGCACGTCTGTGAAGCCCCTATATAGTAGTTGGCCCACTCAGTGCAGTCTTCATATAGTAGATGTCCCCCATATGTGCCGTGCCATCCCTTATAGTAATGCCCCCCAACCCAACCCCTCTCTTCCCTTGTGTTGTCCCCTATAGTTGGTGGCCCCCTCTGTGCAGTGCCTTATGGTACTGGCGTCCTTTGTGCAGTTCCTTATAGTAAGAACCCCCATGCAGTCTCCATAGTAGATACCTCCTCTGTACAGTCTCCATGGTAGAGACCCCCCTCTCTGTAAAGTCCCCTATAGTAGATGCCCCTATGCAGTCCCCTATAGTAGATAACCCCTGTTTCGTCCCAATAGTAGATGCCTCTCTCTTTGTATTTTGCAACATAGAGACCCCCTCTCCATCCAGTCCCCTATAGTAGATGCCCACCACTCTGTTTAATCCCCTATAGTAATGCCCCCTGTGTAATTCCCTTATAGCAATGGCCCCTTGTGTACTCCCCTCATAGTAATGGCCCCCTGTGCTGAGTACTTCCCTTATAGTAATGACACCCCTTGTGTTCTCCCCTTATAGTAATGCCCCCCCCCTCGTGAACTCCCCTCCAGATAGTAAGGTCCCCATGTATACTACCCTTATTGTAATGGCCCCCTGTGTATTCCCTCATAGTAATGGCCCCCTCTGAACTCTCCTTGTAATAATGGACCCCTGTGTGCTCCCACTATGGTAATGGTCCCCTGTGTGTTCTCCTTATAGTAATGCCCCCCATGTGCTCCTCTTATAGTAATGGCCCGCTGTGTGCTCCCCTGTGTATTCTCCTCATAGTAACGGCCCCCTGTGAGGTCCCCCATAGTAATCTCCCTGTGAGCACACCAGAAACATGCCGGCAAAAAAAACCCCTCACCTTTCTAACGCTCCACAGCAGCAGCGTCCCTCCCCATGCACTTCTCTTCTATCGACCGACACAGACATCGCATCAGAGATGCCGCCTGTGCCGGAAGTACTAACTGCCTGCACAAGCACAATTGAATGGGACAGGTGCCCTGGATTTCCAGGATGGCCCTGCAGCCATCAAGGCTGTAATTAAAAAGAAGGTGCCACCGGGTTGCATCTTTGGTTCCATTTACACAGAAAGATTATCTGACAGATTATTTTACAGTGATCAGGTCATAAAGGAAAGCCTGAGATTTCTCCTCTTTTCAAATCCATTCCTGGCTTTGTCTTCCTACAATTTTAGCATCGCTCATGGACAGTGTCCACGAGTCTCCCAACAAGGTGGCCCGGCTTTGATTTTTCAGGGCTTTTTTCCTGTAACAATTAGCCCTTGAGACTAGGTACAAATAAGAATTTAATAAATAATCCTGATTTTTGTCAAGCTATAAAATAAGAAGATAGTAGACAATGGAAAAATGTATCTACTCACTGTATGTAATGTATATTTTCACACATGATCTTATTAGTTGTCATAGAATGCAAAACTGATTAGATTTGATATGTTGCATTGCAGGTGCTGGGTCATTTTATAGACTGTGATACTATGTAAAGCTGAGAAATTAAAGAGATGATTTCTTTGGAGACTCTGAAGATTATTCCCTCTGGAACCAAAGACATTTTAATAGAATAGCTTCTTAATTACACAAGTGTCCTTGATAACAGCGAGGAACAATTGGGTAGGACAGTATTGATTCTAAGCACTTCTTTTCCTCTTAAAAGATACTCTGAGCCAGCAGAATACTCACCAATAGGGAGATGAGTTGGAGCTTAACATAATTTAATCAATATGAGTCTTCTTTCATGGCACATAAAGGTGTCTGTATTCATTTAGCAATAAAATTTGTCATTATCGGATTATAATGATTTCAGAGGGGAAATAGTCTGGCTATAATGGCGATTCATCATTTTTATAAGTTGTAAAATATATCTAGTTATGTAGAATATGTAAATGCTTTTGTAAATCTTTCATTTACCAGAATGAAAAGAGTATTGCTCCACCGGAACATTTTTTTGAATTTGCTATGTCACAATGGCTTATGCTGTGTTAATCATCTTAAACTGTATAATACCAGTGAGAAGTGATATGAATTTCTGCCACTTACTATATCAGCTCAAAGGGATATATACTTCAACATACAGTACACTAGACACTACAATGCCTCTGTTCAACCATAAATATTGCTTTACCAGAAGATCTTCAATGTCCTTGTCAAAATGAGTTCATTGACGTACATTTACTAAAGCTGCCTAATCCTTAGTGCAAACTTAGAAGGACAGTCTTAAGATTTATAAAAGTGTATCAGGCTGACTAATAAATCTGGTGTACAGGATCTGAAGAGTTGAAATTTAGTCTACTAGTTAGCTCACTTCAAACCAGAAGCATGCCAAAAAAAAAAATTCCGCTTTTAAAGCCATGTTCCAGTATTTTTGATATTGGCATTTTCTTTTCTTTTTTTTTTTTGTCATTTTAGGAGAACATGCAAGGGGAAAAAAAAAAACAGATGACCCACAGAGTTTCTGCCATGGGCCACCTTGAGTCACAGACTGTGCACACAATAGGACTGAAAATTCAGACCACATTCTGACTTGTCAGGACTTTTTGCAGTCTGGGCTCTGGCAAATGCACAGACCTTGGAAACACAGCCATGTGCATAAGCCCATAGAATAAAATGGGTCCAAATGAGTATTTGGACCATTTTCTAAAGCTGTGCCAAGTGTCTGTTTTTCATATTTATAACAAATTGATGCCCCTGGTTCCTATGACAGGCATAAAAAGCCAAACAACTACAAAGAATCAAATAGTCTATCGGGACCAATAGTAAATTTAGAACCTTGCTCTTATTATTACTATTAAAGAAAAAAGAAAGGTTTGAAAGTTATGGGACTACTAGGTTGATATATGCTAGATGGTAAAGAAGACATTAAGTGGTAAGTACAGAAAGAGCATGGCTTTATCAGATTGATTGATTGATGTATATATCAGAGTGATTGTGGTGTATATACACTTTGGGCACTAATATTCAGCTGTTGAGCTTTCACTGTATATTTAGCTGAATATAACAGCCTGAACAGTATATATATTACAATCACACCAAGTCTGATTAAAGCCATCCTCTTTCTGTACTTATCATTTAATGTGCAACATCCGCAAGACAGTGACGGTCTCCTTAACCAGCTAGCATATACCTACCTAGTAGTCCCATAACATTTAACCTTTTCTTTTTTCTGCTCACTTTAATAGTAATAAAAAAGTTAAAGGAGAAGCCCCATAAAATTGAAAAAATGCAGACAGGCAGGGTTGTGTGAAAAAATAATAAACATTGTAAACTTACCTATGCTTGTGCCCCGTAGTGCCGCTCCTGGGTCCGATTGGCATCCACTGGTGTCCTTCAGCTCTCCTAGCTGCAATGTCACGTACCAAGCTTAGTGATTGTCCACCCAGTCATTCAGTCTCCTGCAGCCTCACCCTGCTCCTTATTGTATGTTTGGCCTCTGACAGTCTTGGCTCACTAACCATATAATAGAGGCTTCTTGCCACCTGATGACCGCAATTTCTTTACCCTGTAATAAGTGTCATGCAGCTCTCCCCATAAGAAATCCCCTAGTTAGTTTTACAATGTGCCCCCTGCTGGACGCTTCATAGGAATTACACCCAGCCCTGCTCTCGTTCGTGACGTCACGTTTTTTTTTTTTTTTTAGAGAAATTGAAGTCTACCTGAACTACTAAATTGAGGGAAATAACAGTATATGTGCATTTCCCATAATAAGTGTATATTAGAAATTTGTCTAACTTTCCTTATGTAATAACATATAAAAAAAACTTTTGGCCAAACTTCTCCTTTAATTTTAGTTTTTACTTTTCATGTTTAAAAGGCCTAAGTGCTTGCATTTTTCCAGCTACAGACTCACACAAGCCCTTATTTTTTTGCAACATCAATTGTAGTTTGCAATGGAAGACTTAGTTTTTCCATAAAATAAGTCCAGTGATCACTATACATGCCCCCCCCCCCCCACCCCCATACCATTCCTGGTAATTCCGTGGCAGCCTAGCTGACATTGACATTATTTTATTTGGAAAGGAAGAAAGGCAGCAAACATTTACATTTTAGTGACTCTGCATTTACCTGGTGTTTTCTGAAAAAAATTGTTATTGTTCTACACATTTTCTTTAGGTCCTCAGCTGGAGTTTGCACTGGACCATGACTAGAAAGCAATATTATCATGCACAGCATGATAGTCTGGATAGAAAAAAATCTATCTATCCTGTTTAGCATGCAGAAGGTGCATTTCTGATACAGACTTACTTTGCCTTGCATTACAATTCAAATGATAGATTATTCTACCAAAAACAGCTTGCACCTTGGAACTACTATTCAGCACCTGTAACAGAAAATATTCCCAGGTTTTGTTATTTAGTGATTTTATACAAATGAGTTCATAATACATATACATTTGAAAAGTTCCCTTACAAATGTCTCTGTAACCCATATACTCCCCCTATTGGCGGATAAAGATTGTAAGAGTTTTAAAATTAAACTTTACTCTTGTAGTAAGTCCTTTGAAGTTCTATAATAGAACAACAGTGTGCAATAGATATGCATGTTGATTAGAAGGAAATTGCAGACTCCCCCGGTGTCGGTATATACTTTACCTGTCTCCTTGCTGCACTGGGTCCCAGCATCCAGCTTTCCCGCCCAGCCAATCAGTGGCAGGATGCCAGTGGCAGAGCAGGATGCCAGGACCCAGTGCAGCAAGGAGAGAGGTAAAGTATATATAGACAGCGAGGGAGCCGAGCGGCAGCCGAAGGGATTAAGGGGGTGGCTGCATTACATACTTGCACCAGTCTTTCAGACCGCTGTAAGTATGTATGCACAGGGGCCTGCCAGAACCTTACCTCGTAGCGGATGTCGCTGCAAAACTCGAGATTTCCGCTGTGAGTCGGTACGTGTGAACACACCCGAAAGGAGAAGTCCGGCCCAATTTTTTTTTTAAGTTTTGTATTGTCCAACAAAAATTATACAAATTCCCAATATATTCTTATTACAGGAAATGCTTATAAAGTGCTTTTTTCCCTGCACTTACTACTTCATCAAGGCTTCACTACCTGGATAAAATGGTGATGTCACTACCCGACTCCAGAGCTGTGCAGCTGTGGCTGCTGGAGAGGATGATGGCAGAGGGATGCTCAGTGTCCCTTCAGTGCCCTGTTTCCCTCAGTGTCCCCCTGCCATCATCCTATCCAGCAGCCACAGCCCGCACAGCTTTTATCATTTTATCCAGAAAGTGAAGCCTTGATGCAGTAGTAAGTGCATTTCCCGTAATAAATGTATATTAGGGATTTGTATAACTTTTGGGGGGCAATACAATACTTTAATAAAAAAATTTGCCAGACTTCTCCTTTAAGGGGTTAAACGGATCAACCTGTCTTGCAAACGCAATAAACACCCACACATCTTATTGGTACTGTCAATGGGGGGAAAAAAGTTACTATGTCTTTCAGACACAAAGGAGGAAAGGGAAAGATGATAATGCTATCACCTGAAATCAATACAGCAGGAAGGAGTTATAAGTGAAACTATTTTTTCTTAATTCCTTCTATTATGACCTTAAAAAACTTGCATAATGAGCTATAGTAGTGATATATGCAACAAGTTAATTAGTCCTGGCATCTTAAGAGCCAAATGTGGAAAATGATCAGCATTTAATCATGGATAACTCTGCTGCACATACACCATGCTGGCATTTTGACATCAGAAATTCTTGGAAAAGAATTTAAAGCAGGAAATTGCTGCTTGCCAGGAGGGCTACTTTTGTGCCTTTTTGTGCCTTTTATAGAACGCCAATGCTAGTTCAGATATCACATTCTCTGAGGCTTTGATGAAGAAGTGTGTAGAAGAACATTGGACAATAATTTCATTGACTCTGCTTTGTTAGCATTTTCCCGTGTTACATTATGCTTTCATCCATAATTCTGAATCAGTGAGCTAACTTAAAAAGTTTAATCCTAGTTACCATGTGACCATAAAGTTCCAAAAAGTATGCCCAAGCCAGCAATATTCACTTTATCAAATTACCTGACTTTGGATTCAGACCAGTGCTTGGAGCTTATGCCAGCACATAAACACCTGGTATCTCGAAAAAGATTTTTCTAATGCTGAAATTGTGTTTTCTCTCACCTTGAAGGACCTCAATGTGGAGACTTGCCACACCATAAGAAGGAATATACTGAATTTCAAAATATAAATAGCAGATTGTGAAATATTTAACACCCCTCAGTGTTTTAAACACATCCACATCAACACATCACAAGTCAAACAGCTGCAAAGTTAAAGTATAAAAAAGACTTGTACAGTGCATTGGTCATTATCTTTGTCAGTAGCCTCTATCTATCTATCTATCTAGTAGTATCTATCTATCTATCTATCTATCTAATGTACACACATTATTATTATTATTATTATTATTATTATTATTATTAGCATTATTCCCTCTGATAGCATGGCCCTATAAGTTTTAGCCTATTGATCTACACAGACTATATAATTAAATCAAGTTTGTGCAAGAATTATCTATATGGTAAAATTAGTGTACAAAACTAGTATTGAGACTGTACATGTGCTTGAGGCTGTACAGTATGCCATTTTCCCAGGCAGTTCAGAAGGCTGTTGGTTAAATTGCAAACAGGTTTACACGGGACAGCTAGAGAATAGGGAATGGGATTGTTTCCCCACAGTCACAATGTGGACAAAATGTTGGAACTCTTTAAGGAAGATATGTAAATCAACAGGGTCAATAAATGAAAACTCCGTTGTGGGACAATCCTAATTTGGAAGAAATCTATAAAATTAGGGATGTACAAGAACTGAGAAAGGGGGGTATAGAAAGAATACAGGATGCCTTTGTAGAGGGGAAACTTAGAACCTGGTTAGATTTACAAAGGAAATACAGCTTGAAAGGTATAAGTTGGCTTGAGTATGGGAGACTACAATACGCATATATGTCATCAAAAGAGAAGGGTTTATTTTTGGTGCAAGAATCCCCAGAAGTATTAAGTTTACTGGCAATTGAAAATAGGAAAAAGGGAATATCAAGAATTTACTCTAAGATTAGGGACTATGTATATAAAGATATGCCAATAAAGAGTCGGGATAAATGGGAAAGTGATCTGGGTAAATTCTCGGAAGAATGGCATAGAATTATGCAAAATATCAAATTAGTCTCCGTAAACAGTAATCACCAAATGATACAGTTTAAGGCTTGGTTCACACTACGTATATTTCAGTCAGTATTGTGGTCCTCATATTGCAACCAAAACCAGGAGTGGATTAAAAACACAGAAAGGATCTGTTCACACAATGTTGAAATTGAAGGAATTTGGAATATTTATATTGAAGTTATTATTGAAATAAAAAATAAATAAATAAATAATATTATATAACCGGTGGTGGAACTACAACACCCAGCAGAGAGGCCGGAGATCACAAACATAACATATATAGCGAGATCTGATCACTTAATGCACTACGGAGAGGTTCTGATGATGTCAGGTGCAGCGATGACATAGATCCAAATCACCATTCACATCAATAGCTACATCCTGATTGGCCTAAATAAGTGAATGTGTGGACATTGATGTGGATGCTGCTTAGAATAAATGGGATCAATGACATGTAAGTCCATCAATATCTACATCTTGATTGGCCTGACTAAGTAGATGTGTGGACATTGATGTGGATGCTGATCAAAACAAATAAAATCATTGACATGTAAAAAAAAAAAGTTAAGTTTTGTTCCAAAGACAGAACAGTATTTAAAATTATATTCAGAAAGTTTCGGCACATACACCTGGAGATCTTTAGATCCTGGAGATCCTACTTTCAAGAGGATTGTATTATGTGCTATGCATACAACATTTATAAGTTTGAATCCAAATATACTGTACACCTCTGTATTCTTCTCTCTGCTTAATTTCAATCGAAATAATGCTATGTGCTGCATACAGATTACCCCGATTGCTTCCACATAATCCATCTTTGGCTTCTTGGAGTTTTTTATCATTTCAATGTTAATCCACATGTTTCTGCTAAAGTGCCCTGGAACAAGGACCTTACCTTAGAATAATAAAAGGAATACTACAGTTTCCCTTCAACAGTCATAGACGTCCAGAACACAGTCTTCAATTCACATAAATGCCTTGCAATTCAGATTATCTTAAAATAGCTGTGCCAATGTACCCACAGTACATTTTAGAATTATTTCACCATGAAATTAGTTTTCTCCATCATTGCCTTACTTGAATCCTTCATTTTGATCAATGCCAGGGCATTAAATGGAGAAGTCATGGATGCATATGCTATTTTTACAACTATCTGTCAGGATGTAGATTGTAGTGGCATTTCCTCCTATGTTTATTTTACTGATTAACTTAAAAATGCAGGCATATATACAGGACATCCAATACATCTATACATAAAGAGGATTCATACACCTTGAAGTATTTGCATGAAAAAGGCAACTTATTAGATATGCCAAGCGTTACATGCGGCACAATGCTATTACCTCACGTCTGTATGAGCTCCCTATAGGCCAAAACATGATGTGCATTTAATGTGGATTGCATCTATACAAGTCACCATTTTTGGATTGTGTAGATTGCAAGTCACCTTTTTTCTGCAAAAACTTTAACCCCTACACGACCCTGGACGAACATTTACGCCATGGAAGTCTGTCACCAGGGCGTCCTGGGTGTTTCTCCTGCTATGAAGCACCCTCCGGAGCGGAGCGCGCTTCATAGGAGGTGAAGGCCGGCTGCAGTGAGCAGCTGCCACCTTACCGTTAATGTCAGGCTACAGCGATCGCGCTGGAGCGTTACATTAACTCCTTAAACGCCGCCACGGCGTTTAAGTGTAAGTGACAAAGGGAGTCCCCTGTCACTTACCGATCGGGACCCCCGCAGTCACACAACCGATCATTAAAACGGACCGCCGGAGGTCTCTCACCTGCCTCCGTGCGGTCTGATTGTCGATCTGTTCACTGAGCCTGCACAGGCAGGCTCAATGAGCAGATCACCTATCACACTGATCAATGCTATGCCTGTGGCATAGCAATGATCAGTGTGTGTAATCAAACTAATGTATGTAGAAGTCCCCCAAAGGGACTTTAAATGTGCAAAATAAAAAAGTAAAAATCACCAATACACTACCCCAAAGCCCCTCCCCCAATAAAAGTTTAAATCACCCCCCTTTCCCATTATATAAATAAAATATATAAAAATAAATAAAATAAAAATATAATATACCGTAGCATGCATAATTATCCGATCTATTAAAATATAACAAGCGTCATTGCGAATGGCGAATACGAAAAGAGGGAAAAAAAGTGAGCAGATTACCGATTTTATGTTACATTATATATTAAAAAAATTTATAAAAAGTGATCAAAACGTCCGATCTTCACACAAATGGTATTAATAAAAACTAGAGATCATGGCGGAAAAAATGACGCCCCATACAGCCCCGTAGATGAAAAAATAAAACTGTTATAAGCGTCACAATAGGCCCATTTTATTAATATTTAATTGCCAAAAAAAAGGATTTTATTAAAAAAATATATATAACATTAGAGAATCTGTGTAAACCTGCATATGTTTGTGTTCGGGCTGAGCTATAGAATAATGGTATCATGTCGCTTTTACCATAGTGCATTACGTAGACACAGGAAACCCCCAAAAGTTACCATATTGCATTCTTTTTTACGATTTCATCAATTTATATCTTCATAAATAATAACTTTGGGATTCCGTCATATATGTTATGGTAAAATGAAAGATGCCATTACACAGTACAACTATTCCTGTAACAAACAAGCCATTACATGGCCTTGTAAATAGAAAACTGAAAGTGCTAGCGCTCTTAGAAGGGGAGGAGGGAAAAAAGAAAGTGCAAAGATCAAAATTTACGCGGTCCACTGGGTCATTTTGGGCCTGGTTAATGTGTGTGAAGTCCTGTTTACATGTTTACATGTGCTGTGAAAATTCAGCTTTTGCCCCCAATTTACCGACAGTGTGCCACAAAGAGTGGACCGCTAGCTATAACAGCCCACCGTTTAAAGCGTGCATTGGATTTGCTTTTATCTCTGGCTGTGGGCTATTGCACCTAGTAACCGCTAGCTAAAAAATGGCAGCCACCATTTTAGAAAGCAGGAAGTGTTCTGGGCGGGAAGGGCGCTTTCCCATGATGCCCTAAACACATCCAATCAGCAGGGATGTTGCACTAGCCCACCCCCTGTGTGGCGTCGGTATTGCCTTAAGAGGAGCGGTCACATGACCACACAACGCAGTCTGCACGGAGAGAGGAAGGAGACTATTAGCAGTGCACAGAGCTCGTCAGTGAGAAAACGCTGCTGCTGCTGCTGCACTGAGAAGATATTGTACAAAAGCAAAGACAAAAAGATTATTAGGAAAACGTAGAGGAGAAACATATAGTGATTGAAAGAGAAAAATAGAGAGGGCAAAAGATAGATAGGTAGATAGATTAGGCATAGGAGAGCAAAGGGTGGACAGAACAAAAACGTGCTATACAGATATACAAGTACTATAGTTGGACCCTTGGAAGAGTGTATATGACATAGGTGTTTTCCTGAGGCACAAATATATACCTTGTGCATGTGTGTAAAATAAAATTCAACCAATTACACTACCCCGGTATCATACAGATGCTTTAAACTATGAAATCCGAAGAAATCTGAAATCCGGTCGAACCGAACTTTTCAAAAAAATCCGGAAGTCCGGTCGGAACGAACTTTTGAAAAGTTCGCTCATCTCTAATCACCAGTTCCTAGCCAAGCACACTATAACCTCCACTTGTTGTGTCCCTTCTCCAGCAACTTTCTATGTCAGCTAACAGGCCGCATAAATCGAGCATCAGGTGAACCTGGGTCTACATACACTCAGATCACCTGATGTGGCTGGCCAATCACTGCTTTGCTTGCAGTCTACATGGCTGTGGCATAGCAGGATCTCCCAGCCCTTTTCCCATGTGTTTATTGGCTAATTATAGCTGACAAACATGCAGGGAGTAGACAATTTTTACTCGAACACCACGTGGTACTCGGTCTAGTATTGAGTACTTTCAAGTACCCCAATATTCTAGCAAATTGTGAGCTCAAACTAGCATGTTCACTGATCTCCGTTTTAAACTAATCATTATGGTAATTTTTTTTTATGTATAGCACCCCCAATGTTCCAATGTTGCCAGGCAAATATTTCTTCTTTATTATATAAAAACAGCTATTTCACTTTTTTTTATTAAATAATTCTGAAACATAGATACGGCCCCTAAATCTAATGAAATTAGAAAATAATATTAAACTGAGACAGGGAAAATTGGTAGCCATGTAAGATAACTTAAGTGGTAATTGGTTTACATGCTGCTGTGAGTCTACAGGAATGTGGTGCATACAGGCAGTTCTCCTAGCCTGGAATCATTAGCTAATTAATTAGATATAAAAATCAAACTTCATTAGGAGGGGAAATGGAAACCATGGGACGCACCAGCTGGAGAAAGCATTATCTAAAAGATTAGAAATGCTTAAAATCCAAATATAGCCAGATGATCTTTTATTGCATATTTTACAGCCATGATAGGTTACACATCTTTATATCAGATAGAGCTGGTCATGTTTTAATAATAATTTGTATAATGGAAAATGATATGATGTTAAATATTGACACAATATTTTGACCCAACATTAAACTCTCCTTTTCTTTCCTTTTTTCACATGCCCTCAATCTTTGTGGTCTTCCACATTATGTATGCGGCTACTCCGATTCTAAAATTCACTTGACAGGTAAGAATTATATTATCCTCTAATTAAAAGTAATCTGTTGTAACATTGTGACAGTATAAAGATATCTTGTGTCTAAGTTATAATACAGAGTGCCCCGGATAACCAATAATCTGGGCACTTGGCACGGTAGCAGGTTGGGCACACAATGATGTTTCCTGTGGCCATTTAAATAGTCTGACTGGAGCAACAAGTATGATTACACCTCATTGCCTGTAATATGTATAGGCCTGACAGTTTTGAGGCCTAAAAATTATAACAGATTACCCCTAAGGCCCCGTTCCCACTGAGCAAAACTAGCGGAATTCCGTTAGCCTCCCGCTCATAATGGGAGTCTATGGGAGGCGCGCGCTCCTGCCCTGTCCGCGCTGAAGAATAAATTTGTAATTTACTTCTATTTTAAAATCTCAAGTTTTCCCATACTTATAAGCTACTATATAACCTGCAGGAAGTGTTGTTTATTTACATTCAGAAACAGTGCTCTCTGCTGACATCTCTGGCCGAGTCAGGAACTGTCCTAAGCAGGAGAGCTTTTCTATAGGGATTTGCTGCTGCTCTGGACAGTTCCTAGCTTATAAGTATGGGAAAACTTTTTTAAATAGAAGTAAATTACAAATCTATATAACTTTCTGACATCAGTTGTTGTTGAACAACCCCTTTAACTACAAGAAAATATGCTCCAAAATTGTCATTTCATTAGGAATACAATTATTTAGTAAAAAAGGTCAGAAGTGGCCTACATGTCTTCTTTAAATCTTTATACCTTTACAAATGTGTTTGCATACATTTTATGACTGTCTAATAATCTGGAATGAATTTTTATTTACTTTATTTTTATTAATTTTTTTGTTAAAAACCATATAGATCCCAATGAGCAGACAATTAATCTACTCTAGATGAGGTTTGCACTTTGCAGTTTTCATCTATTTACTTTAAAGTTATACTGTCTACTCTATGTGGGGTGTCTCTGCATCATCCACAACCTTGAATGCTTTACATTCAATATAGACCTTTATTATACTTGTCTGTGTCTTCTTTCTGCTCTAAAATTGCTTCATTTTATCAGTGGACAGTGTCACCTAGGTGGGGTTTGATGACCGTTGGGCCCCCTCCTCAGCTGAGAGATAGGGCCCAACTGCCATGAAGCCCCATCTAGTCAACACTCTCAACCCCTTAATGACGGAGCCAATTTTTGTTTTTGCGTTTGCGTTTTTTTCCTCCTCGTATTTAAAAGGCCATAGCACTTGTATTTTTGACGTTGTGTGAACATAGCCTAAATGTGACTTTTTGATTGCTTTTCATTAAAAATTTTGGGGATTTTATGCGACCAAAAATGTGCAATTGGGCACTTTGGGCGTGTTTTTGCGCTTACGCCGTTTACTATCCAAGATCAGGAATGGAATAATTAAATAGTCTGGACAATTACGCACACAGCAAAAACAAACAGGTTTACTTTTTTATTTTATTTATAAAATGGGAAAAGGGGGGTGATTCAGACTTAGATCCCCCCACTAGACACCAGGGAAGGCCACACACAAGACTTTTAAATGCAGCTGTCATGTTTGACAGCTGCATTTAACAGTCTTAATTAGCAAGGGGCGAAGATCGGCCGTGCCCACTAATAGCTGTGGTCCTAGGTTACAGAGAGCAGTCAGGATCACGGCAGTTCGGAGCAGGGTTGCGGCTCAGCCCCCCTCTGAACTCCCTTAGCAACGAGATGGCGTAACTGTACATCATCCATTGTTAAGGGGTTAACAGAAGAAATGAAGTAAGGGGGGGGGCAGTACAGTATTATTTTAATTTAAAATGTGTTAAGAAAATGTGTTAAAGAAGATGTTCTTCATCTCCGAGGGGGAGGTGAAGGAGCAGGAGACAAATGGATTCTATGGGGGCCGCTTTCACCACTTTGTTAGATGGAATGGTGCAGAGAAGGGTTATCATTACTAGAGATGAGCGGACTTTTCGGATTTCTGGTTCGTGAGAACCAGAACGATCGGCGTCGGATTCCCGCTGTCTGCTCGCTCCGTGCAGCGGGTGGATACCTCCTAAGGAACACCTGGAAAACTGGGATACAGCCAAGGCTAATGGCTGTATCCCAGTTTTCCAGGCGTTCCTTAGGAGGTATCCACCCGCTGCACGGAGCGAGCAGACAGTGGGAGTCCGACGCAGATCATTCTGGTTCTCACGAACCAGAAATCCGAATCGTCCGCTCATCTCTAATCATTACATAGAGTCGTCTCTGTACCTTTGACACATTTGAAAAGGCGAGAATTTTTCCTATCCAGAGTTCTCCTTTAAAATCACAAAGTCAATTTTTCTGTAACTCGCAGGGTTTAAGAACAAAATCCTCCAACGTTTTCTAAATTGAAGGGCTTTTCAATTTCACAATTTTTCTTTTTTCACAAAAAAACTAATTCTGTCACCAGAGATATAAACCCTACAAATTGTGGCCACACTTTAAAACATATCAGGGACTCGTTTAGGGAAATACAGTTCTCGGGAATGTATGCTTGAGAAAACTTAACACTAAAATCATCCATCTTTGGCCAAATTCAAATTCCGATGCCTATGTTGGCCTTCTGGATGTGATGATAAACCAAATGGCATCATAAATTGTATTAAAAACATGTATGTTTTGGTTTGTGTGGGATTTTTGTAAAATTTCTATTTACTTTTTGTTTCCCCTTAGGGTACTTCATGCTTGTTACTCAGTTATTCACTAACAGTTAAAGCCTATGAGGCCTAGTTGGAGGCTTCCATAGGTGGCACACTGGAGGCTCTGATCCAGCTTGGGGCTGCAATGGCAACCATTAAGACCCTATGATCTCATTGCGGGCTTGCCAGTGAGCTACAGGGGGAGCCCCCTCCCCCTGTCAACATGGCAAATACAGCTTTCACTACTGACTGCAGCATCTACAATATATCCTCAAACTTCCACCACTAGAGTGTCCGCCAGTGTCAGCATATGCAGAGAGAGCTCAGCTTTGACAGCAATGTACACTTGGCATTACATGTGATCATCATATCATCATGAAGGATATATCCATCATGGTGTAGGAATATATTCATCGCTAAAGGGTTAAAATGAGTTACTCTGTATGTGGCACAAAGGTGGCCAGCTGCTTGATACACAGTGTGCCTGTGTAATTTAATAAAACTGCTGACAGAGGCACTGTGTATCGGTAAAAACCTGAAACCACGACCCACACACACACCTTGCGCCCAGGACAAATGTCCCCCTGCCCTCACTCCTTATTCCTCTGGCCCAGCCTGTAGTAGGCTACATCTGCATTTCACAGAAAACACAATATGTAAGAGTAACTATTTCCTAGCTACAGTTTTTATATGATAATTGAGAATATAATCTTTGTGGAACCGAACATATTCACAGAAATCTCAAGAGAAAATTTTCCCTACAGATAGCAGACTTGGGATTGGATTGTCTATATGTCTTCAATATGCATGAGTAAAGTACATCTCTAAAACACACAATGGAAAAGGTTTTGCTATTTTTACCGTATAAAACATTCATAAATACTACTAAAACTAAAGATCTCCATAATGAAAACTACAATAAAGTCTGCAGACACTAAAATATTTGGAGAAAAAAGCTGTTAATAAATCAAAGAAAAGACCGTGTTGTTTTATACTGTTTTAAATTTACTTCAAGTAAATTTAGTTCACTTTAAACTCTCGGGGAAAACTATTAAAGAGATCAATGCTAGCAGCAGCGGAGGCAGAAATGTATTTTCTCTATTAAATACCTCAATACATTGAAACTTTCATAGATGTATTATTCTTCTGTAGACAATAATGCTGTTATATTTCCAGCACAGCAGTCCCATGAATTACAAAAGAGTCTAATTGTCCCTTTTTTTCTATTATTGAAGCTACACTTCTTCTTGTTACATGTACAGTTTATTAGCTTTACTGTTTTTTATATTGGATTTGTTCAGTAGATTTTTCTTCAAGAACAATAATGATCAGATTGTAGAAAATAATAACTTATATATATAGTCAGCAAATGGTATTTTGAAACAGTAACAGTAAAAGAAACCAGCCCCCAGGACACAATACTACATTCAAATTATATCACAGAGCTAAAAGGTCCTAATAATCCATAGAACAACAAGATTACACCCTTATATTGAGTGACTGTTCCATTACATGTTTGTCCTATGTTACTATGAATCACTGACACTAAGGGGGACATTTATTAAGTCCGGCTTTTTTTAGCCGGACTTATAAATTTCCCCGCATCTCCGGCGCTAAGGAGATTTATGTAGAGGCGGACTGCCTCTACATAAATCCCGTGCACGTCGGTGCGCACAGCTGAAAACCTACGCCACCTGAAAGGTGGAGTAGGTTTTCGGCGTATCTTTTAGTGTTAAAAACGATAAATCGCGCGGACTCAGAGTCCGCGCCCCCCATTCCATCCCTCCCACACCCCCTACCCGCCCCCCGGCGTACTCGGGGGAAAAGGGCGATTTGCGAATATTTTATTCTCAAATGGCCGTTTTGCAAATAAAATATTCGCAAATCGCCCCTTTCCGCAAAAAAGGACGCAGTTTTGCCTTGATACATGTCCCCCATAGCATTAATAGAAGTACACAGTCAAGTGACTAGCTTTTTGGCCAGTATAATACAAAGTGAATAATTATAAGTGAATACATACTTAGCTCGGTTCAGACGTTGTAACTGTGCGGCTGTATTTTTTATGCGGCTGTAAATGTGCGGGTGAAACTCCGGCCGTGGGAAAAAATAGACATGCGGCTCAAAACATACGGTCATTTACTTGGAAATCTGGTTCAACTAAAAATAACAAATAAAATCTTAAGAAAGTGATGCAAACACCTCTGGATGCATCTGGGAAAGCAGGGAAACAGTTTACATGAATTGCTGTTACCGGGGTTTGCGATTCTCTGCACTATAGCCGATGTCTCTCATGGTTAATATATTGAATTAATAAAACACATTTTCTTTCTAATAAAGTCCCTTTTATTGTTCAATAATTAAATGTAAACGATTCCATCATTTTGCAATTAAATATACTGTTAAAATAAATATATATATAAATAAATGTATATTTATATATATATTAATTTTTTGACAGTATATTTAATTGCACAATGATGGATTCGTTAGGATTAAATTATTGAACAAAGAAACTGTATTTATTTCAACGAAAATGTGTTTTATTAATTAGTACAGGAAGCTCCATAAGCCGTTAATTCATATTCCCGGCAATAGAGCATTCTGTACTAATCATCACTTTACTTTAATTAAAACATCAAATGTTTCTTCTAATTATGTTATGACAATAGCATTATTAGAAGAAACATTTAGAATTATATGTGCGCTCAGCTGATTGGCTGTTCGGCTGAACGCACGTATAATGAGCCGGTCCGCAGTACAGTGACTTCATTGTGCTGTGGACCAGCGAAGAGGACACATCGGGGTGAGTATAGAGCTCAAACCCACCCCCTCCCCAGCACTGCACCCCTCCCAGCAAGGAAGGGGGGTCACTTAACCCCTTCCTTGCTGGGATGGGTGCAGTCTGACATCAGTCTGGCCCCCAGGGGGTTAAGGGGGATGCAATACATCCTCCCTTAACCCCTTGGGGGCCAGACTGTAAGCAGCGATCTGTAAAGATGCTGCATACTGTAAGGAGCACAACACCGCTCACAATGATGGGTGTTGTGCTCCTGTTTGTGTGTTTTTTGTGTGTTTCTCCCTTTTTGTTTTTCAGATATCGGTATCCTGGGGATTACGTCGGATTCCATGGACTACGTCGATGACCAGCGGTTGTTGTTTTAATTTTTTTAATAAAATGGTCAATGAGGGGTGTGGGGGTGTTTTTATTTGAATAAAAAAAATTTTAAACTTGTGTCTTGTCTTTATTTCTTTACTTTATAGACTTAGTAGTGGAAGCCGTCTAATAGACGGAATCCATTACTAAGTTGGGGCCTAGTGTTAGCCGGTATAAAATGGCTAACACTAACCCCCCATTATTACCCCAGTACCCAATGCCGCCAGGGGTACTAGGAAGAGCCGGGTGCCAGTGGTCCCGGAGCGTCAAAATTGGCGCTCCTGGACTGGGGCGGCAGCAGGCTGGTAAGATTTAGGCTGGGGAGGGCCTAAACCAATGGCTCTTCCCACCCTGGTGTTACCAGGCTGCTGTCGTTTGGTTTTTAACCCGGCTGGTTATAAAAATAGGGGGGACCCTATGCGTTTTTTTGTAATTATTTATTTATTTAAAAAAAAAACGCATAGGGTCCCCCCTATTTTTATAACCAGCCGGGTTAAAAACCAAATGACAGCAGCCTGGTAACACCAGGGTGGGAAGAGCCATTGGTTTAGGCCCTCCCCAGCCTAAATCTTACCAGCCTGCTGCCGCCCGTTCCAGGAGCGCCAATTTTGACGCTCCGGGACCACTGGCACCCGGCTCTTCCCAGTACCCCTGGTGGCATTGGGTACTGGGGTAATAATAGGGAGTTAGTGTTAGCCATCTTATACCGGCTAACACTAGGCCCCAACTTAGTAATGGATTCCGTCTATTAGACGGCTTCCACTACTAAGTCTATAAAGTAAAGAAATAAAGACAACACACAAGTTAAAAAACATTTTTATTCAAATAAAAACACCCCCACACCCCTCATTGACCATTTTATTAAAAAAATTAAAACAACAACCGCTGGTCATCGACGTAGTCCATGGAATCCGACGTAATCCCCAGGATACCGATATCTTAAAAACAAAAAGGGAGAGACACACAAAAAAAACACAAACAGGAGCACAACACCCATCATTGTGAGCGGTGTTGTGCTCCTTACAGTATGCAGCATCTTTACAGATCGCTGCTTACAGTCTGACCCCCAAGGGGTTAAGGGAGGATGTATTGCATCCCCCTTAACCCCCTGGGGGCCAGACTGATGTCAGACTGCACCCATCCCAGCAAGGAAGGGGTTAAGTGACCCCCCTTCCTTGCTGGGAGGGGTGCAGTGCAGGGGAGGGGGTGGGGAGAGCTCTATACTCACCCCGATGTGTCCTCTTCGCTGGTCCGCAGCACAATGAAGTCACTGTACTGCGGACCGGCTCATTATACGTGCGCTCAGCCGAACAGCCAATCAGCTGAGCGCACATATAATTCTAAATGTTTCTTCTAATAATGCTATTGTCATAACATAATTAGAAGAAACATTTGATGTTTTAATTAAAGTAAAGTGATGATTAGTACAGAATGCTCTATTGCCGGGAATATGAATTAATGGCTTATGGAGCTTCCTGTACTAATTAATATTTAATTAATAAAACACATTTTCGTGGAAATAAATTCAGTTTCGGTGTTCAATAATTTAATTCTAACGAATCCATCATTGTGCAATTAAATATACTGTCAAAAAATAAATATATAGATAAATATACATTTATTTATATATCTATTTATTTTAACAGTATATTTAATTGCAAAATGATGGATTCAATAGAAATAAATTATTGAACAACGAAAGTGTCTTGATTACAAAGAAAATGTGTTTTAGTAATTTAATATATTAACTATTAGAGGCATCGGCATTCGGCATCATTGCCGGCTATTTTTGAAGTACTCCGTACGGACCGCCTGTCAATCCTCGGCCGCATGTCCAGCCGCAAACAATGGTCTTGTTCATTTTTTACGGGTCCGTTTACGATCGGGCCGTAGATTCAGACATAGTGTGCACTGTGCAGCCGCATATCCTATACTTCCAAGCATACACACGAACCACCAAAAATACCGCCGCACAATTACAGCCGCAAATACAGCCGCACAGTTACAACGTCTGAACCGAGCCCCAAAGCGGGTATTTACCTTTTCACATTATGTCACATTCATTTTTTTTTTTAGATAAATTTATTAATACTTATTGTATGTATGTCTGGGATTATCTGCAATGCGGGGGAAAACTGTAGGCATGGTTTCCACAGCTTTCAGATCATATTGTAAAAGCATATGTGTAAGACCGGTTTGAATCAAGAAGTCAGTCAAAATCTGCTCATTTTAGGGAGTTAGAAATAGCACCTGTGTGCAGTGTTCTGCTTTAGCTCTATTTAGTCTATCGACCTTTTATTTATTGGTTTCTACAGCTAAAAAAAATATTTTTAGGTTGTGAATGGGGATGCTTTTAAAGGGGTAGTGAGGCCCTAAACATTTATTCACAAAATAAAACACATTACAAAGTTATACAACTTTGAAATGTGTGTTATGTAAGTGAATGGCCCCCTTCCCCGTGTTCCCCCCCTACCCCGGAAGTGTGGTGCATTATACTCATCGCATTACTGTCCACCACCAGCCGCCATCTTGGGACAATGACAACATATTCGGGAGGCCAGCGAACCGCTCCAGCCGTCCCTCATGTCGGCCCCCCTCTGCCGCATCATCAGCTGCTCAGCCGCGATTGGCTGAGCACAGTTATGCTCAGCCAATCATGGCTGAGCAGCTGATGACCCGGCAGAGGGGGTGCCGGCATGAGGGATGGCTGGAGCGGTTCGGCCGGCCTCCCGAAGATGTCGTAATTGTTCCAAGACAGCGGCCGGGGGTCGACAGTAATGCAATGAGTGTAATGCACCACACTTCTGGGGTGGGGGGGAACACGGGCAAGGGGGTCATTTACTTACATAACACACATTACAAAGTTGTATAACTTTGTAATGCGTGTTATTTTGTGAATAAATGTTTAGCGCCGCGTTACCCCTTTAATACAGTCTTGGGACGAAATAAAAATGTGACCTTATTTCCTTTCAATGAACTGCATTGCTGCCACTGAAGACAATGTATATTAAAATAGGAATCTGTCTTCATCTGTCTCAGCACCTGGGCCCTACCTGAGGTGCTGACAGTGTGCTGTAGCTTTCAGTCCCATTATAAGTATGTTACCTAATGATAATTTGTCTGTAGAGTGGATTATGCACATTCTCAGGTCTCCTACTGTATTGAAGAGTCAAAGAGGAATGTGGCTCAGCGTTTGTGCCACACTCTGGCACATCTCACCACTCCTCCCTCTTCTTCCCAATCAGGTCCAAATTGGTTTTAAAATTAATTTTTTATACAATGATGAGAAGAAAAAAAATAAAAAAATAACTATATTCAATTCTATTAGAGGAATTGAACCCAGGGGGGGAAATGTTATTGGCCTCTAGGTAAGTGATTTACTCCTAGACCACAGCTCCAACACAGATAGGATGGGGGATTCAACTATATCTGATTGCAGATTAGTGCTCTGTAGGTAGTTTATGACTGAAGTAAACACTCAGAGACACTGGCTGACGGCAAGAGCAAGCAGGGGGCCTGGCAACAGAGATTTATGAAGGGGAGGGAGGAGGAAGAAGTAATCAGGTGTGCCAGAGTGTGGCACATACGCTGAGCCACAACTCTTCTTTGACTCCTTATTACAGTATGAGACATGAGATTGAGCATAATCCACTCCACGGACAAATTATCAAAAGATTACCTGCTCACAAGGGGACTGTTAACCAGAGCACACTGTCAAATCCTCAGGTAGGTCCCAGGTGCTAACAAAGTCCCTTTAAAGGGAATCTGTGAACTGCAATTCATAAGTCAAACTGCTGACACTGTTAGATAGCTGTTCAGCTGGTCAGAGAGACACCTGGTACCTTTCATTTATCCATCTGTGCTACCAGAATGTAGAAAACTTAATTTATTATATAGCAAAAGATTTAAAGAGGCTTTCCTGAGATACTGAAGTGCAGCAAGCTGTAACACCACATTACTCCACCCTCCCATACCAGACCCTGCTTGGGCTTCCAGTTGTTAATCGGGGAGGGGGAGTTAGGAGGTGTTACAGCATGCTGAACTTCACAAGGCTAGAAAAGCCGCTTTCACGTCTTGAACCAGAGAGTAAGAACATTTCTCTACATTCTGGAAATAGAGCTGGATATATTAAAGGCACTATGGGGGAGATTAAGCAAATATGGTGTAAGGTAGAATTGGCTTAGTTGCCCATAGCAACCAATCAGATTCCACCTTTAATTTTCCAAAGGTTCTGTGAGGAAAGAATATTGGAATCTGATTGGTTGTTAGGGGCAACTGAGCCAGTTCGACTTTACACCAGTTTGATAAATCTCCCCGTGTGTCCCCCTTCATCTAACAGTGACAGCAGTTTGGACAATAAATTACAGCTGACAGATTCCCTTTAAGAGCCCTAAGGGAAAGAAATATAGGTAAAAAAATAAAATATTGTATAATTGTCACACAGTTTATCTATGGCTGCCAGATTCTGAACCCAAAACATGTAAATCTACATATCTCTATAACAATATATGCCTTAGCATGTTCTGTGTCCGCTTGTAACAGAAATACTGCCAAAAGTAAGACTTTTTGACATGCTAAGGCATGTATATACAGTATATGGGGCAACAGAAGGGGATACCTAATTCTTTTGACTGTACAGGGCACTAGAACCTGTACTCACCAGCTTGGGGTGAGGATTCAGAGGAGAGCAGCTCTTGCCACTGTACATTGACAGTCACTGACCACAACAGTGCCATGCATTTATCAGTGTAGTGGTTTACGACACCTGCTGCACTGGCAGCCAAAAAGCCTACACAGCCTTACGCTATGTTCACACAACGTCAAAACTAGAGAAAAGGCGGACTCTTGTGCAATTTAAAATAACTTCCGTTATTGACGCGATTTAACTGACTTCACTGCAATGCATTGATGTCAATGGAAAGATGGACATCTAATGCACACAATGTATTGAATGATGTACCAACAGCCGTCATTGCAGGGAAGTCCAAACATCTAAATGACATCCATTACCTTACACTCAAACTGATGGACGTCATTTTAAGGCTGAAAAAATGTTGTGTGAACATAACCTTAAAGGGGTTTTCTGAGATTTTTCAATGAACAAGCATTGCTTTGACTGCTGTGGGTGTTGTATGTTCTATATACACTTTCCTTTTTTATTTAGAGTGCTTATTGTGTTCACATGACCACTCTGCCTGTGTTTTTTTTTATTTCCTGTGATGTCCCATTCCCTGTCTGTTTCCTGTTCCTTCCAGTGAGGTAGTGCAGTATAGATACTGCAGCAGTAAGGGCAGTATGACATGGAGGAGACCAGGAGCTTATAGCTATGTTGTGGGTGGCACAGAGGTTAGCCATTCTGCTTTGTAGTGTTGAGTCCTGGAATAAAATGCCACCAAGGACAACAGCTGCATGTATGTGCCCCCCCCCCCCCCCCCCCAATTTTTGTATGGATTTTTTATCACACACACTCCAAAACATTGTGAACCATTGGGGATGGGGACCAATATGTGTGTCAGTCATCATTCTAGTCATTGCTGAGGTAAACTTGCATCAAAAATGCATTTATAGCTAGATCTGAAGGAGGAACCAAACAAAACTAAAATAAGCAAACACCAATCCAAAAACCATCAGTAACAGATAACCAAGTTAAAAGAAACAACTAAGGGAAAGGGACCAATTATAAATGATTCTTTATTCCAATAAGAAAAAATGGTCAGACAACCTCTTTAAAAAAAAATCCCACCAGTACCTAAAAAGGTATGCCTTCAAGATTCCACTCAAAAGAACTCCATGTTTGTTGGCTGTGTTTTGTGAATTTCAAATAGCTGTAGCCTTTGCATTGTTACTATTACTAATAATAAAGCTAAGTATCTTTTGTGAGCATGGGTATTTTCAAATCTAAATTTCAATAATTCTACTGGGACAATAATTCTGCTCTAAAGTGGAGGCATTTGATGGGCTATATACCAGTATATCATACACAGGCTGCCTTTGGTATTTTGTACTATTGTCTTTGTACCCATTATTGATAGTAAATTATAGAGAGGGAGCTGGGGAGCAGGCGGAATAGTGTGCCCTCTGTGTGTTGCATTTATAACAATTTATGCTGGCTCACCAACACGGGGGGCTTTGGATTTATGTAGAGGTGTACACCTGTACACTGGGGGGGGGGACTTTTTAGATGAGTGTAAGATATGCCAGTTTCAATTTACCTTCCCCTTGGAGTGTAGTTGAAAACCTTAAAGAAAGTTCACGCTTAAGTAGCAAAGATTCGAAATGAAAGCTTATGCGGATTGATTATTGAATGATCCAGAGAGCATTAGGGGAATTAAAATATATAACAATGACAAATCCTACTCAAGTGAAAATGCAAGGGCCAAGGGTATATCACATTTCTTAATGTGTAGAGGCAGGTGAAAGTATAAAGCGGTTCTTGAATAGGGGGAGACGTCTAGTAGCCAGACAAAATGATAAAACCCTCTAGGAACTGGGTGGAGAATCATGACATGCTCGATGTTCACTGTAACCATGTTGTTCCACATTCTGGAATATAGGATAACATGGTTTTGTGCAGAAACATATTGCTTATTGTGGCTATCCATTTTGAAAAGAAAGGTGCTCATTGGGTAAGCCAATGTGTGTCTCAGGAGTCAGATTTATCAGGATCAGGATGGAATGGGAATAAAATAGGGCAATATGAGATGGTAGTGCCCATGTCTTCTGTAAAAACTTTTAAACTGCCTCAAAAAAATGACCACAAAGAGTGGAGATAAAAAATGTGTGGGGTTTAAGGTGGCATTTAGGACGTATACTGTAAGGAACATACTGAGCCTAAGGGTGGATTAATATGCTGTATGTAAGTATGAATATCTTCTAACTGCCTAAAATGTATTTCATTATTGTTTGTTGGTATTGTTGAAGTAGTTTGTCACATGATTTTCACGTGAAATACATACCTTTTCATAGCAGAAAAGAAAATTTAGGCTCCCATGCCAATTCTAGATTCTTCTGTTTGAATAGCAAACCATTTGAAGGACAAACGTCTTATCAGAACAAATGGAAATCTACCCTTGGCCTGCTAGTCTGGAAATCTGTTTGCAACTTGCAAAGTATGATTTTTTTTTTTATAGTGTCAGCTTTGCACATGAAAAGCAATATATAACAAATATTCTGCATACAGCACATAAGTATTAAAAAATATATACTTTTATATAGACTAATATGTGGTATATAAAGTATAGATATACAGAGCTTAATTGCTAAATTGCTGTATTTAGGCCTTAAAGGGGGTTCGCTACTAATATAATAGGTGTAAATTTAAACTTTGATCATCTATTACCCTAGATTACATGCATCTTACCTGCCATAAAAAAAACGAATATACATGGCAGAAGTTTACAGCTACCTGTAGAATTTATGTTACATACTTTGTTGCATGATTGACAAATACCAACAACATTTGACAATTACAAGCAATTTTCATTACCATAGTTCAGTGAATCGTGATGTAAATGTGCTTTAGCACACAAATTATTCCATCAATTAATCTATCAATTAAAAATGACATTTAAAACAATGCAGTATGACTAGAAAAACATTTTCAACACAAATATGCTCCTTATTTTTATAAAATAGTTTGAAAATGCATGACATTTTGAGAAAACACAAACATACCAAATATGTTTGTAGAAGAAAAACATGCACACTAATTCACAATTCATTAGATTTCAGTCCTCTAGGCATTCTTGAAAATAACATTAAATATATTTAAACCCAATTTTCCTAGTTCACTCAAATCTTCTGTAGTGTTCCCCTAGGTAAACCTACTGATGCACTGCTCTTCTAGAAAACTCCCAATAAAAACTTTCCATGCTTTGTAATCTATAAAATCCACTTTCAGGTATCAAGGGCAGTTTAGCAAATATATTTTTGTGAATTTATGATAAATAGAATATAAATAATTTAGTCTGAAAAGTTAAACCAACACACCAGTTTATGAAGTCTACAAGATACAGTACATTTAGAAAACAGAAATTAGCATGGGCAGCTCATTTCTACAGTGTAGAGAGTTTTCTTTAGGGTGCCTTCACACCTACCGTATCGCAGTAGAAAATCCGCTGCGGATCCGCAGCGGATTTAACTAAATGAATGAACACAGCACTAAATCCGCACTTACAAATCTGCTGCGGATTCGCAGCGGATTTGACAGTGCGTATTTAATGCTGTGTTCATTCATTTAGTTAAATCTGCTGCGGATCTGCCGCGGATCCGCAGCGGATTTTCTACTGCGATACGGTAGGTGTGAAGGCACCCTTATAAGGAATTAAAAGGCTAAATTGCCTTTTTTTAGGCGCATATGGTCCCCATCGGCATAAAAATATTCACAAAAAGTCTATTTGTGTGCACATGGGGCCCATCTGGGCCTCTTGCGCCAGAGGGGCAGGCAACAGGCTTTACAGGGGGTGTGTCAGCACTTTATGTGCGCCTCTATGTGCGCCGCATTTATCATTTTTAAGTGAAACCTACACCTGCTCTGAGCTGGGGGAGGTTTCATTTTGTCCGCACAGAGGGGCTCCGTGCATACAGGATTTATGTAGAGGCTTTGTGCCTCTACATAAATCCTTACAGCTCCGGCGTTGCGGGGACATTTGTAAGCCGGGTGTAAAAAAGGCCAGACTTAATAAGTTTAAATCAATTTCTATGTTAAACATTTTTTTAAAGATTTTTTAGTGTCACTCATGACATTTTTTTTTTACCCAGCACCATTTAGGAGATGCGTGTTTCTGCACCTCTGGTGGTCCTATAAGTCACTTAACTCTTATTTGCTCCATGTCTTCCAACTGTGCAATACTAATATGCAAATCCTCTGCAACTCTATTCTCAGAAGATGCATTACTTACCCACCTCCCAGTAGACAAAACCTTTGGGCATGCTAGCCTAATTCCCTTTTTACTAGCGGCTTCCAGACTTGTCATTCTCACTAAATAGTTGTCTACTGACAGGGGATCCAAATTAATTAAAACATGAAAACAAAAAGTAGAACAACTCTACTGCCGAGAAGAACTCTCACACCAGGAATTAGGATTCAGACAAAAGTTTCTATACTTTTGGATTCCCTGGGCCTGGTAAAGCATCACTACTAAATCTCTACTAAACTCTACTTAGTGTTAGCCAGTATAAAAGGGCTAACACTAAGCCCCCCATTATTACCCCAGTACACAATGCCACCAGGGGAACTGGGAAGAGCCGGGTGCCAGTAGTCATGGAGCATCAAAATTGGTGCTCCTGGACTGGGCGGTACCAGGCTAGTATTATTAGGCTATGCAGGGTCAAAATAAATGGCCCTTCCCACCCTGGCACTACTAGGCTGCTGCTGCTTGGTTTTTAACCTGGCTGATTATGGAAAGGGGAGGATCCTATGCGTTTTTAAATAAATAAATAATTTAAAGACCCCCGCATAGAACCCCTCTTTCCATAATCAGCCAGGTGAAAAACTAAGCAGCAGCCTAGTAGTGCCAGGGTGGGAAGGGCCATTTATTTTGGCCCTCCCCAGCCCAATAATACTAGCCTGCTGCCGCCCAGTCCGGGAGCGCCAATTTTGACGCTCCAGGACTACTAGCACCTGGCTCTTCCCAGTACCCCTGGTGGCATTGGGTACTGGGATAATATTGGGGGGGGGAGTTAGAGTTAGCCATTTTATACCGGTTAACAGTAATTCCCGACTTAGTAGACGGAATCAATTACTAAGTCTGTAAATTAATGAAAGAAAACACAACACACCTAGAATTTATTTTTATTCAAATAAAAACACCCCACTACCCTCGTTGACCATTTTATTGAACATTAAAGTCTGCTGGTCATCGACGTAGTCCAATCGAATCCGATGTAATCCTCTGCATGCCGGAATCTGAAAAAAGAAAGGGAAAAGAAAATGCTCATTACCTAGGAGGCAAACCAGGGCCAATGAGACTATTTAGAGACAATTCTGAGACAAACAAATCAACACCACAGAAAATAGACCAGGCTTATCCCTGATAGTAAATTGCACTTTAAATTGACCAGTGTATTCTTGCCAAAGCAGAAAAAGACCACATCTAGAAAAATCCCCTATTGATAAATGTTCCCCTATATCTCCCTTCACCACCGCCACCCCCCCCAAACACACACACACACACTTACAAACCCTCCCTCTTTGAGCAACCCCCCATCCCTTACCTATATTTCATATTTAGGAATACTTTTATACTTCAATACCCGCAAAAATGTCTAAAGAGCATAGTTTTTATTATACAACTATGCAGTGAAACCTTTTAGAGATGAGCATCCAAAATTGCATTAGGAAGTGGTTGACTCAAAGAAGATGCCCAGCATACATAATATGTGAAGAAATAGGAAATCTGTCACACTAAATCTTGTCTAAATAAAGAATTGGCCTTTTGTAGAGGTTTCAGGGTATACACAAGGGTCAGTAGAGCTTATAAAGGGCAGAGCTATATTACAACTTAACACCTGTCCTTTCCAAATGCAAACTTGCCAAACTTTACTTACCAGCTTCCATTGATTTACTATGCACACACGTTTTTCTCTGCTTCAAGGCTCCCCAAAAGGGTGTTACCTGTGAGTGCAACTGAACATGTTATAATAGATTTCATTTATTTAATAGTGTTGCTTGATCTGAAAAACTATTTCTGCCACAGCCCATTGCCCATAAGACAGCTGATCTTATGCCGTGATGGAAGTTTCCGAGCTCAAATCCCCAAAAGAGATGTCGGCTAAATAAATATAATGACCCGCATGTCACTTTTCAAGACACATCTTCTACTTCTGACAATACATCTAGTTGTTTAATATAGTATTTTTTTCTGCTTATGTTAATTAAACTTTTTGTTGATGTCAAGCGTCACAATATATTTTAAGCCGTGATTGACAATACATTGCAAAAACAAATGATGAATATTATTCTGATCACATTAGTATACAGAACTAAAGATAACAACAAAAGCTCTGATATACTTGTTTCTTCTTCATTTCAATAATATGACATTTTAGTACTTGACATGGAGGGTTGGGAAAGCGAATCTATCAGTGAACAGACAATGAAAAATTAATTTGAGCTGCTGGTAGACATTGTAACGTACACGTGTTAGACATTAGAACAAATTGTGTTTGTAATTTGAGTTATCTTGCAGCTATATGTCAGACTTCATTTACTCTTTTCAACAAGTGATGTCAGGAAGGATTGCTATGATAGCGCCAAGTTTTCATCCTGAGATCGAGATGTATAGAAACTGCACAAGAATCCACTTATCCTACTCAGACTTTAATACAGAACATAATGATGTGTGTCACAATCTGAATGTACCATTGCTGACAAAACTACATGTGACAGCTTTCATATTCAAAGCTTAGATTCCCATTGTAATAACCAGAGAAAGTGGATGTGGCCTTTACAAGATGGGACTTATATCTTGTTTCTGCAATTTTGTTGTCTGTCTCTTTCATTTACTTGTCTACACTGTAACTTTTTTTAATTATTAATTCGCAAAAATCAATCAATATGTGCAACTAGCTACAAAGTTTTTTTTTAAATATGATGTGATTCATTGCATGAATTAGGCTATGTTCACACAACGTCAAAAATATTGAAAAGGCGGCCGGTTCATTTTTAAAAAAACGTCCGATTTTGCCGCAATTTATCTGACTACAATGTCAATGCATTGAAGTCAATGAGAAGATGACATCTTATGCACACAGTGTATTAAATAACGGACGTTTTTGCAGCAGTCATCAAAATATTAAACATGATCATTATTTTCGGACGTCTTTTTTGCAAACAGCGGATGTTTTTTATTATTAGTTCACACACAGTTTTCCTTTTGTCACCGTTCTTTCTCCGTCTTTACTATTAAATTCAATGGACTTTTTAATTAGGCCACACCCAAAGTCCAATTAGTAACCCCAAACTAAAATAATGTACAAACACCAGTCATTGCACTAAGGGGAGGCCAGGCTGCTAAATAACGTCCGTTATTTTAGACTCAAAATAACGGATGTCATTTTAAATGAAGCTGAAAAAAACGTGAACATAGCCTTACTTTTATGGGTAAAGCAATTGATGCCATTTACCAGCAGGAGAAGTACAAGGGGTAGGCAAAGTAGCTGGGTGTCTAGGGCTCAGTTGAGGCAATGGGAGGAGCTATATGAATTTTGTTTGTTTTCTTTTTTCATTTTTTTTACGATGATCTGACATTTTTTACTAATCAGTGTTCCACTGCATAAAAGGAACAGTAAAAAATCAAAGACAATGGAACTTTGCCAAGAAGTTGTCATGGTTAATCTACTAAGAGTTTAACCCTTTGAGGACCAGGCCTAAAATGACCCAGTGGACCGCGCAAATTTTGATCTTTGCACTTTCGTTTTTTCCCCCTCCCAAGAGCTCTAGCACTTTCAGTTTTCTATCTACAAGGCCATGTAAGGGCTTGTTTTTTCAGGAATAGTTGTACTTTGTAATGGTGTCTTTTATTTTACCATAACATGTATGATGGAACCCCAAAATTATTATTTATGAAGCTATAAATAGGTGAAATCGTAAAAAAGAATGCAATATGGTAACTTTGGGGGGGGTTCCTGTGTCTACATAATGCATTATATGTTAACATGATACTATTATTCTATAGGTCAGTACGAACACAACCATATGCAGGTTACACAAATTCTCTAATGTTATATATTTTTTTTTTTTATGAAATCCTTTTTTTTGCAATTAATTATTAATAAAATGGGCCTATTGTGACACTTATAACAGTTAAAATTTTTCACCTACGGGGCTGTATGGGGTGTCATTTTTTATGCCATGATCTCTAGTTTTTATTAATACCATATTTGTGAAGATCGGACGTTTTGATCACTTTTTATTAATTTTCTTTTATGTATAATGTAACATCAAATCGGTAATCCGCGCACTCTTTTCCCTCTTTTCTTCTACGCTGTTCACCGTTTGCAATGACGCTTGTTATATTTTAACAGATCAGACAATTACGCACACTGAGGTATATTATATGGTTATTTTTATATGTTTTATTTATATAATGGGAAAAGGGGGTGATTTAAACTTTTATTAGGGGAGGGGCTTTGGGGTAGTGTAATAATGTTTTTTTACTTTTTTTACCCATTTTAAGTCCCTTTGGGGGACTTTTACATACATTTGTGTGATTATTCACACTGATCACTGCTATACCATAGGCATAGCATTGATCAGTGCGATAGGCGATCTGCTCATTGAGTCTGGCCTGCGCCGTGGCATTTAAGGAGTTAATGACACGCTGCAACACGATCGCTTCAGCCAGTCATTAAAGGTGAGACGCCGGCTGCTCACTGCAGCCGGCCCCCACCTGCTATGAAGCACGCTCCGCTCCGGAGCACGCTTCATAGCTCAGGACGTACTGGTACGCCCAGGGTCGTCTGGGCACAGACTTCCAGGGTGTACTGGTACGTCCTTGGTCATCTAAGGGTTTAAAGGGGCCTAGGTACATTTCTAGAGTGCCATTTCTTTAGAGGCTTAGTTAATAGACCGGAAGAGCAGTGGTTCCAGAGAAATATTCTGTCTGCTAAATTTGAAATAATTTTTCTTATTAAAATAAGGAAATATGGCTGTGACCTCATGTTGGTTTTGGCCTTCCTATAGATAATAGGCAGAACTGGATGGACATGTCTTGTTTCAGTCTTACAAACTATGCTGCTGTGTTGATATTTATCCATTTAACAGCTAATATATAGAGCTCAGCTTTATGAAGATAAAGTAATAGATTACACACACCACTTTTTTTAGACAGCAAGAAAGTTTGTTCTGTCAATTATTTTCCATCACTTTAGATCAGTCTGTAGATTGTCGTCAATTAATAAGCTGCATAATTTCTTGAAATTTTATGGGTTCCATATAAGACATGACTGCATTAACAGCTTAAACATTTTAGGTTTTGAAAAGTCCTGGACTCTGTTCATACCGGCTTGACTGCTTTCATTTATAATGGGACCACAAGCAGTATTTTGGATTTATCCTTAGACAGATACTAATCTTCATTTTTTTATAGGATCTGTCAGGTTTTCATTATGGATTTTGTTTACAACCCTATGGAGTCATGGCTGGAGATTTATCAAACATGGTGTATAGTGCAACCAATCAACCTAGCAACCAATCAGATTCCGCTTTTCATTTCTCACAAATTCTCTGGAAAATGAAAGGTGGAATCTGATTGGTTGCTAGGGGCAACTGAGCCAGTTTCACTTTACTCCAGGATGATAAATCTCCCCCATGGAATCTGGGAAAAGCCTATGTTACATAACTAAGCTTAAAAAAAAAAGAGAGAATTAGGAAAAACTAGTCATATATATGTATGTATGTGTATATGTATATGTGTATATATATATATATATATATATATATATATATATATATATATATACTACCGTTCAAAAGTTTGGGGTCAGATTGAAATGTCCTTATTTTTGAAGGAAAAGCACTGTACTTTTCAATGAAGATAACTTTAAACTAGTCCTAACTTTAAACAACTCTATACATTGCTAATGTGGTAAATGTGGACTATTCTAGCTGCAAATGTCTGGTTTTTGGTGCAATATCTACATAGGTGTATAGAGGCCCATTTCCAGCAACTATCACTCCAGTGTTCTAATGGTACAATGTATTTGCTCATTGGCTCAGAAGGCTTATTGATGATTAGAAAACCCTTGTGCAATCATGTTTACACATCTGAGAACAGTCTAGCTACAAAACTGACCTTCCTTTAAGCAGATTGTGTTTTGGAGCATCACATTTGTGGGGTCAATTAAACGCTCAAAATGGCCAAAAAAAGAGAACTGTTATCTGAAACTCGACAGTCTATTCTTGTTCTTAGAAATGAAGGCTATTCCATGCAAGAAATTGCTAAGAAATTGAAGATTTCCTACAACGGTGTGTACTACTCCCTTCAGAGGACAGCACAAACAGGCTCTAACCAGAGAAGAAAAAGAAGTGGGAGGCCGCGTTGCACAACTAAGCAAGAAGATAAGCACATTAGAGTCTCTAGTTTGAGAAACAGACTCCTCACAGGTCCCCAACTGGCATCTTCATTAAATAGTACCCGCAAAACACCAGTGTCAACATCTACAGTGAAGAGGCGGATGCAGGATTTTGGGCTTCAGGGCAGAGTGGCAAAGAAAAAGCCAATAAAAGAAAAAGATTAAAATGGGCAAAAGAACACAGACATTGGACAGAGGAAGACTGGAAAAAAGTGTTGTGGACGGATGAATCCAAGTTTGAGGTGTTTGGATCACAAAGAAGAACGTTTGTGAGACGGAACAAATGAAAAGATGCTGGAAGAATGCCTGACGCCATCTGTTAAGCATGGTGGAGGTAATGTGATGGTCTGGGGTTGCTTTGGTGCTGGTAAGGTGGGAGATTTGTACAGGTTAAAAGGGATTCTGAATAAGGAAGGCTATCACTCAATTTTGCAACGCCATGCCATACCCAGTGGACAGCGCTTGATTGGAGCCAATTTCCTCCTACAACAAGACAATGACCCTAAACACACCTCCAAATTGTGCAAGAACTATTTACAGCAGAAGCAGGCAGCTGGTATTCTATTGGTAATGGAGTGGCCAGCGCAGTCACCAGATCTGAACCCCATTGAGCTTTTGTGGGAGCAGCTTGACCGTATGGTACGCCAGAAGTGCCTATCCAACCAATCCAACTAGTGGGAGCTGCTTCTAGAAGCGTGGGGTGCAATTTCTCCAGCTTACCTCAACAGATTAATAGCTAGAATGCCAAAGGTGTGCAATGCTGTAATTGCTGCAAAAGGTGGATTCTTTGACGAAAGCAAAGTTTGATATCATTATTTCTAACCTTGTTAATGTCTTGACTCTATTTTTTATTCATTTCACTACGTATGGTGGTGAATAAGTGTGACTTTTCATGGAAAACACAAAATTGTTTGGGTGACCCCAAACCTTTGAACGGTAGTGTATAATATATATATATACACACTCACCGGCCACTTTATTAGGTACACCTGTCCAACTGCACGTTACCACTTAATTTCTAATCAGCCAATCACATGGCGGCAACTCAGTGCATTTAGGCATGTAGACATGGTCAAGACAATCTCCTGCAGTTCAAACCGAGCATCAATATGGGGAAGAAGAGTGATTTGAGTGCCTTTGAACGTGGCATGGTGGTTGGTGCCAGAAGGGCTGGTCTGAGTATTTCAGAAACTGCTGATCTACTGGGATTTTCACGCACAACCATCTCTAGAGAATGGTCCGAAAAAGAAAAAACATCCAGTGAGCGGCAGTTCTGTGGGCAGAAATGCCTTGTTGATGCTAGAGGTCAGAGGAGAATGGGCAGACTGGTTCGAGCTGATAGAAAGGCAACAGTGACTCAAATAGCCAACCGTTACAACCAAGGTAGGCAGAAGAGCCTCTCTGAACGCACAGTACGTCGAACTTTGAGGCAGATGGGTTACAGCAGCAGAAGACCACACCGGGTGCCACTCCTTTCAGCTAAGAACAGGAAACTGAGGCTACAATTTGCACAAGCTCATCGAAATTGGACAGTAGAAGATTGGAAAAACGTTGCCTGGTCGGATGAGTCTCGATTTCTGCTGCGACATTCGGATGGTAGGGTCAGAATTTGGCGTCAACAACATGAAAGCATGGATCCATCCTGCCTTGTTTCAACGGTTCAGGCTGGTGGTGGTGTCATGGTGTGGGGAATATTTTCTTGGCACTCTTTGGGCCCCTTGGTACCAATTGAGCATCGTTGCAACGCCACAGCCTACCTGAGTATTGTTGCTGACCATGTCCATCCCTTTATGACCACAATGTACCCAACATCTGATGGCTACTTTCAGCAGGATAATGCGCCATGTCATAAAGCTAGAATCATCTCAGACTGGTTTCTTGAACATGACAATGAGTTCACTGTACTCAAATGGCCTCCACAGTCACCAGATCTCAATCCAATAGAGCATCTTTGGGATGTGGTGGAACGGGAGATTCACATTATGGATGTGCAGCCGACAAATCTGCGGCAACTGTGTGATGCCATCATGTCAATATGGACCAAAATCTCTGAGGAATGCTTCCAGCACCTTGTTGAATCTATGCCACAAAGAATTGAGGCAGTTCTGAAGGCAAAAGGGGGTCCAACCCGTTACTAGCATGGTGTACCTAATAAAGTGGCCGGTGAGTGTATATATATCATATACATATGAATGTAGTAAAGCCAACTAATAGTTGGTCTAAACTTAGAGAAGAAAATCTACAGATATACCAGATTTAACAAAAAGCATGAGCAATTGTAATAAATCTGGTGCATTTGAAGACCGTCCACCTGAATTAAATTGTGGACTGCCCAAAAATCAAGGTTGGAAACCTATATGTTTTGTATTGAACTTGTTGTTATTGTGTCAAATAAGGGTTGTTTGGGGGTATTTAAAGGGAACCTGTCACCCCCCGTGCCGGGGTGACAGGCTCCCGACCCCCCGCTACAGCCCCCTATACTCACCTGATCCCGCCGGGTCCCGCTTCTGGATCAGGTGAGTATAGGGGGAGATATCAGCCGCTGCAGCCCGGCGCGCGCTGAGAGATGAGTCCAACGCTCATAGAGAATGACAGGAGAGTCCAGCGCTCTGTTATTCTCTATGAGCGTTGGACTCATCTCTCCTCATATCTCCGTGACCCGACCGGATCCAGAAGCGGGACCCGGCGGGATCAGGTGAGTATAGGAGGCTGTAGCGGAGGGTCGGGAGCCTGTCACCCCGGCACGGGGGGTGACAGGTTCCCTTTAAGGTTAAAAACCATGCCTGCTATGATGTCACAGTAACTAAACTCTCACTTTGCTTTGTTTCTGGACTGACTTACTGTATACTTTATATTTATTTCCAGCCAATCAATGACAATGGCAGGCTTTTTTTTACAGAAAGGCCTGGCTCAAACAATCAGAATACAACGGCCAATTACTTCTCTCAAACTACTTTTTTATGGCGGTGAGGTGTAGGAAACAATTAACTAAGAATTCCTAAGACTGTAATGAACTGACAAACAAATAATGTACCTAGAGGCCATGGCAAGATTCCCATTCAGGGATCAATGCCAAGCACAAAATGAAATGTCTGCCTATTAGCCACAGTTAAAGTTATACAAGATGGAAAAGTGATCTGGTCTTGGAGATTGCAGTACTGAAAGTGTGAAATGTCATTCACATTGAGCTGAGGGTTAGCTAAATGGAATACAGAGTCTGCAGATAACAACCTAAGCCATAGACTCAATAAGTCTGAGCAATATCATCTCACCCAGTATAGTGCAGAATTCAGAAACACACAATGGCTGGGACAGACAAGTAGCCTAAACATCTTAAATGATTAGCTTTTGTTAACCCCTTAAGGACACATGAAATACCTGTACCTGTCCGCTATGGGGATTCAGAGAGGGGTCACAACGCGAGCCCACTCTGAATCCAGCAGCTCCCGGCTGCTATGAGCAGCTGAGGACCACAGCTATTAGCCGGGGCCGTACAGGAAGCGCAGTACAGAATCAGTAAACAATCGGATAGTCAAAAAGTCAGGCAGGAGGTCAGATAACGAGTCGAGCAAACAGAGGGATTAGGAACAGGGATCGCAGGAGAAGACAGGGAAGCTGGGACCAGGGAGTTAACCTAATGGCCAGCGCTGGGATTCTGCCTTAGCTTTGTTTTATGCTGACCAAGAGCCCAGTCCGGGGCCCAGTCTGATCTACCAGGTTACAGACAGGCAGAGAAACCCCCTCAATCACAGAGACAAGACAGGTGCTTAATCAAGTACAGAAGCTTCTCAGTTTAACTCCTGCATTGCCGTAAGCTGAGAAGCAATTAGGTGTGGCACACAAAAGCAAACACCAGGCCCAGTTCATACAAGGCACTGCTGATTCCTGACATAGACTGACCAAAAGACTGACAGAAATAATGTGTGCTGACATAGCCTCAAGGTGCAATGACAAAAGTCTATATGGAATTCTTGTCATGAGTTGATGGGTCAATTCTAAGGGTATATTCACACGGGCGGGCTCGCAGCGAGATTCTCGCTGCGAGCCCGGCAGGTTCTGGCAGTTCCCATACACTACATACTTGCTGCGGTCTAAACGACCGCAGCGAGTATGTAATTATACCGCCCTTAACCCCTTCTGCTCCCCCGCTGTAAGCATACTTTACCTGTCCTTGCTGTCCGGCCAATTAGTGTGTTGCCCACTGATTGGCCGGGTGGGAGAGCAGGACGCCGGACCCGTGCAGCAAGGACAGGTAAAGTATGCTTACAGCGGGGGAGCAAAAGGGGTTAAGGGCAGTATAATTACATACTCGCTGCGGTCGTTTAGACCGCAGCAAGTATGTAGTGTATGGGAACTGCCAGGACCTGCCTGTGTGAATATACCCTAAAAGTAGAATTGGAATCCTGATGACAATAATGGTCTCAAATTTCCCATTGAATTCAATGTTACTTGGATACCATTTTATGTGGCTTCTGAGGTGGAATCCATGCGGAAATCCATTTAGAATCCACCTCACATTACTTATTATAACCATACTTTAAAGCACCAGTGTTAGAGCACTAGCTGGTAAGGAGCTGCGCACCTGTGTGTCTACCAAAGACAGAAGTTTTTTCCCCTAGGGAACAGACAGGGTAACTACATAAACTGTAGGTATCACTAGAGTGACACTTGTTCTGCTTCTGAGGGAAAGCTACTAGCTTTTGTTACAGATTTGTGTAACCTGATCCCGTAGGCTGTGATACCCCAAACCACATTGCATCACTGCAATTCACTGTATCACCTGTACCATGAACTCCTTAGCATGGTGAACAGTGCATACGGGCTCTCTGACTGACAGATTCCCTCAACCCCAAAAACAATAACACTTAGGCATGAATGTATCTATGACAAAAGGTACGTTCATGCCTAAATGGTAGTTTAATTTGGAAACCTTCTACAGTATGTGGGTTTGAATGGTTTGGGGTATCAGTATGAAAGAAAGCCTATAAACACTGTTCACTCTGGGATACAACAGAGGCACTACCTGTGGGGCCGGATGACACACATTGGAACCTCTTGATGATTTTTTGATGTATGGTTAGAAATACCCACTAATAGAGCTAGACCATATATTGTTTTCATTGATGTACATACATGATCTGTGTATCTTTCACGCTTAGCTTTCTTTACTTATCTCTATGTAGCATGGCAGTTTCCTTTATATTATTCTGCCTCAGACACTCCTTTGAATATAAGGTCTAAATCACCCCCTTTGTAGGTATGAAGTAACCTCTGGTGTATAATAAATACCTGTTGTAATGTAATGCATAAGATCATAACATGTACTGCATATGGCTTTCCTCCCACCAGTTACTTTATTTTAGTACTTTATCACTGGATACCTGGTACTGGTTTTCCAGTTGCTAAGATGGTGTGTAGCAATTTGTGGCTGCTAATACATATGCACCAACGATGGCACGGCACAGAGCTACTTTGCGGATTTGCGTCTAGACGAGCTGTAATGTTGTGGCCTGTAACGTCAGCTGTAACTGTTGGGGCATGTTATTTCGATGAATAAACACTGATGATTTCTCAGAGGAATTAGTGTGCTGCCCCTTCCTCTGATGTACGCTTCAAGAGCTGTTTTCACACAAATTGGAATAATTGGTTTATATTTTCTGTATCTTCAGATTTTTGTTCAAAGTATTTCAATGCCGATTCCTATAAAACACTTCAAAAAGAATGAAATGCACATGATATTAATATGAGCGCCACTGTGCGTAAATATCATAGCCAGGGAACAGATGATAGAAACTGAACTCTTATCTAGACACTTAACTGATTTGTAAGGAAATACAAGATCTCAATAGCTTTGTCTCTAATTCTTTTATAGCAGTACTTAACATATTTTACACTATTGACTGAACACAGCAGTGTGGTAGTTGCGTTCTCAACATACCATCTGGCTTGTTTAGGAATTTGTGTATTGCTTGTGTTGGAGCCATGCTCCTTATTGCTGCCAATGTTTACCCATCCTGTGTCCCCCTGCAGCTAATCGCCGGATTCCCCAGGACACCAGCTGCTTTGTTTTATGAACCCTTCTTCTCTATTTAACAGTTCATTTTCCCTTATACATAGCTCAATCGAAAACCCATTCTAATCCATGGAGCTGTTGACATTTTAGGTAATCTTCTATTGTCATTAACACTGACCCAACCTTTGACTTGCTGGACCAGAACTTTAAGTTATGACGTTAGTAAAAAATGAAATACGGTAGTTCTAAAGAAAATCATTTTCACATTAACGGGGTTAACCAGCCCTTACAAATAATGACCTATCCTCAGGACCAAAGATTAACATTAGATGGTGTTCTGAGTCACACCACTCCAACAGGTCAGCTATCTAAATAGGAAACACAGCATTGTGCAATTGCTGCTGCCTATTCCATTTTCACCTGAACTCAGCTTGCGAACACAATACAAGAACCGCAGCCCACTTCACTGGTTTAGACTACTAATACCCACTGAAATACAGACCAAAATACTAAGTGTGAATATAGCCTAATGCCCTGTGCACACAGAGCAAGAGTGGCGGAATTCCGCAGAGGAATTGTCCGCTGCGGAATGCCACCAGCCTCTGTGTCATAATGACACTCTATGGGAGGCTCCCGTGCATGTTCATTCTTCAGCGCGGAGAGAGGAGCCGCACAAGCCTCCAACAGAGTGTCATTATGACACAGAGGCTAGCGGCATTCCGTGGCGGGAATTCCGCCTCTCTTGCTCTGTGTGCACTGCCCCCCCCCAGCACATTGTAGACATTTTAGAAGCAAAAAAAATAAGAAATACAATTAGTTTATTTTGTACCATAATAAGTACAAAGCAAAAATAAAATGTCCTTAAAAAAGGTATAATAAATTATACTGGAATCAAGGATGCAACTATTGTCATGACAGCTAAAGTCAGGCCTGGAGGCTGGAGAGGCCTACATAAATGAAAGAATGTTATTATCTGTGCTTAAAAAAGAAAGGATTCTTTTTACAATATTGCACCTATTGCTTCTTCAGATCGGTCCGTGTAATAGGCTCTTTAGTGTGTGCTCTCCTTGAGCAACTTTATCAATTTTCTCCCAGGACAGCAGTGGTAATTGGTAAATGAGCAATGTAAAACTTTCTCCCAGGACAGCAGTGGACATTAGTGGACCAGCGGCATCAAATCAAGTTGGTGAATCAGTGGTGTATACTTAGCTTTTTTCCATGGACATCATTGGACCAGTGGATCAGCGGCAAAAAATGACATTTTCTCCCAGGACAACAGTAGACATTCTAAGGCCCCCTTCACACGTCCGGAAAATCTGTCCGGATTTCCTATCAGGAAATCCGGACGGATTTCCGGACGCATAGACTAACATTAGACACGGACACCCTTCCGGATTTTTCCGGAAGGGTGTCCGTTCCGGAAAATAGGACCGGATTTTTTAGATCCTGTCCTATTTTCGTCCGGAAATCCGGCACGGACGCCCCCATAGAAGTCTATGGGAGCGCCGGAATCACGGGCATTTTCCTGATGTATATCAGGAAAGTGCCCGCGATTCCGGACTGGTAGAGAGCCAGCCCCGGCCGCCGTCCGATCACCCGCACACCCCCATCCCCCCCGCACCGCACCGCACACTCTGCCCGGCACTACAGGGCTGGCCGGCCAGATTGCGGTGCAGATCCCCCCCCCCGCCGCCGCCTACCCCCAGTACCCGCTAGCCCCCGACAACCACCCCGTGCCCCCATACCCGCCGCCGCTCACCACCGGAACACCGGCTCTCTTGCATCTGACCCTCTTCCCCCCCCCCCCCCCCCGGGAACTCACCACCGGGCCGCCCGCCGGATGCTCCACACCTCCGACCGCCACCGCTGCCCGGACCTCAGCACTGCACTCTGACCCGGACCCGGACCCCAACCTCGCGGCCCCGACAGAGCAGGATCCGGGACAGGTGAGATTACCCCTTAGGACTACTACTCCCACCATGCTCTGCTGGCAGGCCATGATGGGAGTTGTAGTTCTGCAGCCTGTGGCCATCCAGGTTGCAGAAGTACAACTCCCATCATGGCTCTGCTGGCAGGCCATGATGGGAGTTGTAGTTCTGCAGTCTGTGGCCATCCAGGTTGCAGACGTACAACTCCCATCATGCCTTGCTGACAGGCCATGATGGGAATTGTAGTTCTGCAGTCTGTGGCCATCCAGGTTGCAGACGTACAACTCCCATCATGCCTTGCTGACAGGCCATGATGGGAGTTGTAGTTCTGCAGCCTGTGGCCATCCAGGTACACGGGTACCTGTGATTTATGTTGGCATACTAGACAATATTATCTCATCAGGAAATCCTGAAGATTTTTCCTGATGGTTTCCTGATGGTAAAAACGGATTACTGTCAGGAAATCCTGATACTTTCCTGATGACATTTGAGGTCTCCTGATCAGGATTTCCTGACAGTAAAAACTGACACGGACGTGTGAATGGGGCCTAAAGCAGCAACCCCATCAAGGCCTAAAAGGTTCTAGAAGAGAAATCCTTGATGTGGCAGGAGCAGCACTGTGACCCTCCTCGACCCTGAGGAGTATAGGACATACACTGGGAAGTGGCAGGAACAGCACTCTGGCGCTCTTCGACCCTGAGGGGTCTAGGACAGATACTAGGAGGTAGAAGCGGCAGCACTCTGATGCTTTTTGACTCTAAGGGCCTAGGACAGACACCGGAAGGCGGTAGTGGCAGAATTCAAATTCTCTTCAACTTTAAGGGGCCTAACACAAATAGTTTCGGCTTTTTAATATGCCAAGTAAAATTACTGGCAATTCAACTGCCAAAAAATGGAAATGAAAACCTAGTCAATTGGGATTCACTTAAATAGACTGGAAAACCCCACCCACAAAAGCATGTACAATTTGATGGAGAATGGAAAAGAGAAAAGCCCAGATTCAAGAAAGCTTTAGGGTATATTCACACGGACGGGCTCGCAGCGAGATTCTCGCTGCGAGCCCGGCAGGTCCTGGCAGTTCCCATACACTACATACTTGCTGCGGTCTAAACGACCGCAGCGAGTATGTAATTCTGCCGCCCTTAACCCCTTCTGCTCCCGCCCCGGCTCCCCCGCTGTAAGCATACTTTACCTGTCCTTGCTGCACGGGTCCGGCGTCCTGCTCTCCCGTCCGGCCAATTAGTGTGTTTCCCAGCCGCAGCCACTGATTGGCCGGACGGGAGAGCAGGACGCCGGACCCGTGCAGCGAGGACAGGTAATGTATGCTTACAGCGGGGGAGCCGGCCGGGAGCAGAAGGGGTTAAGGGCGGCAGAATTACATACTCGCTGCGGTCGTTTAGACCGCAGCAAGTATGTAGTGTATGGGAACTGCCAGGACCTGCCGGGCTCGCAGCGAGAATCTCGCTGCGAGCCCGTTCGTGTGAATATACCCTTAAACTGATTGTATTAATTAAAAGAGTGTCAAATTTTCCAACACCCTTAAGTGGCAGAAGATTTCCCCACTGTACTGTATTTTATTTTTTTTAAAATGGTGGAAATACTGTGTTCAAAAACCCGGATTAATCTGAGCTGAGCCTCTGGCTTTTTCCAAGACATATCAATACCAGGATATTGATTCGACAAAGTACACAACAAATGTGTGCATCTCTTGGGGTGTTTGAGCTGTCTCCAGCTTAAATGAACAGGGAAGGGAGATACCCCTTATGGGGTATGGCAGTAGAACTGGTTAAGTTGCCCCAAGCAAGCAATCAGATTCCACTTTTCATTCTCCACAGATTCCTTGAAAAATGAAAGGTGGAATCTGATTGCCTATATATATCCGAATTGACTATGGGCATTTGATACAGGATTATCCTATTAGGTTTTGGTGTAAGGGATAAGATTACTTGGCATGTTGAAAAAAAAATTATCTAACGTGGGTGAATATTTTATTAGGGACTTTACTTTGAGGGAGACTGGTATATGCCCAGGGAGTCCTGGTTCTTCCAGATAGTGAGGTGGTGGCGCTCCATATACCGACGCATAGAAGTGGTGCCTGGGTTTGGACCCAAACCCTAACCCACTTTATGGTTACTGATGATACATATGGCGGAATGGTCTTTTCCGCCACCAAGATGGAAGAACTGCCACATTGCTTATCTAAGTGGGTGGTTCTTCCAAGCAAGCACACTGGTAGCCTTTTCTGGACTGCCACTGCTGCAGCTTGTAGTACCCGTTGGGTGCCATGGCCTTCCAGATGTCTTTTGGCTGATGCTGTACACCTACCCCTTTTCCCTCCTGACCCAGAATCTGTGGATGGGACCTGACACAGGGTTAGTGGCACAAACACAGCTTCATCCTCTGGTGCAGTGGCGTAGGAACCGCGGTCACAGCGGTCGCCGAAGCAACCGGGCCCGTGAGGTCCCCCCTTGCCACCACACTGCCCCTCTCCCACTCCCTCTTGTGACCGCAAGCAGTATTTTGAAAAGGGAAGAACTCTTATCAGAGAAGACGTCCCCTGTGAGTCACTAAATATATCTGCACTGTAATGTACAGTATATGGTGTACAGAACCTGTGTAGAGCTGTGTCTGCCTCTATATGACTGGATGAGGTGATAGTGATATGTGTACAGTGGTTTATTCAGTAGCAGTGGTGGTGTTAGTCAGAATGTTGCAGTGTTAGTCAGTATGTGGTGGTGTTAGGCAGTATGTGGTGGTAATATTTGTCTCAGGGTCTAAGCAATCTGCTAGGTTTTGAAGTATAAAAACAAGCAGCAGTGATGCCAATAACATGCAGCATCGAACATGTTGCAATTAGAGAAGAGCGAAGCGAATCTTGGGAAGCAAGATTTGCTGAGAATCACGTTGTCAATTCCATATACTCTGCAATTCGAATTCACACGGATTTGTTAAGGAAATTTGCAATAAACATGGCGGACGCATATGTTAGCTGTATGGAGCGTCACTGGACAGGAGAAAGGAATTAACCATAATCCCTAGTGCCTGTCCATTCGGCTGCAGGCCTCTCTGTGATATCAGCACCTCACCGTCTATATAAGGTGATTCGTTTACTGGAGTTTGCCAGTCTGTGTGTATAGTGGAGGTGGAAACAGACAAAAAGAGCAGAGCAGGGAGAGAATTATAGTGTGATGTCACGGCCGCGGCGGCGTCCCGTGTTCCGGGCCGCCGCCGCGACCTCCTCCTGCCCCATGCAGCTGCCGGGGTCCTTGTGCAGGGACCCGGCGCTGCTGCTAGTTCGGCCCCTGGGGGCGCCTCACCTCTCCTCCGCTCCTGTCTCCATCTGTGCCGGCCGGCGCGCGCGTCCCCGCCTCCTAGGGCGCGCGCGCGCAGGCTGTCTCAGATTTAAAGGGCCAGTCCGCCCTCAATTGGTTAATTGCACCAATCACTCCCTATAAATCCCATCATGCCATGTCCCTTGTGTTGGAGCCTCTACATGCTTCCCATAGCGTTTGGCCCAGCCCACTGTTGTTCCTGATTCCTATCCGCTACCTGGTCCCAAGTCCTTGTTCCTGATTCCTGTCCGCTACCTGGTCCCTAGTCCTTGTTCCTGGTTCCTGCTCCCCTGTCACTTCATTGCTCCTGTGTTCAGCCTGTCACCTGCGGTTACGCCTTCAGACCTCTGCCAGCACCATCTCCTGCCTACTACTCCTGCCACGCCTCGCCTGCCGTCACTAGCAACCAAGCCAGGGGTAGCGACCTGGGGGTCGCCTGCCGCAGCAAGTCCATCCCGCCTTGCGGCGGGCTCTGGTGAAAACCAGTGGCCCCTTAGACTCCGCTCCCTGGTGAGGTTAGTGCCATCGCTGGTGACGGTCCAGTGGATCCACTACTCCAGGTGTTACAGTAGGCTCCAACCATGGATCCCGGCGAGGTGCCTGATATCCGCGAAGTCGCCCGAGTGGTCGCCCTACAGGCGCAACAAATCCAGAAACAGTCGCAGCAGATCCAGCAACTCACTGCCGCCTTACAGCAGCATACTACAGCCCAGCACACACCACCTCCTGCTGCTTTTTCTACACTCCGACTGGCTCTCCCAAGCAAATACTCTGGTGACTCCAAGTTGTGCAGAGGATTCCTGACTCAGTGCACCATGCATATTGAACTTTTAAGTAGTCAGTTTGCCACCGAGCGCTCTAAAGTGGCTTTCATCATCAGCCTATTGGAGGGTAGAGCTCTGGCCTGGGCCACAGCACTGTGGGACCGTGATGATCCTGTGGCTGCTAATCTCCGAATTTTCCTGGCCGAGTTCCGCTCTGTCTTTGAGGAACCTGCCCGTGCGTCTTCAGCTGAAACTGCTCTCCTCAACCTCTCTCAAGGGAGCTCCTCTGTTGGTGACCACGCCATCCAGTTCCGCACCCTGGCGGCAGAATTAGACTGGAATGAGGCCGCCCTAATAGCCACCTTCAAGAGGGGTCTGTCCAGTCGGGTGAGAGACGTGCTTTCCGCCCGAGACCTACCTACCTCCCTGAACGAACTCATCCTACTGGCCACCAGGGTCGATACTCGTTTTTCTGAGAGAGAGGAGGAGGTCTGGCATGAACGGCGACTAGGCCTGTCCCGTCGCCATCACCAGCTGGCGCCAGTCTTCCAGAATCCTGACGTTCCGGAGTCCCAGTCGACTCCTGAGATTCCTATGCAGGTGGAACAGGCTCACCTGACGCCTGATGAAAGACTTCGTCGTCTGGAGCTGAATCTCTGCCTCTACTGCGGTGGTTCGGATCACTTTCGGCTGAGATGTCCCCAACGTCCTAAAGCGTCCGGCAAACTCCAGCACCTAGGTCCGGTGGGAGAGGTCTCCCTGAGTGTGAATGCCACCTCTCCAAGTTTGTCTGTGCCAGTTTCCATCCAGACACCCTTAGGACAAACTCACCAGACTACTGCCTTTCTCGATTCTGGGTCAGCAGGCAATTTTATTGCAGCTACATTGGTCCAGAGATGGCGGCTACCCGTGACCCCACTAGCCAAACCCCTGACTATCTCCTCGGTCACGGGCGAGATTCTTACCGACCATGTGTACTACCAGACCGCACCTCTAGTCCTCCAGGTGGATCCTTTACATCAGGAAAAGATCTCCTTCTACGTCCTGCCCCATTCTTCTTCTACCATCCTCCTGGGACTCCCTTGGCTGCAATTACATGCCCCTAAACTGGACTGGAGAACCGGGAAGATTCTCAGTTGGGGTCAGGACTGTTCCAACCAGTGTCTGAGGTCACCTCAGCCCAAGCATTCTATGTTGTCACCCGAGCCCGCCAAGCCTTTGTCCGGCCTACCGGCGGAATACCAAGATTTGCCTGATGCCTCCTTCTGCAGGCAAGAAAGAGGGGGAGGCCAAACGGGGGGGGGGGTACTGTCACGGCCGCGGCGGCGTCCCGTGTTCCGGGCCGCCGCCGCGACCTCCTCCTGCCCCATGCAGCCGCCGGGGTCCTTGTGCAGGGACCCGTCGCTGCTGCTAGTTCGGCCCCTGGGGGCGCCTCACCTCTCCTCCGCTCCTGTCTCCATCTGTGCCGGCCGGCGCGCGCGTCCCCGCCTCCTAGGGCGCGCGCGCGCCGGATGTCTCAGATTTAAAGGGCCAGTCCGCCCTTAATTGGTTAATTGCACCAATCACTCCCTATAAATCCCATCATGCCATGTCCCTTGTGTTGGAGCCTCTACATGCTTCCCATAGCGTTTGGCCCAGCCCCCTGTTGTTCCTGATTCCTATCCGCTACCTGGTCCCAAGTCCTTGTTCCTGATTCCTGTCCGCTACCTGGTCCCTAGTCCTTGTTCATGGTTCCTGCTCCCCTGTCACTTCATTGCTCCTGTGTTCAGCCTGTCACCTGCGGTTACGCCTTCAGACCTCTGTCAGCACCATCTCCTGCCTACTGCTCCTGCCACGCCTCGCCTGCCGTCACTAGCAACCAAGCCAGGGGTAGCGACCTGGGGGTCGCCTGCCGCAGCAAGTCCATCCCGCCTTGCGGAGGAGCTCTGGTGAAAACCAGCGGCCCCTTAGACTCCGCTCCCTGGTGAGGTTAGTGCCATCGCTGGTGACGGTCCAGTGGATCCACTACTCCAGGTGTTACAGTGATATAGGGACAGAGAGGAAAGGATAGAAGGGCTGATTGTGGTCAGATTTTGGGTAGATTGTAGGCAGATTGTTGGCTGATTGTAGGCTGTGAATAGATTCTGGGTAGACTGTAAGCAGATTGTGGGCTGCTTGTGAGTAGATTGTGGGCAGATTGTGGGCTGTTTGACCACTATTTAAAAAAAACTTTAAAAAAAATCAGACCTTCAGCCAGTGTCAGCCTTCAGGGTGCAACTGCGGGCCCAAGACAGATTCCTGGCACTGCAGTGACAGTGCCATCTGCATGGCAACTGCTCCTAAGTTTGTCAGAATGGCTGGACCCAGACACGTTAGATGTTGAAGATCTCATGAAAGCACAGGATGTTGAGCCAGCACATGACAGACCAGAGAGCAGTGAGGGGAGAGAGGCAGGGACAGCTTGTAGCCGCAGTATGTGACCCCCAGGACAAATTCCAGTGTGCCCTCAAACCAAGTCCCTAATAAATTATCCCCCCCACTTTAAGTAACCTTTTTTTTTAAACATACAAAGTAATTTTAGTCCTTAAATTATTAGTATCATCCTTAAAGCGTAACTCCGCTTGATGAGATATCTCCCGTTGTTTGGAGAAATGAATTTTTATCCTGGCTGATAGAAAGTGGGCCTGATCTCCCCTCTCCTCCCCCTCCCTCCTTATCTCCTCCCTCCTGCCCCTCCCTTCACTCCTAATGAACATATATGCTACCGCTACTACTGAACTGAGAGTGATGATGAGAGGGAGAGGGAGGGTGAGAGTGATGATGAGAGGGAGAGTGATGATGAGAGGGAGAGGGAGAGGGTAGATGAGAGTGATGATGAGAGGGAGAGGGATGATGAGAGTGATGATGAGAGGGAGAGGGATGATGAGAGTGATGATGAGAGGGAGAGGGATGATAAGAGGGAGAGGGATGATGAGAGTGATGATGAGAGGTAGAGGGATGATAAGAGGGAGAGGGATGGTGAAAGTGATGATGAGAGGGAGAGGGATGATGAGAGGGATGACGAAAGGGATAATGGGAGGGAAAGGGATGGTGAGAGATGATGAGAGGGAGAGGGATAGTGAAAGTGATTATGAGAGGGAGAGGGATGGTGAGAGTGATGATGAGAGGGAGAGGGATGGTGAGAGTGATGATGAGAGGAAGAGTGATGATAAGAGGGAGAGGGATGGTGAGAGTGATGATGAGATGGATGATGAGAGTGATGATGAGATGGATGATGAGAGTGATGATGAGAGGGAGCGGGATGATGAAAGGGTTGATGAAAAGGATAATGTGAGGGAGAGGCTATGAAGACTAAGAGAGGGCTGCTGTTCGTTATTTTTTTTAATTTTACCCAGAATTTTAAAACAGCTGATCTTATTGCCTTGCATTGATAACAATCACAGTGATATAACAGAACTGCTGACCTCTAGCAATAACAACTAGCTAAATTGGGTGATGGCTAGAAAGCTGAACCCAGCTCTGCTGCTGCTCCACCTGTAGGGATGTCTCTTACCTTCATCCTCATTCTCTTCTGTTGCAGTTAATAGTTTGCTCCTTGGTGCAGTGAGACCATTAGGAACACTGGGGCACCATTTAGAGCAGTGCTTCTCAAATTGTGAGGCGGTTCTCAACAGTGAGGCGCCCCCTAGTTGTTGGTGAGGCTCAGCTGAGGAGCCAGTTTTCACACAAGTGACTATGATTGGCACAGTCCTTTTGCTGTTTCCAAAAATATCCATTTTAGCAACATTATTAACTTATTTTGTACTTTCTTTATTAGTATATAGAGCTTAGGAGATGGGTGAAAGGCGGCCCTAGCATTATTTTCAGCTTTTAAATGGAATTTCACCACAGATAGTGAGGCCCAGGCACCCTCTTGTTCAGTCTGGTGAGGCCCAGGCATTGCCTTGGTCTGTTGGGTGAGGCTCCAGTAGAAAAAGTTTGAGAAGCACTGATTTAGAGCACTGCCCGGCACCCATATTGACGATATGGCCTGCCCACTCCATTGATTATCATTAGAAAGGGGTGGACCGTACAGGTGCTGGTCAGTGCCATGGAGATGGGGCAGTGCACCTAAAGGTCTTACCGGAATGTGGAGCAAACGACTAACTGCACCGTAACAGTGCCGAGGATGAAGATAAAAGACATACCTATATTCTTAACGTCTCCTGCACAATGGGGAGCTATCAGCAGATTAGATTAGTCTAACCAGCTGATAGTTCCCCTTTGAAAGGAACTGAGTTGCAAAACCCCACCCAAACTGGAGGCAGTAGTGGTGCTGTCCATTTACATTAGTATAATGTTTATGACTTAGCAAATGTTTATGACTTGGTGCACATATTAATGGCTATGTCCCTTTAGCTTATTGTTTGTCTTTCTTTGGTCTGAGGTTTCACTACAAAAGAACATAGCCCTACATTAATCACATTTATCTTTTTGAAAAAAAATTTTTATTATCTGCACATATTGCTTGTCGAGTAATGTGACATTTGTCACTAGCTAAATTGAGGATGAGACAAGTTATTTTTCCATGAGATTTGAAATGATACTTTTTTCCTCTCTTTCTCTTAAGAAGCAGATATTGTATGGATGAGAAATAGTCTTTCCATGTTCAGAAGATTACAGATTTTTTTCCCCAACTCCTCTGTAATCTCTTATCTGCTTTGAATCGTTTGTGAGTTTCTGGCAGGAGCTTCAAAAGTTTTAATACAAAGGAGATTCATGTTATCTTTCAATTGATTAGTTTAAAAGTTTCTGACAGACAAATTAGCCCATTTCTGTCATTACAGGGGGCATATGAGGCAAATGCATTTGGTATTGCCCTGTACAAAGGAAATAGCAGGTAGCTGTAATGGTAAAATCATTTTCAAAGTTAAGCATCAACTAGATATTCTTTGGATTATATTTGGACGAACCCTGGCAAAAACAGATCAAATGTAAACTGTACATAAAACCACTTGGCAGTTGGAAGAGAAAAACATGTTTCAGTGATACAAAGCACAGTATTAGCCTTTAATAACTTATTACATTACCCAGGTTCCAAATATAACTACTGTCAGGTCATGAATTATTTATTTCTGATATTGGCTATGTTAACACTACATTAAAAAAGAGGAAAGGCGGACGCTTTTTCTATTTAAAAAAACATCCATTTTTGCCATGATTTAATCAACTTCAATGCAATGGATTAAAGTCAATGCAATGACGGACGTCCAATGCAAACGGTGTTTAAAAAAACAGACTTAGTCTGCGCGGATGTCAAAATATCATTTTCGAACATATTTGAACTTGTGAACGTACGCAACTGCCTAATTTACACTTTACACTTGATAATCTGTACACATGTCTGTAACTTTACAAAAAATACACAATTTGTACGCAAACTGTACTCTTTGCACCTTATAATCTGTATAATCTGCATAGACAAACATATTCTTCTACTGTATGTTAGTTATTTGTTCGTTATTTGCTCATGAATGCTCGGCGAACACGAATACAAACCTATCACGATAATTTTTCTTTTATGTTTGTGTTCAGGATCCGAACTGAACATCAGGATGTTCGCTCATCACAAGTTGCATTTAAGCAACTCTGTAACCACAATCTGCCCTCCCAAACTACTTGTACCATGGGATAGCTGCTTTTAATGCAAGATCTGTCCTGGGGTCCCTTAAGCAGGTGATTAGGTTATTGTCCTAAAAAACAACTTTTAAACTTTCAGCCCATGCCAAATTGGTGTGGCCTAGAGAACCCATGCCCTAGGATTGCGACGCCCCTCCTCCCTGCTCTTCTCATCATTAGGAATGCCCCATGGCAGGACTTTTCCTATTCATCACCTGTCTGAATACTGTACAGGTACCTTAACCATTAAGCTCATGTGCAGTGTTCAGACAGGTGATGAATAGGAGAAATTGTTCTAGTGGCATTCCTATGATGAAGAGGGAGGGGAGGAGGGATGGAGGGGTGTGGCACTCCTAGAGCATGGTTACTCTAAGCCACGCCAATTTGACACAGGACTGCAAATTTAAAAGTTGTTTTTCAGCACAATAACTGCATCATCAGCTGAACGGACCCCAGGACAGATCTTGGATTAAAAGCAGCTGACGGTACAAGCAGTTTGGGGGGGTCAGATTGTGGGTAAAGAGTCGCTTTAACTGATTGTATTGAGTAAGCATACTCCAATGAAGCCCCTTTGAAGCACCATACAGGACAGTCGAACACAGCTGCATTTAGGATTGTAATACAGATCCACAGGGGCATATCTAAGATTCCTGGGGCCCCATAGGAAAAAACTGTATGGGTCCCCATAAATCCAGTGTAACCCCCCCACACACACACACCACCACACATACCCTACCTGCAAACTGGTGAATGCCCAGTCACATACTGTACCTGCAGTGTGCAGCTCCTCACTCCTCACTCACAGTGCAATGACTGGTGTTTGTACATTATTTTAGTTTGGGGTAACTAATTGGCCTTTGAATGTGGCTTAATTGAAAAGTCTATTGAATTTAATAAAAAAGACGGAAAAAGAATGGTGACAAAAGGAAAACTGTGTGTGAACTACTGTACTAGAAAAAAAACCTCCACTGTTTGCAAAAGACTTCCGAAAATAATGATCATGTTCATTATTTTGACGTCCGCGGCAAAAACGTCTGTTATTCAATACACTGTGTGCATTGGACGTCCTTCTCATGGACTTCAATGCATTGCCATTGTAGTCAGTTAAATCGCGGCAAAAACTGACGTTTTTTAATGAAAATCAGCTGCCTTTTCAATATTTTTGACGTTGTGTGAACATATCCTTACACAGAACAGGTTATTTTTCAATCTTGGTTGCATCACCTAATTCCACATTAAGCCATTTTATAAACACTGAACACATTATCCGCCATCAAACAATAAAATATATGACCCTGGTACCTACTGGGTAATGATGTCATTCATGATGCAAATGTCATTATTCCTGAAGAACAAAGATATTAAAGAAAAGGTTAGATCCCAATGAACACTTTGAAGTCATTTTCTCATGAATAAGGTCCTGTCTTTCAATTATATGAAACTATCTATCCTATTAAACTTTCTGCATCGAAAATAGAAGTTCAGTTTTTGAAAGGTGCTCGGAGCCTTTCTGCTTCATTCATATATACGGTATTTAAGGAGGAATCCTTTCATTCATTGGCTTTCATGATCTTTTGTTTCCTTCAGAGAGCTAATTGGATGTGCACTGGGCACATTGTAACAACTTCATTCAGGTTGTGTCTGTACCACATTAGTTGGATTTTCCTCTATGTGAGGAAATAATCAAAACACTCAGGCCCAAATTTATCAAAGTGTGTGGTATAGAAACTGGTACCATGACACCTGAGCTGTAATTGGTTACTATGGCCAGGTCCCATATAATTTGATATATACACAATGGAAAATTGGGACTTGAAATAAAGGGACACACACGCTCAACTTTACCATAGAATGAACATGAATCGAAGGTTGATTATGATCTATGACTAAAAATAATTTCGTTTCAAACCTTAAGTCACAGAAAAAAAGAAACCACTCCATTCCAGTCCATGTTAGAACAGAGGATATGGTCTCCACATATAAGGTTAATATAGGCAACAGGTGTGTAGTGTGTTTTTTCTAGTCTTTTTCTAGCCTTTTTTATCCACCACATCATGTGTTCTTACATTGATTTAAATACACTTTCTTCTTCCTTTTTATTCTTCCTTCATCTTTTTGTTCCGTTTCAGGCTATGTTCACACTGCGTATGATTCCGGCCGCATTTCGTACGCCGTCCGTACATGTGCGGCTGAAACTACGGGCGTGGGAAAAATAGACATGCGGCCGGATGCGTACGAACTGCGAACATACGCCCGTAGTACAGTTATGCTTCCCTAGCTTGTTTCGAAGCGATCTAAAACAGGTCATTTACTTGGATATCTTCGCCCAGCCCCGTAAACCACACAGAACCTTTTGGATCGAAAAATCAAGTTCAATTTGGCTGAAATAAGTACTTCGTACGGGACCGCATGGAAATCCACTACCGTGAGTTTCAACATTTCCGTCCTCAAACAATGGTCTTGTTCATTTTTCACTCATACGTAGTGTGCATTGTGCAGGCATCTATTGTATACTTTCAAGCGAACGCATCAACCTCAAAACTACGTGCGTATATTCGCAGTTTGCACTACGGCCGGAATCATACGCAGTGTGAACATAGCCTAAAGCTGTACATGTAATTTAATTAGGCTTTCTAGCCGATAAATAGTTTCCCTTTAAAGAGGACCTGTTGCCAATTTTACTACCACTACAGTGTACCTCCACAGTACTCCTTTAGTAACTCCTCTAATGTAAATCTTTTTAAATTTGGTGCTGGAGTAGGTTTTCCTTGGGGACCCATATTCCCCACCGAAGTCAGGGCCAAAGTAAGGCCCTACTATATGCCAAAGGAGAAAGTCAGCCTTATTGATTTCATAACACTACCTAGTGCTTCATATTAAGGCTTCTGCAAGGCAACCAAGGATAACAACTAAATGGGGGAGATAGGATTCTCAGAGTTCAGCTCATTGTTGTGGGACCATTTCTCAACTATGGGTTTTCTGAACTAGACCAAGATATTAAAGTTATTACAGTTATATTAGAGTTAATTCTACACCTGCATACACATGATGCCTAGAAGTCCATGCCAACTATGGCAATATAGATGACTGGATGAATGATCCATCCTCATGGATGGATAACTGAGTGTATGCTTGTACACAAAAAAACCTTGAACTGCATCTCCAGCATACCAGAGAGCAAAATTAAAAGATGATAATCTGGCTGTTTTTTGTAATGTCTTTAAAGGTTAAAGTTCTTTAATTCATTTCAGTGACATTCAACAAAGGCATTGACTTGCAGACTAAAAGGTCATATTTCAGTAGTGTAAATCCGATAGCGAGCATTTAATCAAAGGTTCTTAGCCCCTGATGCTACTCTGATATACTGCATATTACTTCTCTTGTCTTATAGCTAGATTATTATAGCTTGTAGTCAATGCATCGTGGCCATGAGAGTAAGGGCGACATACACTTTGACAGCTAAAATAAACGCAAAGGTCAAAATTGCATAATAATTTAGAGCAGGTAAGCCAAAATGGCTTGATGGCATTGTTTTATTTGGGTTTGTGTTGCACATACAGTAGGAGTTGATCGCTACAAAGAGAAGAAATGTCAAACAGCTTATTCAAAAGTAATCACAGCAACAACAACTTTAAAAAAGAGTATTGGTAGGATCTGTACATATGAGAATGAATATGCAAGACAAGAACAGCAAAAAAGTACATTTTTGTAAATGCAGGGACAGAAAGAAATATTCTACTGCATTAAGAAAGTAAAATAGGAATATAAGGTTTAATAGGCTGAGACATGGATCATGCCTTTATTTCATCGAAAGGGTAACTATGTTAGTGAACTGACATAGATGTAAGACTCCATTCATATGACTTTTAATCATTGTTTTATTTGCAGGACATGTGTAGTCAAAGAAGATTTCATATCCTGCAAATAAAATGTCTCACAAATAAATTCATTGATTTGGGTCACATACTAAAATCATATTCTTTTATTCTAAAAACCATTTTTTTACACCAAAAGAAAGGCACCCACTATGTATTATCTCAAATTGGTATCTTGTCTATATTATCTATTATGTCTATATTATGTAATCATACTACATAACCACACCCAGTTTCCCACTCTTCCCACCTTAAATAGGGTGAACATAGAGACCCCAGAAGGTATGAGTGTGAGATCGCCCCTTGTCCTATTATCCTTAGTACTGGGCTAATATAGGGTAAGAAAGGCTGTTAATTACATGTGTACTACTCCTTTGTTACAATCTCAGTATAATAGTGCGTATTGCATTTTTAGGTGTGGTATATATTTAGTAATGTAACCCCAACAGAACAAAAAAGCTTTGTTATCACATGCTTAATTGCTGTTAATCGACAAAGCCAAGATGAAGAAGGGGTTGTTCAAATGCTACTTCTAGTATTCTCTGATAATGAATTTTACTGTATTTAAAAGAAACCTGTCATCACTTTCATGCTGCCCAAACTAGTCATCTAGGGGGGGATTGTCAGTTTCTCCTTGTCCCACCAACCTTGATTAACTGGGTTCTCCGACATGAGAAAATATCATTTAAATTAAACTATCACCCCAAGATATAAAACTTTCTAATATAATGTTATTACCAATAGTCCTGGCTTCAGTGGTTTTTCTTTGTTTCACCACTGAGAGGAAATGCAAAATAGAAGGACTACAAAACTTGTATTGACCCCAGCTTCTCTCCCCTGGACACATCATCTCTGAAGTCACAGTAGGCTTGGCAGGATCCTCCTCCCCCTTAAGTGATTTACCATCTCTGACCAGCCCCTACAGCCGACACCTGAGCAGGCAAGGAGTGACAGAAGTAGCTGCTGCAACTTCACTGATTGTGCAAAAGTCTGCAGTGAAATTATGTTTAAACATGTTGAAGTCTCATTGCAGTACTGCAGTGTCTAATTCAGTACTGCTATGAATTGATGCAGTAGCACAATTAAATAATGCTAAACAGCACAGAGAATCAGAGCCAGCACTGCCAATCCTACCAACTTAAAAAATGAGGCATAAACAGTGTAAGATAATATCCGATAAAGTCCTTATCATGGGTCTCAACTTTAAAGAGAAAATATCATAATTCGTGCATGAAGAGGTGGTGTTACAGGTAGAGAATACAGTCTGCTGTGTGCTGTTACAGGTAGAGAATACAGTCTGCTGTGCGGTGTTACAGGTAGAGAATACAGTGCACTGTGTGGTGTTACAGGTAGAGAATACAGTGTACTGTGTGGTGTTACAGGTAGAGAATAAAGCGTGCTGTGTGGTGTTACAGGTAGAGAATACAGTGCACTGTGTGGTGTTACAGGTAGAGAATACAGTCTGCTGTGTGGTGTTACAGGTAGAGAATACAGCAAGCTGTGTGGGGTTACAGGTAGAGAATACAGTGTACTGTGTGGTGTTACAGGTAGAGAATACAACGTGCTGTGTGGTGTTACAGGTAGAGAATACAGTGTGCTGTGTGGTGTTACAGGTAGAGAATACAGTGTGCTGTGTGGTGTTACAGGTAGAGAATACAGTGTACTGTGTGGTGTTACAGGTAGAGAATAAAGCGTGCTGTGTGGTGTTACAGGTAGAGAATACAGTGCACTGTGTGGTGTTACAGGTAGAGAATACAGTCTGCTGTGCGGTGTTACAGGTAGAGAATACAGCAAGCTGTGTGGGGTTACAGGTAGAGAATACAGTGTACTGTGTGGTGTTACAGGTAGAGAATACAACGTGCTGTGTGGTGTTACAGGTAGAGAATACAGTGTGCTGTGTGGTGTTACAGGTAGAAAATATAGTGTGCTCTATGGTGTTATAGGTAGAAAATACAACGTGATGTGGGAGAGGGGCCACAATGAAATGATGCAGTACCGAAAATTATGTGTGGTACTAGGCCAGTAGTTGAGCTAACCGTGATGCCAATTCTGTGGTGTACGGTTAGGGATGTTTGTTGTTGTGATGCCAGTGCTATTCCAGCACACAGGTGTGGGTTGGTACCTGTTTTGTAGATGGCCGGTTTGTGTCCCCAAGAAGGTCAGTAACCTGCCAGTTTGTTGTGGGTCTCTTGGGCTCTTGTCACGGCAGTCCTCAGTGGCAACTATCGGTACCGCCACCCACAGAAAGGGAAAAAATTACCCAAGGTGTGCAGTTTGTGTGTATGAGTGTTGGTGCGAATAGAATATGACAGAGTCCCAGTAAGGTGAAAATATAACAACTTTACTGTCAAGTTCTTCAATATAACAATACACTTTCACAGAATAGAAAAATCTTTACAAAGACTTTTAGTGCTTGACTTTGCTTTGCTTGAGGAGGTGCTTGAGAGGAGAGGTAGTTGTAGCCGTGCTTGAAGAGTAGAGGAGAGGGTTGAGTAAGAGGAGTCCCAACCCAATGTAGCTGTGTACTCTGCCGGTACCTGAAGATATACTTTGTAGTGAAGTGTTTACTTGTAGTTGTGTTTAGACTTTGGTCTGACCAGCTTTTGCAAGCTACCCGTCCTGTCAGGGTACTACAATCCTCAGTCGTGGTTATCTGGGTGTAGCTAAGTGACAAGGGGTGTCCCAGTTAGCTGCACTGCGCGAAAGGATACGTAGGCCTTCACTACAGAACTATTGAGGATAGTTCCTCTTGCGTTAGGATACTTCCCTGCTCTGTGTAGATGTGTTCTTGGCGTGGGTTAGGGTGATCCTCTCGCTTTTAAAGTGCTTAGCGCTGCATAGTAGATATGGTAGTAGTTGTGAAAGAACTGGTTGTCTCTTGCTTCTTCTATACACACTTGTGTCTAGACTAGATTGACTTTGTTGTTCCCAACAGGGGTCCTGGCATCAGCCAGGCCCTGGCTTAACTACAACAGGAACAGTTGTTTTGTTATGAGAATCTGGTAGGAATTGAACTGCACTTCCTCCACCATGTAACTTCTCCTACAGGGGCCTATAGTGTGCCTCACTGTGAGTGGTGGGGATGAGTGTGTGCAGGAGAAAGTTGATAACAAACACATTGTATACAATAAATATTAACCCAATACCGACTTCAGCTATGCAAAAAATAGACATGTAGAAAAAACTGACACCTAGTGGGAAAACCTTAGAATATCTCATCACCACTTTGACCTGAGAGAAAAGGCTTTTGGACAGGTGCAAAGGAGAGAGGAAAACATCTGTGGTGGAACACCTCAGATGCAGTACTGCAATTAAATAATTCAGTAACACAATAAAACTGCAATGAGTGAACACAGCCTAGACAGCCTGCAACAGATTTGGGCGGGAATGGGCAGGGTGGAGAACTGCAATGTAAAGCAATGTATTCTGGAACTTGTAGTACTGAGCAACTGCTCAACCAGGAAGTACAGCCACACAATACAGACCCCCAATAAATAGATTTTTGGTAGTTTGGGTCAGAACTGGGTCAGACAGGTAAGCAATGCTATATGCTTCTGCAGCTAGTTTATTTTTTTTACCTTTAGTTGGAGTACTTCTTTAATATGTATTTTTAATAGTTTTTTCTTCTTTTATTTCCATATAAGGAGAAATAAATGAATCATGGCTAAGAGTAAAAGAATAAATTACTAGAGACCACCCGGATGTATTTCAGGCAGCATTAATGTTATATCAAGTTCCTTTGAAAAGATTGCTAGGTGACATGAAGATGGCATGACGTTTTTAATCCTGTGACATTGACTTAGATTTGAAATGGTTTATTCAGTTTAATTTCTAATTTGTTAATATTATTCCAAACATCCAGTCTAATTGGTAAATTAAGAAGGATAATAGTCTATTTTTCCCCTCATTTCCTTGCTCTTCAAGGCTGGCTTTGAGTACTACATGGACAAAGTCAGTCATTTACTTAAGCACTAAGTGCAAGGCGAAGGTTCTTCAGCAGCTTGTTGTAATGGAGCTTGGCTTTGTAGCCTCTTAAAAGATTATATTAAAAAAAAACTGCTTAATTGGCAATTTACTGATATTATATGGCTATTAGAACTGCTTACTTTAAAGCAAGCACTATCGATCCTATATATTTGAAATGTGATAAGTACTGAGGTCGTCATAATCTGCAGATGGAGCTAACTGATGATAAATGATACATCTGCATCAATCTACATCTTAAATTTAATGTCCACTATTTTCTGATGTGTTATTTAGAAATGTAAGTAACTTACACTGATAGGGTGCAGTGGCTGGGATGCCCCTTAATGCTGTCAATAAAGGGGCATTTTAATTAAAGGTGCACTATATTTCTTTCAAAACAACTGGTATCAGAAAGTTTTATAGATTGTAAGAACTTATTAGCTGCTGTATGTTCTGCAAGAAGTGGTGTATTCTTTCCATAAACTGTCCAGAGCAGTAGAGGTTTTCTGGACAGTCTGTGTCACAGATGAAGGTGACAGCAGAGATCACTGTGGACTGGAAAAAATCACTCAGACTGGAAAAAATACACCACTTCCTGCGGGGCATATAGCAGCTGAGAAGTACAGGAAGACTTGAGATTTTTAAATAGAAGCAATTTGTAAATCTGTAAAACTTTTCTACACCAGTTAATTAAAAAACTTTTTTTTTTTTGGGAGTACCCCTTTAACCAAATACCCATTAGATATTATTTGACTATGAAGCTTCTGTACCAATGCTACTGTCATTTCCTCACATGTAAGGAATAACTTATTTTAAAGAATCTGAGTCTACATTCTATCTAATAAGGTTAGTCTGTGCATATCAGGGCAACACAACCGTGTAACTTTCATGATATACATTGTGATGCTACAAAGATAATAAGGAAGAACTTGATTAGAGGGTATTAGCACCAAAGGGTTTCTATAGAAATGTTCCTGTGCTTATATATTAGACATGGATAAAAAAAAATGCTACATGGACTTTATCACATGAGGAACTCATGGAATAACATAGATTTAAGTTTTTACTGATCCCTAAGTTACAGTATAAGGCTATGTTCACACTACGTATATTTGAGGCTGCATTTGGTCCTCAAGTCAGATCCTCATAGCAACCAAAACCAGGAGTGGATTGAAAACACAGAAAGGCTCTGTTCACATAATGTTGTAATTGAGTGGATGGCCGTCATTTAATGGCAAATATTTGCTGTTATCTTAAAACAACGGCTGTTGTATTGAAATAATGGCAGTTATTTACTGTTATATGGCGGCCATCCACTCAATTTCAACATTGTGTAAACAGAGCCTTTCTGTGTTTTCAATCCACTCCTGGTTTTGGTTGCTATAAGGCCTGAAATATACAGCCTCAAATATACGTAGTGTGAACCCAGCCTTAGGCTGGGTTCACACTACTTATATTTCAGTCAGTATTGTGGTCCTCATATTGCAACCAAAACCAGGAGTGGATTAAAAACACAGAAAGGCTCTGTTCACACAATGTTGAAATTGAGTGGATGGCCGCCATATAACAGTAAATAACTGCCAATATTTCAATATAACAGCCGTTGTTTTAAAATAACAGCAAATATTTGCCATTAAATGGCGGCACTCCACTCAATTTCAACATTGTGTGAACAGATCCTTTCTGTGTTTTTAATCCACTCCTGGTTTTGGTTGCAATATGAGGACCACAATACTGCTTTTAAGCAGTTTATGACTTTTCTGAGATGTGGCCTAAGTGCTACATCATGTGCCAAAATTGCCCAACTTATTGGGCGTGATTCTGGCCTAAAGTAGGCCAATTTGTAGTTGCTATCAATGTACATTACAAACTGGGCAGTGAATTTGTCAGCAACAATTCAGATTCCAAACTGATAACACCATCAGATATCTGTTAGGTAAATGAGACTCATGTGGGGAAACTTAAGGGCTTTACACCTCTTTTTAGGTGACTAATTGGATTTTTCATCCACTTTTGGTCTAAGTTCTCGTTTTGACTCAGTATTTGATGGGTGAATATTTTTTAGATGTGGCTTTTTTTTTAATCTGCCTGTTTTGAGTATTCACCCAAAAGTTCACATAATCTGGGATTTGCAGCCAATGTATAATTTATAACTTAAAAAGTCGCAGAAAGAGGTGAATGCCTACGTCTGGTCAGTATCAGGTGAACTTGTTTGCATATTGTAAAAAAACGCCGGACTTAATAAATGTCCCCCAATGTCTTTTTTTTTTTTTTTCTATTTTCTGCAATTTAATGAAAATTTAAGGTTGAAACCAGCCTAAGTGGCGTAGCCCAAGGTTCAGTGTTGGGTCTGCTTTTTTTATTTTTACTTATAGAGGCTTGGATTAGCAGCAATGTGTTTGGATGACGCTAATGGTGCGTTTACACAGACAGATCTATCTGACAGATTTATGAATCCAAAACCAGGGACAGACTATTAACAGAGAACAGCTCATAAAGGAAAGACTGATATTTCTCCTCTTTTGCAATCCATTCCTGGGTTTGGCTTCAAAAATCTGTCAGATAAATCTCTCTGTGTAAACGCACCATAAGCTTTGGACCGATAAAGAGACTACTGAACCTCTAATATATTCCAACATGTATAAATTTTATTATTAAAAACATAACACTATAACAATTCATGATAAATGAATAAACAATGAACCAGGGCTGAAAGAATGTTAAAAACAGCGAACGTACAAGAGGGGACAGCAACAGATGGACACAACTAAATAAATAAATAAATATGGACACAATGTAAGCATATGATGAATCATTTATCAGTTAAAGTGCAAAGTGCTGAAAAGTGATACATAGAAACCTATCAATGCATAAACAAGTCCATAGTAAACATCCAATAGTGATGGAATGTCCAGGTGTCCACTGGCTGCCCCCAGCCCAAGGCACGTTTCAGCGAAGCCTTTTTCAAGGGGTAACTAACTGCTGGAGGGTCACGCTATAAATACCTACACTGCTGTATGACTAACCAATCCCACTCCCACTCCAGACGTGAGACATATCATTACCTAAACCGCCGTATAATCTCCAGACCACCAGTTCCGGGTCCGGCCTATGTCAGCACTGACGCCACAATGTGATTACGTCACGGTGACAAGTCACATGACACGCGCCGCCAACACATCATGGCGACGCGAACACGCGCATGCGCATCATTGTCGGAGCGGAGGATAGACCCTGCTACCATCTACTGGCGAGCACAATAATCATAGGTAAGAAAGAAGGGCCAACATTGAACTGTAGTATTGTTGCCATCAGGTGGACAAACTTATATATACTGACACGGCAAAACAGCCATGGATGTAATCTAGCTTTAAAAAAATCTACCACTTTAAAAAATCTGCATATCTGAAGTTTGCACAGAATTAGACAGTTTTACTAAATTTTCCCATTGAGTGTCTGTAGTCTCCTAACAGGTACACACAAATAAAAACGCTAGTAAAGGAACCTGCAAGATTTTGTCTTGGATGTCTGAAAGTGTTCTTTTCCCACTTATTCTGTTTATTATGTGCTTTATTTCGGTACCTGGTCCCTGGATAGATTAGCACCTGAGATTTCAGTGATTTTACCGCCAACAGCATTCTTCCTTTGCATTCCCTGCAATAGTGATGTAGCACAATACTAAAAGGTGAGTGTCTGTAATCTTTCCTTGCCTAAAAAGAAATATTTTTCAGGATGTACTCACTTACTTGTAGAGCCTGCATGTCTTTTTTTTCCCCTTAGGGTGCGTTCACACGTACAGAATCCGCAGCAGATCTGCAGCAGATCCGCAGCAGATTTGATGCTGTGTTTAGTTATTTAGATGAAATCTGCTGCGGATCTGCAGCAGAAAATCCACTGCGGATCCAGTACGTCTGAACATACCCTTAGCCTCCTACAGGCACCTTGCAGTTAGTATGACCATGTACTGTACATAAAGCTTCATATTGTTGCTTAATTTGAGAGCACAGTCTTCCTTTAGGCATACAGGGAAAAGAAAACTTGAAAATGTTAGCAATGATTGTTAAATAATATGAATGCAATAACCATAACATGCAGCCAGCAAATGTTTGTAAAGGGACAATCTAGGGAACAAAAGATCAAGAAGGTGACACAAATACACACAAAGAGGTTTTCACAATTTGATTTGTCAGAAAATCTTTAGCTACAGGTAAAATCTTTTTCATTCTTCCACAACATTGACCAACCTGCTTCAGATCTGTTTGTCCTTCAGGTGCTATTTACTGCCAGCTCTGCCTGAGCAGTAACGTTCAATCCTGCAACATGGATTGTGCTGTTCTTTTTATGTTTCACTTTCATCTTTCCCTTGGCGGCTAAATATACTGCTAACTACGCCTGTGGAATAGAGGGAAACATAGAACTGACAGAATTCTATTTTAGTCTAGCTGTTTATTGATGGAAATTCTAAAGTTTACTTAATTTTTTTTTTCTTTATACAGCCTAATGAATAATATGGTATTTACCAAGCATCTTATTTATTTTCTACTTTTATTTACAAATGAAATCATATTATTATTGTACAGAGATGCAACAAAGTTAAAAAGTATTCTGCCTCTGGCTTATTCATGAGCTTGAGAATATTCCTTCCCTAAGAGCAGAGAATTGATAGCTTATCTGTATAGAGAGAGAATGAAGATACAGACAGGCACACTGCATTGTTACACATTTTGCTTTGGCAATTTCTACTGCAATTTTGTGTTTTTTTGAATACTGCTGTCAGTTTTAAATTTAAAGTCTATAGTAAAATATTGTTAAGCCTGCATACATATCAGTTTGTGTTTTAGCCATTGTGGAGGATGGGGAGGGTTTTGGTGGATTTTTTTCTTGTAAGAACACAAGTCATAAAAATTTCTGCATGGTTTACGGCAGGCATAAACTATGATAACTTAGGTGTGCGAGGAGGCCATGCCTGCTCCCTGCCTTTCCATGCCCCCTGCTGGCCCATCAGGAGAGCAGAGGTTATGGCTGCCATACACGACATATGTGACATATGCCAAGGGCACAATGTTCATAAATGTCCCCATAGAGAATTTTTTGACTTTCCACCATAGATTATGCTATTGGATTTTCAGAAGTCCATAAAGTTTTACAAAGTGTAAATAACAACAAAAAAGCAACAGGATTAAGAAAAAAAAACATTAGTACAATGCTACAATAAAAAAAATTACATTTCCATGGATAAAAACATTACAATGCGCAAAATTCGAGCACACATTTTGGCATCAAAGTGAGCCATCTAATAATTGATTCAAAGTTAGACTAGGCAGTCTTACAACATGAGGCGCCATGTTAAATCTGGTGCATTTTTAGATTGTCTTGTCTAAATTTTCACTAAGAGTTAAACAGTTTTCAATTTCATTATTTTTATTTTTTGTAAAAAGTATTACTGCAGTTTTTGTCTTTTGCAAGTTATCGAAACATCTACATACACATCAGTCGGCTTTTTGCTGTTTTTGTTGCATTTTTGAGATCGGTGCCATTTTTTTTTTTACAAATGGTGTTGTAGTCATGTTTCTGTAAAAGCCAAAGCCAAATAGAGTTTGAAAGAAGGAAATAGTCATTATATATTGTGAGGCTGTTACACACTGACTAAGAGTCTCAAAGTGCTAAGTTAAAGGACATACAATGAATTCTAAAAACCATATGTTCAGGGTTTCTGTATGAGACAGGTACAGAGCTTAAATTTGCTGTAAAAGAAGGTGACCAGGTTTAGAGAAGAAATCCCCTGCAGCTTATAGAAGGAGAATAAAGAGAGACAGCACATGTTTCCGTTATTTATTAGCATGACTTTTATGGTGTACAGTGGAATCAGATTGAAGTTTGAAGAGAAACTGCGGACTCTCCTGACATTTCTGCTTCTGTAAATACTTGTATTTCCCATGAAATAACAATTCTACAGCATAGGAACTATAGTTTTTTTTCTTGTGTTCTTCCTGTTATCCTTCCTAGAAATGTTGGACTGAATAGTCAATTGGGTGTTACCAGTAAAAGAGGGAGGTTGACATGTTTATGTACAGAGCTCACAGAGCCATTTCTGTATTTATTTTTTTGGGGGGCCATGTTTTGTTTTTCAATAGACTACATATACATAACCCTAAGGCTACGTTCACACAGAGCAAAAGGAGCGGATTACGCAAGGAAATATTTCCGCCTGAAATCAACTGACGCTGAATTCCGAGCAGAATATAAGCAGAATGTAAGCAGAATCCCTGCGTATTCTGCTAGGAAAGTGTTCAGCTCGTAATCAGCTCTTGACAAATTCAGCGTGGAATACTCGAGGAATCCGCGCTGAATCCGCATGCATTCAGCGCTGAAATTCAGCGAGTATTTGGTGAGTAAACTAGACTATACCAGAACATATACTAGAATCCTCCTCCCCCCCCCTTTTCCCCATTTCCGCGCTGATTCAGCGAGTAATTTCCGCTTGTATTACGCTTGTATTCCGCGCTGAATACACGCGTATTCCGCGCTGAAACAGAAAATCAGGGCCCCATTGATTTGTATAGGCTTCAGCTAGCGGAAGAATGAACATGTTCATTCTTCTGGCGGAAAGCGGATTAGTTCAGTGCGGAAATTCCACTGTGTGAACTGCAGAGCAGAATTTCCATTCAACACAATGGAAATTAGCTCTGCACCTATTTTAACGGCTGAAATTTCAGCGCTGATTCAGCGCAGAAATTCAGCTGCTTTTGCTCAGTGGGAACGAGCCCTTAGAAATGCCTGTACAATATTTCAGATTCGTTTTTAAGATGCTTATGTGAACATTTATATCCTTGGTTTTAAGAATGGAAAAATTGTCAAAAAAGTGTCATTGTCATCTAACAAAATGTTTCACAGAAACAAGTTTTAACTGACAAATCTATGTGACATGTCACAAATATTGTGTTATGACAGAGGCTTTTGAAAGTGGCAGTAGCTTACACACAAATAATCAGTTAAAAAATTTAAAGGGCACTTCGGCAATTGTATAAAAAAAAATAAACAGCTCCCAAACACCCCTGTGCTCACTCACCACTAGAGATAAGCAAATCTACAGTATGAATAAAGGAAAGCACTTCTTTACGCTCAGCTCATTGATCCCTGAGGAAGTCCATGTGATGGAACGCTTTGGATGCCTGTCCTAACCCACTGAGTGATGGCCATGTCGGTTTTCTCTGTGATCATGGTCATAACATGAAGATATTGTATCAGTGGGTTTGGTTCCACATGACTATATTTGGGCCAGTGGTCTGTCTGTATTTTAATTGGTTTTAACAGTCTTTTGTCCCCGGCACTTATGTATAATAAAATTTGCTATTGATTTGAATTATCTGTGAGGTGCAGTCCATTTTTTCAGTCCTTGTTTTGGGGGATGTCTTTACGCTTAGCTGTCAGAATGTCGGCTGCCTTCCTTTAAACTCCAAACTGTTGCAATTGTCTAAAATAGCTGGATGCAGTCCTGGGAAAAGCAAAGTTGAAAGACAGCCAGCTGACAAGCCAATGGCAGTGGAGGTCTGGGTGTGTTGATCATTACTCTCTATGCTATGAACAAGTGAGACAGGACTTATTTAGTTATGGCAAGTCAGTGATCAGATATCACTTCATTTTGTTACCTCAATACTGCAAGCTAGGAGCTGCCTAGCAATTGAAGTGAAAGTGAAACTCAAACTGAATAGGGACTTGTAATACCTAACTACTGACCTTTCAAAGATCAGCTATCACACATTATTTGATCAGTTCAGGTATAAGTCAGAAGTCAGTAATCAAAGTCAGTAGTCAAAGTCAGAAGTCAGTAGTCTTGTAATGGACACTGTATAATAGAGTCAGTAATGAACACTGTATAATGGAGCCCTATGGAATTTACAGTGATTGCTGTAGCAGAAGTTCCATAGGGTCCCTGTCATGACTGTACCTGATAAGCCCTTGGTCTCAAGCTCTGGTCGCCAGCTAAGGCTGTTGCTTTTGCTGGTTGTTTCATGTTTGAATGTGAATATGGTTGCATTCTGTCTTGGCCTAATTTATCACATTCTCGTAAACGCCCTGCATCTTCTGGAGTGAATTTACCAGCACCTTAGAAGTTAACTCTTTGCCTTGCGAGTGATTAGCAGCCCTTCCCTCCTGTCTTAGTTCTTGTCTGTCTGTCCAAATCACCTGAGACCGGGACATGACTTCCTTTAAAACTCAAGTCAGTTACTTGCCTGAGGCCTGCTATAGTGTTACCTTGTGTGCCTATACTCGCTTTGTACTCGCTAGCTATCCTGATTTATTGGTTTTCTGACTTTGGCATGTGTCCTTGACTATGTGTTGGCCTTCTGATTTGGTCTACTCTGGTTTACCTCATTGTCTCTATTCATTGCCCAGCATCTTCTGTACTAGTTTCTGCCTCTCCTGGTTTTACCCTAGCTTGCTGACCCACTGCCATTGTGTATTTTTGTCCTTAGAAATGTCCAACACTGGTTGGAGGAGTGTCACTACGAAACATATTATCCTGGCCCCCTTAAACCCAAGTAAGCACCTGTGAGACCACCATGATTGTTGTGTTTGGTTTATAGATCTTTCCCCACTTGGGTTCATTGACAAGGGCCTGCATTGGAACTAGGACCAGTCTGCTGCTGTATGGCTCCATATGTGGCAAGCTGAGATGTATTTTGTGTTCTGACACTTTTTTTTATAGCCAGTGTTTATAGTTTCAGCAATTAGGATGGGACCTGACTGGCTGACTTTCAATTCCCTTGCATATCAATGATCCTTGGGTGCCACTGGTAGTTACAGTGATATTCCTTCCACCAAAAATGAATGGTGCTCAATAGTCCCCCAATGTAAAAGGCAATGATTTTTGTTGGACTCCAGTTTTTTTAGTATTTGCTGTATAATGTATCCAGCACTGCATTATGGCTTTCATTAGCCACAGGAGCAATGATACAAACATGAACATAGTGTAATTCAGATTTTTTTAAGTATTAGAGATGAGCAAGTAGTAAAATATTTGAAAGCTTAAAATTTGATATGAATAGACCGTAATGCTCGGCTATTGGATCGAATATTGAACCCCATTAAATTCAATGGGGAAAAAAATGCTTGTTTCTTGGAAACCTAAATTCAACTACTTGGAGGTCACCCAGTCCATAAAGACACCTTCAGAAAATGATTCAAACACCTCTGGGATGCAAATGGGAAGTAGTATTAAACCACTATCACAGGTAGCGGTATTAGCAGTCCCCGGGAGCAATATTTAATTAAAACAGCAAATTTTCATTTAGCTATTTTTCATTTACAATAGCAAAACTTAAATGAAAAAATGCTGTTTCAATTAAATACACTGTAAATAAATATATATTAAATATTTATTTATTTACTGTATATTTGAAACAGAATTTTTTTCATTTCAGTTTTGCTTTTGTAAATGAAAAATATCAATATTACAATGAAAATTAGCTGTTTTCATTACATATAGACTATTACAGGGAGCGGTATTATTGTGGGGATACCGATAATACGGTTCCCTGTAACAGTTAATATTTAATTAAAATAGCAAATTTTCATTCTAATATTGATATTTTTCGTTTACAATAGCAAACAAATCATCCCCTTACTATTTGTTTACAATAGAAAGGGGATCCTGTCTTTTCCATTATAGCCCCCAACAGGTTATAAGTTAGTTTAGATTCGAATTTTTGATCTGATACTAGATAGAAAACAAATCTTTTGAGTAGTGCAATACTTGATTGAATAGCTATTCGATCAAGTATTGCTCGCTCATCTCTATTAACTATCATACTTCATCACTGAACACTTGTTGGTTTTCAAACCATTTCCCTTTCACAGGGTTAATTTAAAATTCCCTATAAATGTCAAGGTATTGCTGAAGGCTAAAATGTATGTGTCATCTCACATAAAATTAATTCAATCTTTTAAATATCTTGAAATGTCAATTATAGAAGAAAATCTAATTTAATTAAAAAGGTTCACTGAATACTCTGTGATATTTACCACTTCACTGTCATAACTATGTGCCCTCTTCTATTTGAAATTTGAGTTTAATTTTGACACATTTTGTCACAAATTGGTGAAAAGGGATTATATTGAAATTAAATGATTTTTTTATCTTACTTGTGGACTTTAATTTCTAGTAAGTGACCAAATTCCATTGACTCTACTCCTGACATTAACAGCTTTCAGACTATTGACGTCTGTATCATAAGTTCACTTAATTAAAATTTAAGCTTGCACTGTGAACCGATTTTAATTACTGTAAACCAGTTCTTGTCCTGTCATTTAAATTGGCAGATCTTGCTTTTAGTGCCACATAATTCAAGTCTTTACAGTGCACTTCACATCAATTTAGGGACAGATAAAATGTATGTAAAACTATAACTTGCAACATCTGCATCCACTTAAAACATAAAAACTATAAATCCATAAGATTAGCAGAGTCCATAATTAGAAGTTGCCCCAATGAATTATTTCTTAATTTGTATATAGGTTGCTTCTATGTTTGTTGTTGCGTCTTGATAAACTCAATAAGTGGTCATGCTTTTTACCCCCTCCTGTTTGTCTGATTTATTTTTTTCACCAAAAGTTGTAGTTTTTAACCCCTTCCTGCATCAGGGCATAACTGTACGTCCTGATGCGGGAGGGGGTGTTCAGAGGGGGGCCGCGCGGCGACCCCCCTCTGAACCGCTGCGATCCCGGGTGCCATGTGTAGCCCAGGACTGTGGCTGTTAGTGGGCTCGGTCCGATCGCCGCACCCGCTAATTATACTTTTAAATGCAGCTGTCAAAACTGACAGCTGCATTTAGAAGTATTACTGGCCCCCTTTCCCTGTTGTCTAGTGGGGGATCTCCCCCCCCCCCCGCGATGTGATCGCGAAGGGGAGATCCCTTCTGCTTACCGAGCCAGGGCTCAGCTTCGCTCCAACGCTGATCCCCACTCTGTATTTGATTCCTTTGGTCTGCTGCAGACCAGAGTAATACACTACTGACTTATCGTACTGACTTGAGGAACATGCATAGCATGTCAGTTTTACCCGTGTAAATGTTGTCGGGTAAATGGTGTAAACACAAAACCCCTAAAATAAAAACAAATCCCTTTTTTTATTTCACTGCACATTGCAAAGTACAATTAGTGGCACAAAAAATAAGGACTCATGTGGGTCTGTAGGTGAAAAAATGCAAGCGTTTTGGCCCTTTGAACACAAGGAGGAAAAAATGAAAACGAAAATGTGTCCGCTCCTGAAGGGGTTAATGGCACACTTTATTTAACCATTGTGATGTGACCAAAAATGCAACTTATTTACAGCATTTAACGTGCAGTAATAAATAACAATATTTAATGGTTCAGACATTTATACATGCAGCAATACTAAACATGCTAAGTTTTGGTACTTTTGGATATTTCTGTAAAATTGGGGAAATTGAGTGGTCTCAAATTTCTTACAAATTATTGTTTTATTGCAACATAGCCTAATTATTTTAAGGAGGTTTATTTACTAAATCCTTCTAAAATGTAACAATTTTTAAATTGGCACAATGAGGGGAAAATCCTTGTTTGTCTAAATATTGCTACATACATGTTAGGGCACCCTCATAAGTTCTTTTGATTCCCTCTCTGAATAGCATGTCCCTAGCATGTCCAACACCAGTAAACGTGCATGTCAGGAGCTCTTCCCCAGTTGGCAAAGTGAATCCTGCTATTATACTAGTATAAAATGTGCTTTAGAAGAAAAAAATTAAATTAAAAGTACACAATGAAAAATCAGGAATTTTCCTTTTAAAAAATAATTTATTCATTGCAATGAAATGAGGAAAAAGGGGTGGACATGACATTTTGGCACATACTATGTTAAAAAAGTGGCGCACCTGCATCTGTGTGCACTATAAAATATATGAATAGTCTGCATGTAAATGTAATATCTCATAAAATGAAGGAGAAAGGAGACCTTAAATACTTATGACCATAAGCTGTAAAGGAGTTTTAATATGTGCAGAGCCACTCTAATATGAGCAGCCCCACAAACATTACTGTCCCAGGAGCTGGGCATGAGAGGCAGCTATGATCACGCAGATGTCTGCATAAGCCCCTTAAACGTCACAAACTATACATAGTCAGTGACAAGATAAATACCTGTCAATGACTGCAGGGGTCCCGATCACTTTCCCTGAATGGCGGAGGTTTAATACTTACCTCCATTCTGTCGGATTAGCAATCTTCTCTTAAAATCTGCCCGCATATTGCCAATAGTACTAATCAATGCTATTCAGGGGGCTTATAAAATGTAAAAAGAAAAGTTTTAAAAAACATGGCAAAATCCTACAACAGAAGTTTAAATCACCCCCTTTCACATTTTACAAATAAAAATATGTTAAAAAAAAAAACATTTATAGTGTAGTGTGTGGAATTGTCAAATCTATTAAAATATAACAATATTGTTGATTGATTTATATAACACATACATTGTGTGAACATGGTCTTGAAATGCGAGGAGAACGTTGCTTCATTGTGACCTGGACATCCCTGTATTTATGACCTTTGGTCATGGAGGTTTTTTTCTGAAAAGATGGCTTTGTTTGGGGCATACAAAATAAAAGTTTACGCATTGTGCAAAATTAAGTTTGGTTTCACTTTAACTTCATACATACACTATATGGAAATAAAAAATGGTCCACAGGACATAACTTTTTGCATACAGTATGCACCAAGTTTCTATGTGTGTACTGAAATACCTTACAATTTCCCTTTTCATTTTAGGTGCAAAAATCTCCACCAAAACATGATGAGCTGTGTGTGTTTATAACCTGGGTAAAATTTTCATGCACTGAGCTACACTGCTATCTGTGTACAAGTTGGGTCTGATGGGAAAATTCGATTTAATTAAAAAAAAAAAAGTTAAATTTATATGCTGGAAAAAGCAGGAAAGAAAAGTTCATCCCTTATATCTATTATTTCATATTTACCTTAGTCACAAAACAAATTTATGAAAAGTTGGTTTCTTAAATCCATGTACATCTGGAGAAAATTATTAAAATGGCTAGGGGCTGTTTTATTTGAATTTGCCCCCTGTTCTTGCAGGGGCATAGGAAGGGGGGGGCTCCTCCGGCTACCGAAACCTGGAGTGTGCCTACTACAGTGTTTAATTCTATAGACAGCGATCAGCTTGCCACAGGGACCACCCAGAATCCCCATGACAGTGTTGCTTGTGCTGTGTGTCCTGTGCCAGCTGCATTCCAAACTGAATTTTTGCCCTAGAAGAAAGAATAGCTGGCTACACCTCTGCTTCTTGTTAATTTCGCCAATGAGATACTGTATCGGCCAGAAGAATTTGATTACATGCTTTATCATTCCCAAACTGTTATCTCCTACAGACTGTTTTCATTTTAGGCTCATCCCCAAAGTCATCTACAGTAGTATGAAGCTAAGTCTAGAATAGTGTAAAAATGGAGGTGGTCTTAGACTACTAGACCCCTCAACCTACTACTGTATCCAGCTGCATGCTGCAGAAGTAATAGACCTGTTTAACCCCCCATCCACCACCAGACACCCACCCACCCTAACTGGCACCCCCAAAGGCTATGTTCACACAACGTCAAAATGAAAGAAAAGGCGCCCAATTTTGATATTTAAAATAATGTCCGTTTTTGCCGCAATTTAACTGACTGCAATGGCAATGCATTGAAGTCCATAGGAAGATGGACGTCCAATGCGTTGAATAACGGACGTTTTTACTGGGACCGTCAAAATAATGAACATGATCGTTATTTTCGGACGTCTTTTGCAAAGAGCGGACATTTTCTATTACTTGTTTACACGCAGTTTTTCTTTTCTCATTGTTCTTTCTCCGTTTTTACTTTTAAATTCAATGGACTTTTCAATTAAGATACACCCAAAGGCCAATTAGTAATCCCAAACTAGAAAAATGTACAAACACCAGTCATGTGCACTAAGGGGAGGTCAGACAGCTAAACGACGTCTGTTATTTTAGACTCAATATAATGGACGTCATTAAAACCATTGTGTGAACATAGCCTTACCAAACAAAACTTCAATTCTTGTAGAGGAATAAAGATATTTTTTAAGTAATAAAATGTTATGATTTATATTTTTTAACATAGTGATGATAATGGTAAGAGGTGTTTTTTTTTTACTGCCTTTGTTGTTAAAACCCTTACCAAAGTATTCCCCAAACTCATTTCATTTATTTGCTTTATTCTGTCATGTATTTGTCTTTTTAGCCCCTAGTTCTTTGCTCATATTTATTACCATTTTCCAATTTGAAACTTCCTCCACATTTGTAACCATCATTGTTCCCTATACAGTAACATATTCCTTATTGAATTGCAGCCAACATAAGTACCAGAGGCATAGCTTGCAGCTCAATTTCTGGGCATTGCAGCTAACCAGAGATGACTGAACACTCTGTCATATTTGATTTCATCAAGCTTTATGGAATCTATATACACAACAATAAAAATCCCATATTCATTTGAATAGTTAGATGGCTTTGTACCAGGACTGGAGCAGCTCTGACACACAAACCCTACGAGTCTACATATAATAATCCCCCCTTCCTTTATATCAAAGCAAAAAAGGTACACAATGAATATTGTGTCATACTCTCACTAATTCAGTAAGAGACAAATGAGTGCTACCAATATATCAGCACTAGAGATGTGCGAACCTGGAGCATGCTCGAGTCGTTCCGAACCCGAACTTTCGGCATTTGATTAGCGGTGGCTGCTGAAGTTGGATAAAGCCCTAAGACTATGTGGAAATCATGGATATAGTCATTGGCTGTATCCATGTTTTCCAGACAACCTTAGAGCTTTATCCAAGTTAAGCAGCCCCAGCTAATCAAATACCGAATGTTCGGGTTTGGATCGACTCAAACCTGAACCCAGTTCGCTCATCTCTAATCAGCGCTAATACCATACAATGATAATATAGGGGTCAGATATCAGGGGAGAATACAGTATTGATTAAATCAAAGACAGAAGACATAATAAGGTAAGAGGTCCATTCACATAGTGTAAAGCAACGGGGGGAACCTCCGGGCCGTGGGCCGCATCTGGCCCCTGAGACCTCCTGATGTGGCCCACGGCTCTCCTGTGATGTGTGCCGCTCTGGTGGGGTAGGAGCCAGCATTCACAGCATCTTCCTGTGCCTGTGACAGCTGCCTGACACAGGAGGATGCTGTCTGTGTCGGCTCCTTCCCCACCACAGCGTCGCACATCTTCCGTCTCCTGCGGGCTGCTCGCGATGATGTCATTTCATCGTGCGCCGCCTGCAGGAGAAGACTTTCACAGGCTAGAGGGGAGAGAAGAGGACCTGGGCAGTGTGGGAGCGGAGGAAAGGTGAGTGGCATGTTTATTTTTTTTTTATTTGGGACAGGCACAGGGGGCTAAGCACACTACCAGGCACATGACTGGGGGCTTAGTTAGACTACCAGGGCATTATTGGGGGGTTAACTATGACTAGCAGGGGCATCACTGGGGGTTAACTATAACTAGCAGGGGCATCACTGGGGGTTAACTATAACTAGCAGGTTCATAACTGGGGGTTAACTATAACTAGCAGGTGCATCACTAGGGGTTAACTATGACTAGCAGGGGCATTCCTGGGGGTTAACTAGAACTAGCAGGTGCATCACTGGAGGTTAACTATATTGTAACTAGCAGGTGCATCACTGGGGGTTACCTATGACAAGCAGGGCATCACTAGGGGTTAACTGTAACTAGCAGGGGCATCACTGGGGTTTAACTATGACTAGCAGGGGCATCACTGGGGGTAAAGTATGACTGCCAGGGCATCACTGGGGGGGGGTTAACTAGACTACCAGGGACATCAATAAGGGGTTAACTACAGCTACCAGTTGCATCACTGGGGGTTAACTCTGGCTACTGGACATCACTAAGGATTCACATTAGGTACAAGTGCATCACAGAGGGTTAACCACAATAGCAGGGGCATTAGGGGAACAATACTGTACTTTGCCTTGCCCCGGGTGCTGCGAACCCATGCTACCGCGCACAGTATAACATTAAGTCCGGCCCTTAAATGATTTTATTAATGCCTGAATGGCCCTCGAGCCTGGCTCCCGGACGTATTTTACACTGTAGTCAATAGTTAATTGGATTGTGAGTTACAGTCAATGCTGCACTGTAATACAACGGCCGTTCCCATGCTGTAATACAACGGCCGTTGTATTACAGCATGGGAACATAGCCTTAGGCTATACTCACACACTGTACACAAAACGATCGTTCTGCCATGAACGGATGCTGTTTAACGCTACCTAGGGCCAAAATTAATGATCATGATCATAATTCCGGTCGTAGGTAGCATTAAACAACGGCCGTTTACATGAAACTCCCGTTGTTTGTAAAGTGTGTGAACATAGCCTAATAGGGGTGAAATTTGATAAATTAAGGGTTTTAGATATCAATCTTAAGTAAAACCCTTCTGGTATAAAGGCCGTATTACATGGCCCGGTCACTAATGTAAGCAGATCTGCTAGATCGCCACTTGCTTACTGAGTCTATGACAAGGCTTGATAATCTGCCGCAGGGGCTGCCTGCAGCTTTTACTTTAAAAGAGTAAAATAAAGTTCATGCTCCCAATATTCTCCTCGCTTCTGCCTGCAGCTGCAGCTGGAACTTCAGAGCCTGTTTCAGTGACAGGCCGCTCAACCAATTATTGGCCGCGATGGTCCCATCTAGGCCAGTGATTGGCTGAGTGTCTTGTCCCTTCAGAGACCAGCTCTGAGGTTCTAGTGGGGACTGAGCAGAAGTGAGAAGGACACCAGGAAACGTGGACAGGTATGTATAGCGTTTAATATTTTTTCTACACAGTCATCAGCTGTCGACCACACATCACTATTATATGTAGCAATGTACGCCTTGTGGCCAAAGATTTTTAAGCAGGCATAAATGATAATGATCAGTCTCATCAGCTGATTGTTGTCTTTATTACAGAGTGATAATCTGCCGAATCTGACTGATTTGGCAGATTATCGCTATATGTAATAAGGCCCGTAGATTTGCCATACTTTTTAAAAAGTTCATAAATATTGGTAAATCTACTGGAATGCTGTGGCACGTCCCCTTTTGTGCCAAACTTTGCTCACTTTTTTCAAATTCCTTAACCACTAAAAAGTCACAAATGGTTGCGCAACTAAGCACTGTACAAATTTTTATTTTTTGTTTTGCAAAATCAGGTTTAAAAAAAGAAGAATGTTAAATTGCCCAACATTTGCATTTTTAAATGTGCCATGTGAATACAACTTTGACTACTTTTGTCCATTTATTCTCATTATTTCTTATAATCTATGTATAGCAGACTCTCAAGAAGTTCTTCCCCCCCCCCCCCCAAAAAAAAAAAAAAAAAAACTTGTATAATTTATATAGGGAACAGAGCTTATCCAACACATTGTACAGACACAATATTATAAAATACACTGGTACTGCAAGCCCCTTGTAGAACAAGATTCTCATACTAATAGGGTTAAAAGATCGTCCCAGAGTATGAGAATGTTCTGGAGTTGACACCTGTATATAGTCTTGAATATGTTACATATTAGTTGTAAAGTATCAGTTTATATAGCTTAGTAGATATTAGTTATTAGTTATAGATATTGGGGGGAATTTATCTTCTTAGGAAGTGCAGATACGCCTTGCAATGCTTGCACCAGGCAGAGGGTTGGATGGATTTACTAAGAGGCATGATATACTCGGTTTCCAGCTAAAGATGAAAGCCGGCTGATGTGAACAGGACCCGCAAGTGGCGCATTGGAGGCAGGAGGACAGGTGAGTTTAGTTGTTTATTATTTTCCTGCCCCCACCAGCCTGCCTGCTGTTTTTGTACTTCCGTGGGACTTCTCCTTTAAATAAATATCATGATAATTTATTACAGCTGTCCTTCAAATAACAGCTGTTTTTGTTTTTTTGTTTTTTCATTTTAACCCCTTAAGGTCAAAGCCAATTTTCGTTTTTGCGCTTTTGCTTATTCCATTTTAAGTTTAAAAGTCAACAGCGCTTGCATTTTTTCACCTAGAGACGTATATGAGCGCTTATTTTTTGCAAAACCAATTGTACTTTGCAATGACAGGCATTATTTTTCCATAACATATGCTGCGAAACCGGAAAAAAATAATTTGCGCTGTCAAATTGAAAAAAAAAACGAATTTGTTTTGATTTCGGGGAGTTTTGCATTTACGCTGTTCGTCCCATGGTAAAACTGACTTGTTATGCATGTTCCTCACGTCGTTACGATTACTATGATATATAACATGTATAACTTTTATTGTATCTGATGGCCTGTAAAAAATTCAAACCGTTGTTAACAAATATACGTTCCTTAAAATCACTCCATTCCCAGGCTTATAGCGCTTTTATCCTTTGGTCTATGGGGCTGTGTGAGGTGTCATTTTTTGCGCCATGATGTGTTCTTTCTATCGGTACCTTGATTGCGCATATATGACTTTTTGATCACTTTTTATTAAATTTTTTCTGGATTTGATGCGACCAAAAATGCGCAATTTTGCACTTTGGAATTTTTTTGCGCTGACGCCGTTTACCGTGCGAGATCAGGAATGTGATAGTTCGGCCGATTACGTGTGCGGCGATACTAAATATGTTTATTTATTTGTTTATTTATTAATTTATATTTATAAAATGGGAAAAGGGGGGTGATTTGGACTTTTATTAGGGGAGGGGATTTTTTATTAATAAAAACACTTTTTTACTTTTTTTTTTACATGGACTAGAAGCCCCCCTGGGGGGCTTGTATATAGACAGCACTGATCTCTCATAGAGATCAATGCTGTGTATATACACAGCAAACATCCATGAGATCAGTCATAGATTGCTATGGCCTGCTGCAGGCCATAGCAATCTATTGCCAAGCCGGGATCAGCGTCATTCTGACGCTGAGGCCCGGCACGGGCAGAAGAACGGATCTCCCCCCCGCGATCGCATCGCGGGGGGGAGATCCGACCCACTAGACACCAGGGATGTTGTGCATAAAGCACTTCAATGCAGCTGTCAGGTTTGACAGCTGCATTGAAGTGCTTAATTAGCCGGCGCGGCAACGGGACCCGCGCCGGCTAACAGAGGCACTGCCCGGCTGCACATGTCAGCCGGGATCAGCGCCGTTCAGAGCGGGGTCCCGGCGGGACCCCGCGCTGAACACCCCCCGCGGCACCATGACGTATCAGATACGTCATGGGTCGCTAAGGGGTTAAAAATGGTGTGAACATAGCCTTGTTTTACCAAAATGTAAGCTCTTGTTTGGATTTTTTTTTTTTTCTGTAATGTCTATATTTCTTCTTCAAAATGTACATGCACTTTTTGAAATGTGAAGTGATTTGGAATACACAGGTATTATGTAAATACTTTGACAGAATATTATTTTTATGTTTCTCTGAGCAGTTGCATTTAAAAAAAAAATGATCTAACTGTTTATTCTCAGAATATCACTTTCTCTTGTGTGTTACATGATTTCATGCTTTATTTATCCAATTGGTTTATTTTTAAGCAATTCTAAATTAAGGATTACCATGATGATAATTGCATGAAGTCTTCTGTCTCCTGACCCCATAACAGATGTTAAAGTACTATGTAATTATTCAATTAATATATAAAAGTAGTCACCACTTGCATTAAAAAAATAGAAGGAATTAATAACAATACATAGACTTAATAACACCCTCTATAGTGATCCCCTCATACATCCAGGTTTCTTTTCTTGAGCAGGGTACAGAATGCAAAAAACTTGTCCGAAGAGTAATAGCTGCAACTGTTTTCTTTAGTACAAAAACAAACAAGTTTATCTTGGCAGATGTTGCATCCCTTCTAGCAGAACAATTGTGGAGGGATACCTGCTGAATGAAGATAAGCTTACTTGCCTTGGCTGCAGGCTAATCAAATATTACTCAGTGTCCTATGGAGACTGTCACCAGAGCTATTACTAATTTACTACAAAGGAATACATGTGGCAGGCCTTGCAACAATTAGAAACCTAAGTAGGGGAATAAGTCTTAGTTTACTAGATAATGTCTAAAGGGTTTTAGGTTAAAATATTAAAATACAGGACAGTAAACACTATTACTTGAAAAAAAAAAAGTAATAAGATACATGTGTATATATATATATATATATATATATATATATATATATATATACACACACACACACACACTACCGTTCAAAAGTTTGGGGTCACATTGAAATGTCCTTATTTTTGAAGGAAAAGCACTGTACTTTTCAATGAAGATAACTTTAAACTAGTCCTAACTTTAAATAAATACACTCTATACATTGCTAATGTGGTAAATGATATTCTAGCTGCAAATGTCTGGGTTTTGGTGCAATATCTACATAGGTGTATAGAGGCCCATTTCCAGCAACTATCACTCCAGTGTTCTAATGGTACAATGTGTTTGCTCATTGGCTCAGAAGGCTAATTGATGATTAGAAAACCCTTGTGCAATCATGTTCACACATCTGAAAACAGTCTAGCTCATTACAGAAGCAACAAAACTGACCTTCCTTTGAGCAGATTGATTTTCTGGAGCATCACATTTGTGGGGTCAATTAAACGCTCAAAATGGCCAGAAAAAGAGAACTTTCATCTGAAACTCGACAGTCTATTCTTGTTCTTAGAAATGAAGGCTATTCCATGCGAGAAATTGCTAAGAAATTGAAGATTTCCTACAACGGTGTGTACTACTCCCTTCAGAGGACAGCACAAACAGGCTCTAACCAGAGTAGAAAAAGAAGTGGGAGGCCGCGTTGCACAACTAAGCAAGAAGATAAGCACATTAGAGTCTCTTGTTTGATAAACAGACGCCACACAGGTCCCCAACTGGCATCTTCATTAAATAGTATCCGCAAAACACCAGTGTCAACATTTACAGTAAAGAGGCGGCTGCCGGATTTTAGGCTTCAGGGCAGAGTGGAAAAGAAAAAGCCATATCTGAGACTGGCCAATAAAATAAAAAGATTAAGATGGGCAAAAGAACACAGACATTGGACAGAGGAAGACTGGAAAAAAGTGTTGTGGACGGATGAATCCAAGTTTGAGGTGTTTGGATCACAAAGAAGAACGTTTGTGAGATGCAGAACAAATGAAAAGATGCTGGAAGAATGCCTGACGCCATCTGTTAAGCATGGTGGAGGTAATATAATGGTCTGGGGTTGCTTTGGTGCTGGTAAGGTGGGAGATTTGTACAGGGTAAAAGGGATTCTGAATAAGGAAGGCTATCACTCAATTTTGTAACGCCATGCCATACCCAGTGGACAGCGCTTGATTGGAGCCAATTTCATCCTACAATAGGACAATGACCCTAAACAAATTGTGTAAGAACTATTTACAGCAGAAGCAGGCAGCTGGTATTCTATCGGTAATGGAGTGGCCAGCGCAGTCACCAGATCTGAACCCCATTGAGCTGTTGTGGGAGCAGCTTGACCGTATGGTACGCCAGAAGTGCCCATCCAACCAATCCAACTTGTGGGAGCTGCTTCTAGAAGCGTGGGGTGCAATTTCTCCAGCTTACCTCAACAGATTAATAGCTAGAATGCCAAAGGTGTGCAATGCTGTAATTGCTGCAAAAGGTGGATTCTTTGACGAAAGCAAAGTTTGATGTAAAAACAATGTTATTTCAAATACAAATCATTATTTCTAACCTTGTTAATGTCTTGACTCTATTTTCTATTCATTTCACAACGTATGGTGGTGAATAAGTGTGACTTTTCATGGAAAACACAAAATTGTTTGGGTGACCCCAAACTTTTGAACGGTAGTGTATATATATATATATATATATATATCATATACATATGAATGTAGTATTTGAATTTTTTTTATATTATTATTATTATTTTATTTTTTTAATATATAATTTTGTAACATAGTTTTTCAGATCCCTGTGTCATTTTGCATCTATTACTTGCTCTTGCAGCTGAACAATATTTAACTCTTTCTGGTTCTGGATCTGCTGCTTTCTGTTGTTAAAGAGCTCTTTGAGTGCTGCTATTTAAAGGGGTTGTCCAGCGAAAATCTTTTTACTTTCAAATCAACTGGTGTCAGAAACTTATATACAGTAGATTTGTAATTTACTTCTATTTAAAAATCTCAAGTCTTCCCGTACTTATCAGCTACTGTATGTCCTGTGGGAAATGTTTTATTTTCATTCAGACACAGTGCTCTCTGCTGAAATCTCTGTCCAAGGCAGGAACTGTCCAGAGCAGGAGAGGTTTTCTATGGGGATTCCCATAGAAAGCTGTGGATTCCCAGCTTTGCTGGGATGACCATATTAGAGAGATACTCTTCTTTCCTATAACTGCATACACAGTAGAGATGGTTTTATGGCAGCCAAAATGAAGGAGTGTCAATTGAAAGAAAAATGCTACAGATTATTTTTAACTCCAAGGACTGACTTCTTCCTAAAATAAGATGACATTTTCTAGAAATACATTTTATAGGTAATATTCTCTGTTAAAGTATTATTGGCAAAAAATGTTCAAAAATGGTACTGATGGGCTCAGGCAAAACAATGAGAATAAAGGAGGGATGTTGAGGTAAATATTTACAAGCAGGAAACAGGCTTTTCTAAGTCTGTGCAGCCTGTCTTTTGTAATCATATGGACTTGGGTCAGCAGTGACGCCTCAACCTAAACTTTTGAAAGATTTGTCAGAGCGGATACAGAGAAAGCTGGTAAAGGTCATTAAGGGAATAGTGGGTTACAGTAGCAAGACAGGTTATCAAGCTTGGGGTTACTTCGTTTAGGAAAAACAACATGTAAGGAACGATCTGATCACAATGTACAAATATATAAATGAACAGTACAGAGATCTTTCTATTGATCTTTTTACACCTAGGTCTGTAACTATGACAAGGGGGCATCCTCTACGTCTAGAGGAAAGAAGATTTCACCACCAGCAGATTCTTTACTGTAAGAGCAGTGAGACTATGGAACTCTCTGACACATGATTTTGTCATGGCCGATTCATTAAATAAGTTCAAGGCATGCCTGGATGCTTTTCTCGAAAAATATAATACTACAAGTTATGAACATTACATTTCTACTGGTAGAATATTGATTCAGGGATTTATTTTAATTGCCATTTAGAGTCGGGGAGGAATTTTTCTCACTGTGATGGGGCAATTGTCATCCTCTTTATGTAGGGTTTCTGTTGGTTGAACTTGATGGACTCTTTTTTTGACCTTATCAACTATGTAACTACTGTATCTGTGTGGCAGATTTGTCTATGTGACATGTAACAGTTGATTTAAATGACAGTAATGCTTTATACAACTACGCATAAGTCAGGTGAATATTAACTGCATATAGCAGACAATGGTAACATCACTTTATAATGCAAATATGAATTGCCTGGAAAGAGGTCACCTAATATGACACAATGTTAAAAGAAAACTTTAATGAAAATGAAGGGATTAAGTAAAGAATAGATAATCTAAGTAATAGCCTACATGAAGTAATACTTAACAACCACTACTGTTTTATATAATAACACTTGGCTTCTACTTTTAGTCCTGGTGAGATATACCTTCAATCATCTAATTACAAACTCTTGAAATGTATATATGTATGTCATTTTCCTAATCCACATCTAATGCGAGAATTGGTATTATCACTTGCAGATAAGAACCAATTTACCTCCTATGTATTAAATCTATTTTGTGGCTAAATCATCTTCTTAATCTTTTTTTTCAAAATCACTCTTTCCTCTACACAAGCAGTATAAAATGAATAAAATCAACTATGCAGGAAGACATATTATGATTAAGTGTGCGATAGGCTGGCTGCAAAAATACACCTTGTTGCTGTCATGGGTAAAAGGGAAATTTTTTGCAAAAAGGAATGATTGTTAGCTTTAGGACCAAGGGTGGTAACATTTCTGAAACTGCACAATTTGTAAACTGTTCCCATGTTGCTGTGGTGAAAATGTATTGTGAGCGGGCAACTGGCACCATTGTGAATATGCAACATAGAAACTTCAGAGAACCATGTACCATTGACGTAAAAGGTGGAATTTGGCAACAGAGGTGCGTAAGGTCAGATCGGTAGGCTACAATGGAGAAGCTTGCTGCTGAAATGGAGTCCAGGGGTCTACCAGACATGGGTCTAAAACAACAGTTCAGCAAACCCTACAGTATATGGGGCTCTAAGACAGATCGATGGTCACTGCACCTCTGCTAACAAAGTTGCATTGGCAGAACAAACTTAAATTTTCACAGCAGAATCTGAATGTGATTTTTGCTAATTGGCAAAGGGTTGCCTTTTGCAGGGAGTGACGTTTTCTACTTTTTTGAACTTTGGAGTGTTAGAAGTGAAACGTAAGAGAACAACCACCCTACGTCCATTGCTGGAAGAACACAAGCTGGCGGTCACAGTGTTATGGTCTGTGAACTGTTTTTATGGCATTATCTGGGGCCACTCCGTGTGGAAGACACTTTCATTTAAGTAGGAATCCATGCTTGCACATCACGTACACCCATGGGAATGGTATCATACAGCAAAACAATGCAACATTTCACACAACCAGAAATGGCCAACATTGTTTTAACCCCTTCCCTCCAGGGCATATTTTCGTTTTTTCCTCCTCAGGTTTAGAAGGCCATAGCACTTGCAATTTTATACCTACAGACCCACATGAGCCCTTATTTTTTGTGCAACTAATTCTACTTTACAATGGCAGAGTTTTGTGTTTACGCCATGCGCCATATGGTACAACTGGCTTGTTATGCATGTTCCTCAGGTTGTTATGATTACAACGATATGTAACATGTATAACTTTTATATTATTTGATGGCTTGTAAAAAATCTAAACCTTTTAAAAAAAACTAAATATTCTTTAAAATCGCTCTATTTCCATGCTTATACCGCTTTTATCCTTTGGTCTATGGGGCTGTGTGAGGTGTCATTTTTTGCGCCATGATGTGTACTTTCTATGGGTACCTTACTTGCATATTACATGCAACTTTTTGATCTCTTTTTATCACAATTTTTCTGAATTTGATGCAACCAAAAATGTGCAATTTTGCACTTTGGTATTTTTTTGCGCTGACGCCGTTTACCGTGTGAGATCAGGAATGTGATAATTTAATATTTCGGGCGATTACGCACAAGGCTATGTCAAATGTTTGTTTATTTATTTATTTTTATTTATAAAATTGGAAAAGAGGGGTGATTTAAACTTTTATTAGGGGAGGGGATTTTTTATTATTAAAAACACTTTTTTTTTCACTAACAGTAATTAGAAGCCCCATTGAGATCAATGCTGTGTATATAATAGAGCACCGATCCATCAGATCGGTGCTCTATTATAATGGTCTGCAGCAGACCATCTAAATATGTTTCATTCCGACGCTGAGCCCCGGCCAACTCAGTACACCGGATCCCCCCCCCCCATGATCACATCGCGGGGGGAAGATCCGGCCACTAGACACCAGGGAGAGGGGGACACAAGACAGTTAGAGGCAGCTGTCATGTTTGACAGCTGCATCTAACTGTCCTAATTTGCAGGCGCGGACGATCGGCGGCACCCGCTAATAGCGCAGCCCCTCTCTGAAGCCCCCCCAGCAGGACGTGCCGCTACATCGTGCGGAGGGAAGAGGTTAAAGAGTATGACCAAGACTTCCAAGTTCTACCCTGGCCCCATAAATTCCCAATTGAACATTTGTAGGAACACTTCACTCATCGTGATTGCTGTATAGATCCTCCCCCATACAACCCCCAGAAGCTATAGGATGCACAACAGTCAGCATGGCACCATATACCTGTGACAACCTACCAGGATCTTATGGGGTCACTTACAGCCCATCTAGCTGCTAGTCATAATAATGTGACCTGACTGTTTATATGTCCTAAAACTATGTATAGTGACATTATGAATGTTTCTTACATACAATAAATATTAGTAATATAGTAGTATGTAAGCAATATTCATATTCATGTTTTTTGCCTATTCTTTTAGTTTGCATATTTTTTCTTCTCACTACAACTTTTTTGATCACCAATATTTTGCCATTTACAGATCGCTCAGGGGATGGAAATGATGCAGAAACTGCTTATTGGTCTTAAATTCTTAGATTTTGAGACTTGGTTTCATATTTCAAAATCACTCGGCAACAGCGTGAAATAAATAAAATATAATATAAAGTGAGGCCTCTTTCATTTACAATAAGTGAAATAAAGGTCTCAGCTGACAGGACACGTTTAAGGCAAGTGAACTTAAAATTAAAATGGAGTAGTAGCTTTAGGAAAAATGTGCATTGCTCCATTGTAATGTAATGTTTAATACTTAAAGTTGCTCCTAAGAACCCTCAGCTTTCCAGGTTCTCCATGTCTCAGCAGAGTTTGTTTTAGATTTTGATTTTTACAGTGCATTGCACAGATAATGCTACTCAGTGTCCAATTATGGAATTTCTGTGACTTTGTAGTTTGTCAAGTGAAAAATAATAACTGTGCTTAGACTCATGCAAGGTTGATGTGGAATATATTTTACGGTAACAAAATGTGTTGTTTACATACAGTACTTCTTTGAAGGAGTCTAGAGAATCATAGCTTTGCTTTAAGAATATTATATGGTATTGCAAGCCTAGAATGCAAATGCCATAGACTTTTCACCTCCAAGCTGCTAGTTGGGGAAATAATGCCAAACACCACTGAATTTCTTATTTAAAAAAAAAAAAAAATTAAAATGTCTGTAGTGCATATTTTTCTACTGTAAATAGTTGTTTAAAAGGCCTAATATTCCCTTGTAAAATCGAGCCTCTTTATTTGTAAACACCTGAATTAAATTAATCCACACAACGTGACTACATATGTTTTACACATGTGTATGTGTTCCCTGCTGTCTTGATATACAGAACAGTAAACTAATGGTGATAGCTAGAGATGAGCGAATCACTCGGAAATTCGTTTCACGAAGTTCGCGAATTTTCGCACGAATATTAAACTATAGTTAAACTATAGTAGCTAAAATAGTGGAACTATTAAAAAAAGGCGAATTTTTCACCCCATGTTGCTGTGACAGTGTCAAAAGTTGAAAAATGTAGATTTTTTTTTAAATGTCAATCAGCCTGTCAATCATTCAATTTCCGCCATGGACAGCAGTGGATGTCTAATTTTTTGTTTCTGTGTTATGTGTATTGTACCTAATTTGTGTTATGTAATTTTTCTGTGAGTCTGCAACTCAATTGCATACTATGGGGAAGATTCATCAAACATGGCGTAAAGTGAAACTGGCTCAGTTGCCCCTAGCAACCAATCAGATTCCACCTTTCATTTCTCACACACTTTTTGGAAAATGAAAGGTGGAATCTGATTGGTTGCTAGGGACAACTGAGCCAGTTTCACTTTACACCATGTTTAATAAATCTCCCCCTATGTATCTACAAATAATTTAAAAGAAAAAAAAAAGTTGAAAAATGTTGATTTTTTTTTTTTAAATGTCAATCAGCCTGTCAATCTGTCTAAATGCTGTCTTAGCTTCCCAGCCACACCCGCATTGCCTTTTACACTCTGGCAGTGCTGAGGTTAATGCTTCTTTAGGCCTGTCCAGCTAAGCTGGGTGCTAAGATCAGGGCTGATCCAATCAGCTGCCGGAACCAGTTTCTGATCCCAGATAAATATCAGCTAGCTCCTCATTTCCCTGCAGTTATACTCTGCTACAGGTTTTACCTCTGCTATTGTCTGTGTATTTCTGACCTTTGGCTTTGTTTCCCAACTTCCCTGTTATGCCGCCTGTCCTGACATTACCGCCTAACTTTGACTACTCTTTTGGATCTTGATTTTGCACTTTTGCTGCCTGATGTTGCTCACTCGGATTGTCTACTCTGGCTTATTGTGTTTGTTTTGTCTGTCCTGTGTTACACTTTATGAGTGTAGGGACTACCATCGTGTTGTCGGCTGTTTTGGGCCGTTGAGGCAAGTAGGTAGGGACAGAAGGTGGGTTCTAGTGGCTAGGGCTTACTGTCTTGTCCTGTTCCCTACCTCGGTCCAGCGCTTTTGTGACAAGAGGGCTCTAGAACAGACACTTTTTTTTAAAGACAACCTTAACGAACCAGGTAATGCTTTAGCAAAGCGCATATCTCTTGCTGTAAGCCATCTCTAGCTTAAATGAACAGCGAACAGGGAAACCCCTGATGGGGTATGGGAGTGACCGTCCCACCCTCGCTTTGGTCACTCCCAAAAAACCTCACCCTAATGGTGCATTTACATGTTGCTCCAGGGCTGCTGCGTAAAACCAGCAGCGGATTGTTAGGCCAGTCAGTATTATGTAGACTTTAGGAAATACGCAGTTTCAGAGTTGAACTAGGTAGTTCTGCACTGAACTTTGTGCTGACGGTGGCTGTAAAATGGCAGCCCATCCGCTACTGGTTTTAGGCAGCAGAAACTGAAAAGCAACTATTCATAGATAAATGTACTCTAAACAAGGCAAAGGAACTTGCCTTTCAGCAACAGATAGCTGTTGGTAGTAGCTATTTAGGTTTCTTATATCACATTTAGTGAACATTAGCCTCTGTGATATATACCCCGTTAAGAATCACAAGAGCCATTAAAACACCACAAAACAATTACGTTATCAGTAACCAATGTGCGAGCTCTAAGAACGCTTGTGATATCTTAAAAACCCAAAGAACAGTCACTGTCCAGTTACCATGCGCATCCGGAAAAATGGGACACGAAGGGTAAGATTCCTTGGCCCAAGTGCCAATGTTGAAACCCCACGGCTACGCTTAAAAAAGTGAAATGCCCTCTTTATGAAACATAGTTGTGGGGATGTGTGTCTAGATAATAGTGTTTTTGGGGCATGGGTTTCCAGATAGTTCTTTGGAAAAGCATTGTCAGGACAGGGGAGGCAGGGACAAGACAAAACAGTGAGCCCTGATGCTGAACCCACCAACTGTCCTTGCCTCAATCGGCCCTAGGCGGCCGTGAACAACCACAAAGACGTTCCCTATACTGAGTATGTGAAACACAGAATAAGACAGACGGACAAACACAATATAGGATAGTCAAACAGGCAGGGTCAAAACCAAACAGGCAGAGCAATACAAAACAAGTAGCAATTGGATAGTCAAAAGTCAAAGCCAGAGGTCAGGTAACACAAAGCAAAGGGAGTTAGGACGGGGAGCGCAGGAATAGACAAGGGGGAGCTGTGATCAGGGTTTTACTCTAATAGCCAGCGCTTATATTCTGCCTTAGCTTTGTTTTATGCTGACCAAGAGCCCGGTCCGGATCTGGCACGGCACACAAAAGCAAACAGCAGGCCCAGTTCACACCAGGCTACTGCACATTCCTGATATATATATATATATATATATATATATATATATATATATATATGCCAATTAACTATGGGTATTTGTTACGGGATGATATTAAGAAATTTTTGACATAAGGGGTCAGATTACTTGAAATAAATAAATAAAAATAATCAATTAAATGGAGCCTGGCACCTGCCTGGGTGCTGGCTTCCAGCTAATTTTTTTAATCGTCAGGCAGGGGGGTGGTGAAATCCAATTCTTTCCATGCTTGATTCATTCTTAGAAAACAGCAAGATGGGGATTCCTTGTCCCAGTTCTTCCAGGCAGTCGGGTGGTGACGCTCCATGTGCTGTCGCATAGAAGTGGTCCCTGGATTTAAACCCAAGCCATGACCCACTTAATGCTCACAAAGGCGGCACACGGCTGCATTGTCTTTGCCACCGGCAACGAAAAACTGCCACACCGGTAAGTGGGCGTTTCTTGGGAGCAGGCTCACTGACAGCCTGTTGTGGAGTGCTGCCGCTGCCTTCAGGTGCTGGTTTACTGCCTGGGCACTGCCCACGTGAACTGGCTGACATTGTCCGCCTCCCTCTTTTTCCTCCGGAGCCACGAGCCGCAGATCGGGGCTGACACTGGGTCGGTGGAACAAATACAGCATCGTCATCCCCTGACAATGATGACGAGGATGGCATCTGTTGGACCACATTCCACATCGGGTCTGCGACATCATCGTTTTCGCAGTCCAGGATGAATGTCTCCTCTCCTAAGCTTTCCTCCATAGTTATATGGGAGAATACTACACTTTGACCCGAAGCTGCCTGGCTCTCCTGACTCCTTTGGAGCCTGTCCACTCCAAGAGTCTCAAGGCCTTCTTCAAGGTCTTGCCTGTCAGGCAATTCCTCTAATAGATCCTTTAAAAAAAGGGGCTGAGAGCACGGGGGGGGGGGGGGGAGTATTAGGCTCGCCAGTAGCTCTCTCGCGACGGGCATGGCAAGTGTGATTGTGTGCGGGACCGATGATACATCCTGACCTTGCCAGGGAATTGTCGTGGCACTACTCTGGGATGACCCTTTCGTTGGCTGCTCTCTCCGTGTTTGGGTACTGCCTGATGTAGAACTGGAACTTTGCAGTAGCCAGTCCACGATCCCTGGTTGACTAGTGTTTACCTGCCCACTTTTTCTCACAGGTAGCTGCAACCTTCCTCCACATCCACGACTTCGTGCTCCACTGAGGCCACCTCTGCCGCTGACACCTGACATATCCTCTGGAGGCCGGGTTTTGTTGAAACGCTTGGACATATTGACAATATAAATGAAATGACTCTTTCACAGAACACCTTTTATTTAGATATAGCCACACACTGGATTCTATGTGTAAGGGCTTTTTCTGCACCCAAACACTGTTAAGCCAATGAGTTAGCTTAATTCAATTACTTTAACAGTAGACACCTTTATTTATATAGCCACACACTGGAATTACTTTAGACACTGTTTTCTCAGATACACAGTGAATAGTAATAGCTTCCAAAAACACCCACAGACATGTACTATCCCCAACTCAACTACCTAAACTGCCCTTTCCTATCCTTTCCCTATCTCTTCTCTGAGCTCACTCTCCCTGCTCCTGTTTCCTCGCTATCTACAGCCAGAGTGCCGTCTGCTTCAACAGGCGGGAACTGTGTAGAGGGGGAGGGGGGGGGGAACTACACAGAGCTGCTGAATAGCGATTTTTACCTTATTCTATGGGAGAAAGGGATCATTAATAATCCCTTTCTTCCATAGAGTAACCATATAACTGTATAGCAACACGGACAGCCGCAATCGCGTCCTCCATGTTTGGCAAATTTTTGAAGCGAATCGGGTGAAATTTGCTTGGCAATGCGAAGCAAATTTATCCCCGGATTCGCTGTGAATCTGGCTTCGCCAGAATCGCTTCGCTTATCCCTAGTGATAGCCCATTACCTGTGATATTTATAAACAGATATGGAAAGAAGAGCTACACTGCATGCCTTCAGGCCTACTCTGCTAAGGAAAGCCCTGTGGTTTGTGTATAGGGACATATATCATATATCTGACATCTATATCATATTCAATAGACCCTCTAATCAAGCTGCATATATGGCTAGTGTTTTTTGAGGAAAAAATCCTCATAGCTGTAATACATGAAAATGACATCAATTCATGCTGTGTAGAGAAAGAGAACATGTTTCTAACTTTAAAGATACAAAAACTTTCATGGTTAAACAATTTGCGTCTTTAGAAATCACCTCTGTGAGAAGGAAAATCTTTTTTCATTCCCACACCAGACATAAAAGATATGTCTCCACCATGTCTTTCACAGATGTGTCTGGATAGGGATGAAACATTACCTTTTTAATTCCTTGCATCAGTGATATGTCATCTGAAATGCTTTTTCAGTAAAGTCTTTTTCCAAGAGGTGCCTCCCAGTGTGGAGATCACTTAACCACCACGTAGCCCCTTAAGTCCCACTCGGTTAGCCAGAGTCATACTCCACACTGACGAGGGGCAATAGCCCAAAACAGCTGTCAATGGATGGATGCCTGGCTTTGGTGTCTGCCTTGTCATGTTGCAACACTTGCAACTGGGGCCACCCTGGTATTTTCCTATTTGTGTCCTAATATGTGTAACCTAGTGAGACTTAAGGGGCTACATATCAGGGTGGTTTGGTGATCTCATCACTAGGAGTCATCCCATGGCAAAAGAATTTCCTTCCCTGTAGGGATAGCTGGGTATTCCCGTGTTTTTTCAAACATGCACCCGGGGGTTCCACTGACCTCTTTCATGCATATTCAAATTTTATTAAGGAGTAATGTATCAATGGAGACTCTTAAATGAGTACTTCATTGGATTGTATTTTATTTTTTTGCTGATCTCCCTAAGCTGGGTGATTGTTGTGTTTTGGTATTTCAGTAAAGTGGACATGCAACCAGGAAAAAGGCAGGTTGTACAAATGGCAACATAAGTCATATTGCTATTAATATAGCTCCTAATATGATATCTGTTACCATTAGAGCAAGAAGTAACCTGCTTAGTTATGGACATTTGTGAACACATTAGACACTTCTGATGTCCACACCTATAGCTGCCAATTTTGTGAGCCAGTAAGGAGAAAAAAAATTTCATCTACAAAATTATCTAGTGGTCATTGTAGCCATACATGCAGTCTGAGTTGAGGATCAGCTGAATATGATATAGACTGCAGGTATATTTATTTATTTACTCCTGTATGTATATCCAGTGCTTGGAACCGGCAATACATTCATATAAATGAGGGAAAATTAATTAGGTGACATAAGCCCCAGAAAAAGGTAGGAAGTAGCAGTAGGAAGGTAAGGGAAAGAGAAGGTCGGAGTGGTGAACAGGGTAGAATGTGAATGATAGGACGTAAGAATGATGGATAGTGGTACCTGAATGTGATTAACAGCTGGTGTGCAATAGTATATTAATTTAAACACAAGGAAAGGGAAGCCTCAGACAGTATGGACTGGAGACCTGCTTGGCCCATAGGGCTCTATTATATATGGACCTGTAGACCTGTAGTTCGGGTCCTCATCAGGACTGCCCATCGATAGTTCCAGGTTTGAGGCCTGAGACTTTGATCTGGGTCAAGAAAGTGAAATATGAATGGGAGGCTAAAAGTGATATAAAAAAATATATATAATGGAATGTGGAGGAGTAATTTGAAGAATGGATGGTGATGACCCTGTCTTTTTAATTTTGTTTCCTTTCTTCTTGTGCTCTGGTAGATAAAGGGGCATTTGTCGAGATTTAAAGTAGGATATAAAGGAGTAGGGTGTCAGAAGTGAAGTGGGTATAGAGTCGAGTAATGTATTAAAGGGTGTGTAAGACCGATGAAACCAGTCCTGCCTGCTGGGAACTGTTGAATGGAAATAGTTGGATAACCTTGCCTAGGATATTAAACTAATTAATATACTGAAAGGAGGTAATGTCAGCTAGTGAAGCTGTGGTATGGAAGTATATGACTACACTGCAGGCTCTCCCGAACCCCCTCAGCACCGCTGCCTCTTGTAAGTCTTCCCAGCTGAAGCTAGTCAGCCACTTAAAACCAATACATTGTAATGAAGTCAAATACACTGTGGCAATAGCGGACGTCTTTTTAAATAAAAAAGGTGGCTGCATATTCTCTTTTTTTGATGTTGTATGAATATCAATATCACATAGCCATTTACTGTCTTCATTTTTCCTCTGCCAGCCAATACTAAATATTTTTGCCAGCCACAATCATGAACACAATCTCAATGTGATATGTAAAATATTTAAAAAAGTGTATATTACTGTGTAAGGCAATACTTAATTAATATGTGACATACAGTACGGTATGTGATCTATAATGGTTTGGTTATTTCAAACATATATTTATATTTCCTATTTTATTAATTGCAAATAATTTCATGCATTTCTAATCCAAATAAGACACGATTTTTGAAGACAAGTTTTCTTCCTACAGCATATTAGCATAGCAGGATAACAAATCTTGAAATAATTATAGTAATAAAAAAGAATATTTAAAGAAAGAACATTGTAGGCTTGAACATAAGTATAGTAATTTCCCTCCTTATTTCACAGACTTTCACATATGTATTAATTCTTCTTGTAAAGTTATTTATATCGCAATCTGCTGGGAATGTAGCTTTTTTCTTGTATATGTTTATGTCACGTTAATAACACCTGGCTAGATTTACTAAGTAGTTTTTCTTACTTAATAACGCCTTTGTAAGATATTGCCCAGCTACATACAATATGTCACCCATATATTAAGTCTACATCTTTTCTGAAATGTTCAACAATTTTTTCCCTTGGGCGTTTCATTTTTCACTTCTTTTATAGTACTTAGAGTATTTATGATATTATATACCAATAGAAACTAAGAAAACATGTTTAAATATTGTCTAAAATGTATGGATCAGAAAATGGATCAGACAATGGGTTATTCTTTTGAGTGTAAAGGATACTTTCAGTGTCCGAATTTGTCCACAGTGTATATTGTTGTTAGAGGTTTTATACCATACGTAAATAATTGTTAGAAGCTTATTTCAGTTATTCATGCAGAATTTCCTGAATACATATGTCTCAGGGGTTAATACTATGCTTTTTAAACTGACTACATTTCATTACTTCATTTACTTGGTATATGCATGGTAAAAGTAGTCACCCTTAAGTGCCTAATTCATGCACATGTACCTGTCTAGGGTTGGTGCCCGTTAGTGCAACCCCACGTACATGTATGTCAATAAGTTAACTCCTAGACGACCAAGGACGTGTAAGTGTGACAGGGGCAGTCCCCTGTCACTTACCGATCGGGACCCCCGCAGTGTGACTGCCAGAGGTCTTTTACCTTCCTCTGTGTGGTCTGATCGGCTTTCTGCTCATTGAGGCTCAATGAGCAGAACGCCTATTACACTGATCAATGCTTTGCCTATGGCATGGCATTGTACAGTGTCTGCAATCTATTGATTGCAGATAAAAGTACCCCAAACCCCTCCCCCAATAAAAGTTAAAATCACCCCCTTTCCCATTCTATAAATAAAACATATAAAAATAAACATATTATTCACCATAGCGTGTGTAATTGTCCGATCTATTAAAATATAACAATCATCATTGCGAACAGCGAATGGCATAAATGAAAAAAAGAGGGAAAAATGTGTAGACACAGGAACACCCCAAAAATTACCATATTGCATTCTTTTTTTACAATTTCACCAATTTATATCTTCCTAAATAATATTTTTGGGGTTCCATCAAAGTACAACTATTCCTGTAAAAAACAAGGCCCCACATGGCCCTGTTGATAGAAAACTGAAAGTGCTAGAGGTCTTAGAAGGGGAGGAGGCTTGGTCCTCAAAGGGTTAAATTGTGGCTTTGACCAATTGCAGACCAATCACAGAGAGAATTTTAAGGAGGGGCTGGCATTTGACAGCTCTCCCAACCCTGATCTTCTCCTTTGTGTGTGGGAGGAGTTCAGAGGCAGGAAAGAACAGTAGCACCAGCGCAGTAATGTTAAACATAAGCACAGAGATTAACCCCTTCAAGCCCCAATCATTACCCCCTCCCTGTTGCTGTATCTACTATTTGTCTCTGACCTGTTGCTATACTTAATAGTCACCCCTGTCCCCTGCTGTTGTACCTAATAGTGTCTCCTTCCCCTTGTTGCTGTACTTGACAATCTACCCTGTCTCCTGTTGCTGTATCTCATAGTCTTCATTGTTCTCTATTCCTGTATCTCAGGATCACTTGAATAAGTTAAAGTGTCACAAGGTTTCTAGCACATAAAACGAGGTCAAATTTGAAAAAAGGGGCTTGGTCCTTAGCAACAAAAGTGGCTATGGAGGTAAGCAGTTATAGAACTTTTTGTATCTTGCTGTCTCCTATTTATGGATTAACCCCTTAAGGACAGAGCCAATTTCGATTTTTGTGTTTTTGGTTTTTCCTCCTTGTGCTTAAAAGGCCATAGCACTTGCATTTTTCCACCTAGAGACCCACATGAGCCCTTATTTTTTGCGTCACTAATTGTACTTTGCAATGACAGGCTGAATTTTTGCATAAAGTACACTGCGAAACCAGACAAAAATTCAAAGTGTGGTGAAATTGAAAAAAAAAATGCATTTTGTTTATTTGGGGGAAATGTGTTTTTACGCCATTCGCCCGGGGGTAAAACTGACTTGTTATATATGTTTTTCAAGTCGTTACGATTAAAACCATATATAACATGTATAACTTATATTGTATCTGATGGCCTGTAAAAAATTTAAACCATTGTCAACAAATATACGTCACTTAAAACCGCTCCATTCCCAGGCTTATAACGCTTTTATCCTTTGGTCTATGGGGCTGTGTCAGGTGTCATTTTTTGCGCCATGATGATACGTTTTTTCTATCGGTACCTTGATTGCGCACATACGACTTTTTGATTGCTTTTTATTACAATTTTTCTGGATTTGATGCGACCAAAAATGCGCAATTTAGCACTTTGGGATTTTTTTGCGCTGACGCTGTTTACCATGCGAGATCAGGAATGTGATTAATTAATAGTTTGGGCGATTACGCACGCGGCGATAGCACACATGTTTATTTATTTATTTATTTACTTTTATTTATAACCTGGGAAAAGGGGGGTGATTCAGACTTTTATTAGGGGAGGGGGCTTTTTACTAATAATGACACTTTTTTTTTTACTTTTACACTTATACTACACGCCCCCCTAGGGGTCTTCTAGTATAAGTGCTTTGATCTCTCATTGAGATCTCTGCAGCATAGATATGCTGCAGAGATCCATGAGATCGGCACTCGTTGTCTTTCGGCTGCTGCAGCCGGAAACAAACGAGTGCCGAGTCGGGGACGGCGCCATCTTGGAGCGGTCCCCGGCCGGCTTCAGAAACTGAGATCGCTCCTCCGGGATAACATCCCGGAGGAGCGATCTCCCCACTAGACACCAGGGATGACGCTGCGTCCGGTAATCGGATGCAGCTGTCATGTTTGACAGCTGCATCTGATTACTGTATTAATACCTACGGTCCCGGGCTACAAGTGGCACCCGGGACCGCCGCGGTTCAGAGCGGGGTCGCCTCGCGTCCCCGCTCTGAACTCCCTTACCGGTATCAGGGCGTAAATTTACGCCCGATGTCGTTAAGGGGTTAAAGGATAATTATGTGATAACAGGGAGTCCATCCACTGGGGCACATGGCAATATTGAAAATGACCCAAGTCTTCTATTATAATGGAGCAGTGGGTGGCACATGCTCTTTGTAGGTCTACTCATTCTCTATGGGAGCCTTGGAGACAGCTAAAGACTGCACGCTGCTAAGTCCTGCAGCTTCTATCGAGAATGAATGGAGCGGCACACTGCACGTGCAACCCACTGCTCTATTATAATGGACTTAGGTCTCTGTTTTTAAGAATGTAGGGATAATTGTGGATGGCGATAACTTTGCAAAATGTGGAAACCCCTTTATAATGCCCATACAGTATATGTAAGAGGAAAGTCACCTAAACCAGTTGATTTTGGCTGAATGGGTCAACTGTTGTGTACTGTATATGTGTCGACTCCCCATCACGTTAAACAGGATGGCAAGGTGGAGTTTAATATTATTGATCTTTTATTCCCACTGGGAATAAGTCACTATCTGTGTCTTGTTCTCCTTTCCCACTAAAAACACATGCATGCTCTGCCAAGTGTGCATTTGTATGGGGAAGTCAGGAGAGGATATGCAAAGCAGCTGGGAGGTAGATTTCTCCTCAAGTCAATGATTAACTGTTTTAACAGTAAGCCAAGTCAGAAACTTCTGCTCTCCTCTTTGAGCCTATGGGAATGACAGGAAGAATAGCTTCTGCTAAGCAAAACAGGAAGTCCTGTGTATCCCAGGCCATCTGAGCACTCACAGAGAGAAGGCAGTCATGTGATTGATGGACATATTGAGCTGTGACACTTTGTACTGGCCGCAATACCTGTGTTAACTCTTTTTTTTTTCTACCAGCACAAGTCAGAAAATTTGCCTTTAGGAGACTGGACCTGGATTTCTGGAAATTTCAGTTTTGTTTTACAGCAGGATAACATAAAAAAAATTATAATGAATAATAAAGTGACACTTTAAGTAAAGTAATTATAAAATAATAAATAAAATAAAAATAAAATAAATAAACGGTGAACAATGAATCCCCTGGCCTTTCCTTTCCAGTATTAAGGGGAAAAAAAATCACCCTACAATTCTTACCTGGCACTGGATGCAGACTACCAAATTGTTAGCATGAAAATAGAGACCCTAAAGAAAATCACTCTGTAAGGCTATGTTCACACAACGTTAAAAATAGAGAAAAGGCAGCTGATTCTGATATTAAAAAAACATCCATTATTGCCGCATTGACGTCAATGGAAAGACAGACATCCAATGCACACAATGTATTGAATAACAGACGTTTTTACAGTGGACATCAAAATAATGAATATGATCATTATTTTCAGCCGTCTTTTGCAAACAGCGGACGGTTTTCATTAGTTGTTCACACACAGTTTTTCTTTTGTCATTGTTCTTTCTCGGTTTTTATTATTAAATTCAATGGACACCAGTCATTACACTAAAGGGAAGCTAGACAGCTTATGATGTCTGTTATTTTAGACTCAAAATTACAGACATCATTTTAAATGCAGCAGAAAAAACATTGTGTGAACATAGCCTAACAGTGAAGCGCTGTAAAATTGTGTCCTTTTTTTTGTGCATGCTCTGCCTTTACAAGAACATTTTGCATAAAGGGAGAGACATGACAAGGTAAAAGTTAAAGGGGTATACTCATTTGAACTAACATAGCTAAACTTGTAAAACTCATCAAGTTTAATACGTTTATTTGGCAAATTTTCCTCCTTCTCCTGATATGCTCCTTTTTCTCTCCCATTGTTCACAGCAATAAAAACAGTGGCCTGGCTGGTATATATGAAGCTATAGTATAGATGAATAAAAATATAGGTAAATATTCTGTATAATATACTGTATATAAAAATATGTATACTTTAGCTATATTGACACCTGCCAAACCACTGTTTTAGTGGTGTGGTGGTCGGTAACCTAGACAAAGTGCTGTAAACAATAGGAGAGAAAGCATAGCATATCAGGAGGAGGAAATTTATTTGAAATCTATGATGAGAGGAAACCCTTTACCATTTGATCTAGGATATAAAAATAAAATGTGTCAGCTCTCATCATCTGATCTTAAGAAAATGAATAATAATATAGGAAGTTACGTGCGACCAACAAATGAAAAAATACAATGAGAGATTAGTATTGAATGTAAAATGTGCATATAATCTATTATTAAACTAATTTTCATTTTAATAGCAACTAATAGCATGAAACACTGCTCCTAAATTATTTCATACTTTTTCATCATCTCTAGAACCTAGGCATACAAAATTTCTGCATATGAATTTGTTATTACCTGCTGTTTTATTGATCATCAGGGAATCAAACCTTTGAATTGCACCCAGTTTGACTTAACATTAATATTCCTTAAAATCTGATTACAGCAGCTTGATATAATAATTCTTTTCCAGATTCACAGTCTGCAACTGAATTTTACTTTTCTCTGATTCCATGCAAGAACTATTGATTTACTCCTGATATGAATTTAATAGGTTCAACTGAAGAGCTGTTTTAAGTGATGTACACTTTTTTTACTTCACAAGGCTCCTGCATATACTCTTGCCATTTTTTTTTCAGACAATGTAACAAAAGCCTGGCATGATTATGAATGTTCTAGTTTTCTATCCTCTGGGGAAGTATAAAGTCAATATGGCAGCAATAGATTTTAACTGTATAACTTTTGAGAAGGTCATTTCAAAGAGATAGAATGGTGGTTGAACATTTCAATATTAAGACATTCAATACTGGAATAAAATGAATTTCAATCCATGTCTATTTTTCACTTGTTTGTATAAAACACACGGCTGCATACATGTGGAAACGAATTCTGTCTCTGCTTCATATTAGATATAATTTCAGAGGATGAGTCAAAACCTTGTGATCTACATAGCAAATTCCAAACAGCTGCCTTTTACTTCTTCCTGCTCAGAGAAGATATAGATAGATACATTAACTTGAATATGTTACCCAAGCATGGAACTAAAAGTGACCAGGACCAGGCTGCAGATCCACTATTTATGTAACGGCACCCAAGGATAAGAGATTACTGCTAGTGAAGCAGGAGGAAGAAGTGGTTTGCAGCTGAAATAATTGGGAAAGGCTATACATACAGTATGTACTCTGTATGAGAAACTATGAGCGGTGGAGACATTGCTTCTGGGCTACCCTGCAGTTATGTCTGTGAATGAACTCCAAGACTCAGATTAGAAATAAAAATCAGGGGTCTTAGAGGCATGCAACAGGGGTCTTGGGGCCTCCTTGGACTATTGCTAAACCTGCAACTCTTATAGAGCAGCCTCTTGCATTGGGGTAAAAGGGGCTAGGGTTTTCGGAAGCAGCTAGCAATGCTATTTATTGCATGTCTTTTTTGAGTTCTACTTAGCGTGAAATATATTGGGTATGTATTGTATTATGCATTCAAAGTTGTGGTATAAAAGCTAGGATTAAAATCAGGATTAAAAGTCACTGTTTTAGACAATGAAGTAATGCTTTATTGCATGTGCTATGACAATGACTTTGGGATGTTTTGTCAGGTAACATATTCAATCAACTCAGACACTTTAAGAATCATTTAAAGGTATCTTTTTAAGTACAATTGAAGGGATTGTTTGGTTGAAAGAACTGTTTTACACATGAACAGTGACTGTGTGCTTTTAAAATGATTGAGTGTTTGATTGCCAATAATTTCCTCTAAAGCATTTCTGCAGTTTTACAGTAGTTGTCATACAATTTTCCACTTCAGTGGTTTTATAAAATGAAAAAACATGCATAAAGCACTTAATGCAAAAAGGGGAATTAGAACTCTCCAAGGTTGTGCAAAGCTGTATGTAGGTATAGATGCAACCTGCCATTAAATGCTATACCCAAGTCTATTTGTTTTCAGGTGGCATCTGAATGAACTGATAATAAACTAATATGACATCTATTTATTTACAAAGCCGATCCTGCTAATGCTAGGTTCACACTATATAAGAAGCTCTATCTCAGAATCCGAATGGCACGTCTGAAGCAGTGTGAACCCAGGTTATTACTCACTAACATATAAGCTCATACATGTACTTACCACTGTATAACCTGACATTCTGTTTCCTTGACAGCACATATTTACATGCTTATAGTATGTCTGGTAATGACCTTATAGTAAAACTAACTTATAAATACACTTCTAGTTACCTACAATACCATTAATGTACCATCCATCAATAAATATATAAATGAAAAGTAAAGCACTGGGTAGCAATGCCTTATCTCCATTGAAATTATAAAACTCAAACATACATTCTAATTTCCCCCTTGCGTTATTCTCTGCAGTGCTTTACTCAGCATAGTGGCTTGGAATTGAAAGTTATTCTTCTTATTGTAATTGTAAACAGGAGGTCATGACCACAAACCCCAATTGAGTGTTATAGATATACATATGTGTGGCAATGTCGCAATTATGGAAGATGCCAATCTGACTGTCTTTTGGCTGTTTTACATGGTTTTATTAGTTGTGTGTGGTTAATACTTCATCTCATAGTTAACACATAAACAGATTAAAGAGAATCTGTCATCTGCAATTCACATTACAAACTGCTGATGCTGTTAGATGACCGTCAGGTCTTTCCCAAGCCCCCGATTTGCTATAAGCTTGAATGCCTTCTCCCCCCCCCCCCCCCCCCCCCAACCATACCGCTTGTTTATTAACAGCTGAAAGCTGAAACCCAAGCAAGATCAGAAATGGGAGGGGAGAGAAGAGGAATTCCGGCAGCAATTATTCCTAGCATTCCTAGTAACATTTATCTGATAATTGGCCCATGTAAAAGGACAGGCAATCTGCCATCTATCAATAAAACACTTTCTCATCGGCTGATTGGATCTGCTGTGCAGCCAGTGAAATCATCTTTAAATTGCTTACACCGGGTGAGTCAAGCTCGTGGTCCTCCAGTTGTCGCAAAACTACAATTCCTATCATGCCCAGACACTCAAAGCCAAAGTTATAGTTGTCCAGGCATGATAGGAATTGTAGCTATGCAACAGCTGGAGGGCCGCAGTTTAACACCTGTGGCTTAGACAGAGAGATGTGTGGCTAAAATGGCGCATTATAATATGGGTGGGTTACTACCAGGCATGTACTACAGCAGCACAGCACTCTAGGTGGTCCCTCTGTGATGTTCTAATGCAGCAGCGCTGTCCTGGGAGTCTGGGCCCCTCCAGCTCAGGATTCCCAGGTGGGTAGACTTTTAAATCACTTTTCCCGACCTCATTGCACTCAGCTCGGTTCGCTGCTCAGAGCGGACTGAGTACCACAACAGAGAGAAGGGGCCAAGGAGGCTAAACAGCAGGAGCAGCCGCTTCCAGCCCAAAAGAGCAGCATGCATAGTTGCCAACAGTCCTGGTTAATGTCCTAGGTATGTCCTGGTAAACCCCTCCGCAATCCCAACAATCACCATCCACCCACCCAGTGCCACCAAGGGGAGGATATTACCTCACTGCCAGAGTGCACAGGACCTGAGGAGGAGAGAGGGGCTGTACAGCAGGAAGGATGGTGACTCTATCTTTACCAGTTGGAGGTCACTCAGCTATCCTAGCATCTGGTATAATGGAGGTCACTCGGCTTTCCTAGTATCTTGTATAATGGAGGTCATTCAGCCTTCCTAGCATCTTATATAATGGAGGTCACTCAGCTTTCCTTGTATATTGGACAGTAGTAAGTATAATGGGGTCACCTAGCTTTCTCAGCATCTTGTAGTCATTATGATGGAGGTCGACCAGCGTTTTCCCAACATCCTACACTAGGTGTAATTGAGGTCACCCAGCTTTTGCCACTGGCGGTGGGGCCAGCGGTGGGGGGGGGGGTGCAGGTTGGGTAGACAGCCTGGGGCCCAGGGTACATTTAATCCATAACTTTGTGGCTGATAGCAGTGCATTTAGAAACTGCACATATGCTGCAGCGATCATTTGAGCAGCTGCATGATTAATCTTGCCAAGTAAAGGCACTGCAAGTGGACATCAGGCCGTGTCAAAAGTTGTCTGAACCTGCTAACTTCGTTTCAAAGTTTTCTTGATTACCACTTTGTTCTCAGAGAGATAAACCACCGCCAGAAGTATCCTGCAGTAGTCTTCAGCATCTCTCCATTAAAAACACTTAAACATCTGGCATGCCAAATGTTGTGTGTATGGAGGAATGGAGAAGATACTGTAGCTGTTGGCCAAACGAACATTCATGAGACAGCTGTTAAGGTGTATGGCCACCTTTAGAGAGGTAGGGCAGAGCAGAGTTCCCATATGGAAGACTACATAGTCAAATCCCCGAACCAGTTCGGCCGGTATGGGATCCAGTTCGGATTTTTCCAAAGGCCTGAGTCCAGTCAGATTCGGATTTTTTTTACTTGCTTTCTAAAATGGCAGCCGCCATTTTAGAAAGCAGGAAGTGTTCTGGGCGGGAAAAGCGCTTTCCCATGATGGCCGGAACACATCCAATCAGCAGGGATGTTGCACTAGCCCACCCCCTGTGTGATGTTGGTATTGCTTTAAGAGAAGCGGTCACATGACCGCATGAGGCAGTCTGCACAGAGAGAGGAAGGAGACTGTTAGCAGTGCAAATCGCTGCTGCTGGACGCTGCTGTACTGAGAAGATATTGTACAAAAGCAAAGACAAAAAGATTATTAGGAAAGCGGAGAGGAGAAACATATACTGTAGTGATTGAGAGAGAAAAATAGAGAGGGTGATAGGTAGGTAGATAGATTACGCATAGGAGAGCAAAGGGTGCACAGAACAAAAACGTGCTATACAGATATCCAAGTACTATACTGTCACCCTTGCGAGAGTGTATATGACATACAGTAGGTGTTTTGCTGAGGCACAAATATATACCTTGTGCATGTGTGTGTAGAATAAAACTCTAAAAAAAAAAAAAAAGTGCTATACAGATATCCAAGTACTATATTTGGACCCTTTTTCCTGCATAGACCCTGTAATGGTGAATTTCCTGCATAGACCCTGTAATGGTGAATATTGAAGTCTAAAAAAAAAAAAATGACTTTGAGATATTGAAAGATAACGATGTTACTGAGATGTAGAGCACTAAATTCAACCAAATACACTACCCCTGTATCATATAGATGCTTTAAACTATGAAATCCGAAGAAATCCGAAATTTGGTCAAACCGAACTTTTCAAGAAAGTTAGGTCGGAACGAACTTTTGAAAAGTTCACTCATCTCTAATGTTGACTGAAGAAAATTCTGAGTTAAAACAATGTTAATTTCTACCATTTTTTCATTAAACGTTGGCAATTTTTAAAAGAAAATGATAAGTATATTGGCCACATTTTACCACTAACCTAAATACAATATGTCATGACAAAAATCAGAAGTCTCAGAGATGCTTGGATAAGTTCAAGCATCATGCAGCTATTACCGCATAAAGTCAGATTTAAAAAATGGGTTCTGGTCCTTATAGGGGAACTCCACATAAGGAAAACTTGTTAAAAGTACATTAAAAGTTATATAGATGTGTCTATATAATGTATTACCATATCTGTACAGTTCTGCCACACTGGTAGCGGTTTAAAATCCAGGAAGTGAAGAAAAATTGCCTCTATGCCAATGCACATTGTCTCCTGCTCCCACTGGATGATGGTGATGAGGGCAGGGCTTGATCTCACAGGAGACTTGGCTGGATCCCCCAATCCCCCGAGTGATTCACCATCTCTGACTGGCCAGAAGCAACTGCTGCACTGATTTCACTGCAAAAGTCTGCAGTGAAATTAGGGCTGTGTTCACACATGTTGGAGTTTCATAGCAGTACTGCAGCATCTTCACAAAAAAGATGCAGTAACATAAGTAAATTATGCTAAATGGCAGAGAGGATCAGAGTCGGCACTGCTCAACCTCAAAGATAAAAGATGCTTGATCATAATATGTGCATAGAAATGAAAAGAAAAAAAATTAATTCAAAAAGTTCTTTACTTTATTCAGTGTATCAAGTAGAGAATACAGTGCTGTGTGGTGTTACAGGTAGTAACTAGGGATGGTCCGAACCTGCCGAGATTCGGGTTCGCACGAACCCGAACTCTCGGCAATGATTCCTGCCGTCTTCCACCTCCATGGAGAGGGTGGATACAGCGGGAGGACCGCCTGGAAAACTGGGATACAGCCATAGCCATAGGCTGTATCCCAGTTTTCCAGGTGGTCCTCCCGCTGTATCCACCTGCTGCACAGAGCGGCCAGACAGCGGGAGTCCGATGCTGAGCGTTCGGGTTCATACGAATCCGAACCTCGGCAGGTTCGGACCATCATTAGTAGTAACTGAGTGCTGTGCAGGTGGGACCACAATGAAATGATAAAGTACTGCAAATAATTCAGTAATACAATGAAACTGCAATGTTTGAACACAGCCTAGATGTTCTGCAACAGATTTGGGTGAGTAATAGGCAGGGTGGGGGACTGTGAGGAACAGCTAACGGAAAGCAATGCATTCTGGAACCAGTACTGCATTCTGGGAACTGCTCAGCCAGGAAGTGAAGAAACATAATATAGAACAAAAACCCCCAAAACAAATGGATTTTTGGTAGTTTCAAAACTAAATAATGCTATATGCTTCTGCAGAAGTTTAATTTTTTTAACCTCTACCTGGAGTTCCCCTTTAAGGGTGCCTTCACACGTACCGTATCGCTGCTTATTTCTCGCACAAAACTCGCATAAAAGTAGCTGCGTTTTTTGTGGTGTTTAACTCGCCTGTGAAAATCATATGAGAATCAAAACTTGCATGTAAAAATTGCACCAAACACGCAGTGAGAATACACATACATTGACTTGATAGCAATCAGTATCACTGTGGATTTATGTGCAAGAAACTCACAGAGATAAATACACAGCGATACGATACGCGTGAAGGCACCCTAAGGCTGTTTACACACCGATTTTCTATGGCCATTATTTGATACTCAAAATAACGGCCATTGTTTTGAGCACTAAACAACAGACATGGTGATTACAATAATGTCTGTTGGAACATTATTCTAGTTCAAAGTCAAAGATAGCCCTTTTGGGTGTGTCTTTTAAACGTCCATTGATTTTCAGACAAAGGACAGTAAAAAAAAAAAGGGACTATGTGTGAAAAACTTAAAATAACCGCTGTTCACGCAATATTGGCAGGAAATTAATGACACAAACAATAATTTGATTGTCGCTTCAAACAGCAGACGTTATTTATACATTGTGTGGGAAATGGCCATTGTCTCCATTGGCCCGGTCTCTTATATTTCCCAGGGACAGTATCACAAAGGCATGTCTGTGACACTGCTGGAGCCTGCCCCACTGTCCGAATAGTCTGTTTCACCAACATATATGTTTTGTTGTAGGTAGCTTATATGTAACTTACATTCTCTGTTCTCTTCAGTATATATTCTGATTCTTGTAATGGAAGATATTTTAGAAGTAAAACAAAGCAACAATATCGCAGAGGTTAATTACCCTAGTAATTAAAAACCATCAAGTTATTTGGAAGCTGTCAGCTGGGATAAACTGTTTTGTATCATCTCTACACTTGAATTAATTTGATGGGAAAGACTGTAGGTCAGTGCAATATTTCTTACAGGATTTTTTTTCTCTTGCTTGCATTTTTCCCTGCTGCTCGAACACTGAGATAATTATGAGGACATGGTTCCTTTGATGATATATCTACAGCGGCAGTTTTAAATTAAATAAAACTAAATGTAAAGTAGTTTGTGCATGCAGATGTAAAGAAAATATAGCAATTTATTATATGGCCACATTGATTGACCATAATGGACTTTATAGTCACATTTATGTACATTTTTTTTAATGCTTACTTATTTTTTACTTGAATCTGTTAGGCTGGAAACACACAGCAGTTTTTTTTTTTAAACTGTCACTGCAATTTGTATGCCAAAACCAGAAGTGGATCCAACAGGAAATAGAAGTACAAGTCCTCCCTTTTTATTTCCATCCGTTTTGAATCCATGTATGGTTTTGGCACAAAAAGTGCTGTGGCAGTTTAAAAAAAAAAAAAAAACTCCTGTGTGTTTTCACACACAATTATTTACAATTAGTCAATGGTGGTTATATTAAATGGTGTGCAGATAACACACATGGATGACAAGAAGATTAATAAATATACAGTACATAATAAAGTACAATGATAAAATAAAGGTGTTCCTATTAAAGGCAATGCGTCACATAGTTTCACAGCCAGGAAAGGTCTGCTGAGCCATTGTTTCAGTTAACTGTTGGGCAAGGAATTTATTTATTTTACTTTTAAAAATGTTTAATGAATTTTTCTGTACAAGTATTATAAACAATGCCAATGCCTGTATTTTAATAGTATGGCAGATAGGTTGGCAGTGGAACATGTTATACCCTACCACTTTGATACAGGTCTTTCAACCAGTCTGCAGACAGAAGGGGAGAGGGAAACTAGAGCCTGAAAGGCCACAGACATCTGCTGTTATGCATTATACGGGGGGGGGGGGGGATCTGTACTTTGAGGTTTGTATGGAGCTTAGGTGAGCAAAACCTGTGTGTGACTAGCACCTAGATAGACAGTTGTTATTTTAATGTTTAGGTTTTTGTTTTGTTTTTTTGCATACCTGAATTGTGCACATACAGTATATTATGCAACAACAGGCAAACATAACAACCTATATACAGTGTTTAGTGTGGCCTACACTATGGAAACATACCCCATAATCTGTACCTTTAGCCTCCTGAGATAAAAATCTGGTGCCGATGTCCCTAATAGGGTTCCCTCAGGTGCTTAACCCCCTACCTTGCTGGCATGGATATAGTGTAAGATCAATCTGGCCCCCATGAGGTTAAGCGTGGATGCCATGCATCCTCAATTAACCCCCTGGGGGCCATATTGTTCAGTCCGGCACCCAAAGGGTTAAGTGTGGATGCCTCACTTATAGGGGAACTATACGGCAGGTTAGACTAATGTAACATGCTGTTATGGTGTTTTTTTATGGTTGTGGGGTTTTTTATGGTTTTTAAATGGTCAACGAGGGATGTGGGGGTGTTTTTTTTTAATAAAACACCTTTATCTATTGTGTTGTTTGTGTTTTTTTTTTTTATTACAGGCTTAGTAGTAGAAGCTGTCTCGTAGAATTGGTGCAGTGCTGGGAGAGAAGGGGATGACAGTTTATACTTACCACCGACATCTTCATTCTCCACCAGAGCCTGGCACACTTAGAAGTATTTTAGAGTTAGAAGGATGCCGGGCTCTGGCTCTTTAAATGTGGCAAGCGCAAATCAGCTGCTCCAGCCGGTACATCGATCCAGCTGCTGATTCGCTGAGATGACAGTGCACAAGTGTAATCTCAGCCAATCAGCGGCTGCAGCCCGTCCTGACGGAGAGAAGACCAGGGGTTAAGTAACCATCCCCCAGCTTCTCCCCCCACCAATAGACCAAAGTCTGGCCCACAGGGGGCTCATTTATACCCCTGTGGACCAGACTGACATTCTGCCCCCCTTCACTTGCCCCCCACCCCAAGTAACCAGGCACATGAAAAACTCTGTGTGCTGGTTCTAGTGCCCCCTCAAGCAAGGAAGGGGTTAATTAATGCCTTCCTTTCTGGAGTGGGTGTATTCAGGTCGGCATTTTGACCAGAACACAGACTTCAGCAATGAAGTCCATGTTTGGGTAAAAACACGGACCCCAAAAATGCCAAAAAGACAAAAGTACAACTGCATGTGAGTGCAAAAAATCCACTCGACAGGGGAGAGGATGCTTAGCCTCCAGTTATGTCTAGTGCTCTGTTCACACGCAGCCAAACTTGTACTACTGCTTACAAATAAAGAGAAGTCGAAGTGAAGACCATACATCGTACGGTTAGGCTGTTACCAGCCAAGCAGGCGGTAATTGACGGTATCCCTTGGCAGCACACACTAGTGTGAATATAGTGGCACCTGACCAAAACTTATTGTATTATTGTATTGTATTTAAAAAGACGAAAGTAAAATTCACACATAAAGTAAGAAACCAAAAATGCATTGGCATTTTTTGTGTCATTCTTTCTTTTTTTTTGCCTATAAAACGCTAATCAAAAAGGATATGGGAAGGCACCCTTAAAGAATTACCAAAACTGTGCTATATTGAAACTACAAACATACTGAAAAACATAAAACTGCCCTAAAAAAACACCAAACAAAAAAATGTCATGTATGTATTGCATTTTATTTTTTCCCACTGACTCTCAACTAACATCTGGGCACAGCCAAAAAAAAATTAATGCACCAATTTTTTTCATTTTTTTTATGCCCAGTTGAGCATAATTTACTTAAAGTATGAAACTGAATCTGAAACTAAAAAAGAAATACTTCTTATACTGTAATTCTACAGAATGTTTTTGCCTGTTATAGCAATACATTCCATACAACCATTGCAGTATTGAGTTCTTAATAAAGCCAGAATCTGTAAGGTAGGTTAATTGACAGTGTAACTTGGCTTGACATTTTATCTGTTGGCATACACACAACATATAATTCTGCACATTTTTAACACATGTAATCTTCCATCACTCACTCCTTTTTTTTTCTTTTTTTTTTGCATCATCGAAGGACTCGGTTCAATATTTCACCAAATTAAACCTGCTGCAAGCTTTCTCTGCAGTTATACATGGGTTTAATTTTAACACAGAGAGAAATTCTTGAGACTAAAATATGAGCACTGGAGAAATTTACCTGCTCAAGAAACATGTTCCAAGTTGATTTATTAATATTTTTTATCAAGCTCCAAAAGTTAAGAGAAAGCTTACTAAATTCGGAGGCCAAAAATTGGTAATTTCTTATGAAAATCTGATAATTCAGTTATTTTCCTACTAAGACAACAAGGCTTACGAATTCAGATTTTATGCCAACAATTAAAAAAATATATATTTTGCTTTCTGGTATAAATCTACACATGTGCAAACATATCATATTGATCATATAGGATCAATGGTATTGTATGTGTACACAGTGATAATGTTATGCAGGTGACATACAGTTTGGCACTTAGTGTAGGCCAAAAAGGATAGGAAGGGTTATAATCAAGAAAGTGTAGAGAGATAGAGTTGGCTGAGTTACTGGCTAGAGTGTCCAGTACACAGGAACAGGAAGCATTAATTGCATTAAAAACTACAAAAGCATGAAAGGTAGTAAAATAACCCTATTTACCAACATCTGTCCATTTATTTAGAGGGACAACTGGTTTAAGCCTCACAAAAAAAAAAAAAAGGTACAAATGTATGGTGTATCATAGAGATTACCCTTGTACATCTAGAAGATGCAATACAGGGATTGGTAAGACTAATGCAGATAAGTGCCAAAACATACACAGTACCTGCTTTTAGTACATTACTTGGCAAGACAGGCAGGAGTTAATTAGAGATTAGCGAACTGCTCGGACTTTTGGTCCGAAAGCAGTTCGCTCTCTCGGCATGCCTTTGATCCCGGCCGCAAACTTGCACTCACGGGAATATGCGACCAGGATATTCCAGGGAATCCCTGTTGATTTCCCTAGAATATCCTGGCCGCATATTCGCAGGAGCGCAAGTATGCGGCCGGGATCAAAGGTATGATGAGAGAACGCTGATGCCGCCGGACCAAAAGTCCGACGGTGCGCTCATCTCTAGCGTTAATACAATAAGGCTGGGTTCAATCAAAATTTTCCTCTCTGCTTAGCATGTATTGTAGTATGGAATGCTCCAAACATACTAGTTAAACATCTATATAGGGGTCTGTTCTTAGATGGAAGCCTAAAGAGTGTCCTCATAGCCTTAAAAAAGGGATATATTACACTACATAATTTCTTCTAGCTTAGTTCTATTTGCTGCACAAAGTAAAAATATTTATACAAAAGGCTTTGACTATGACAATGAGTAGGATATCTATCTATCTATCTATCTATCTATCTATCATATTGTAGGTATTATTTGCAAACTGCAAGGGCCCTGCAGTGTTGCACTACATATACAGTATTTCTCAGGTTTTACTTATTTATTTTTAACATTTTAAGTATATTCTAAGTATATTTAAGGCATCTTGTTTATTTACTTTATTTTACCTGCGTGAAAAAATTTGGTAATAAGCCCTATATACAGTCTCAATTCTATTAATAAGACACCTGGAGAACTTACCATATATGTACAAGGGTAGCTTTACACTTACAGTACCATATTGCAGCGAATTCGATGGTGTGGATCCGCAGAGGATTCGAAGCAGATCTGCAGCAGATTTGATCTAAATAACTGAACACAGTATAAAATCTGCACCTTCAAATCTGCTGCTGATCTGCTGCAGATCCTGTATGTGTGAACATACCCTAAGGCTATGTCAGACATGGTAAGACATGATGACCGGCGGTAAGACCGGATGATCTTTTCCGACGCTGAATTCTGATGCGGGCGCATCAGTGCGCACCCGCATCAGAATTCCCTACTGCTCACAATGTAGTGTGCAGCCGGAGCCACACGCTCCATTGTGAGCACTGACAGGGTTTTCTGCAGCCGTTATTCACTGAATAGCGGCCGCAGAAAACTGGCATGTGTATACACTCCGGCCAGGATTCCATTGAAGGCAGCACTACGTAAGCTACGTAGAGATCAACGATCGTGATTATTACGTAGCTTACGTAGTGTGGACATAGCTTGAGGCTGGGTTCACACTACGTATATTTCAGTCAGTATTGTGGTCCTCATATTGCAACCAAAACCAGGAGTGGATTAAAAACACAGAAAGGATCTGTTCACACAATGGTGAAATTGAGTGGATGGCTGCCATATAACAGTAAATAACGGCCATTATTTCAATATAAGAGCCGTTGTTTTAAAATAACAGCAAATATTTGCCATTAAATGGCGGCCATCCACTCAATTTCAACAGTGTGTGAACAGAGCCTTTCTGTGTTTTCAATCCACTCCTGGTTTTGGTTGCTATATGAGGACCACAATGCTGACTGAAATATACGTAGTGTGAACCCATCCTGCAGGTGTATTTATACATAGCAAATATAATCAGCAACAACTGTTACAAATCATTAATTAGTGTCACATAGCAATTCAAAACAAAAAGCACGTGTCATAGTGTGGAAACACATATTTCCACAGTCTAAGTGTATACAAGTCCAATGTGCTATTTAATATAGAATCAGCCTCCACTCTTGATTCGTGCATCAATCTATAATCAAGTTCATAAAAAGTTCATTTAAGTTATATTCACATATACAAAAGTATTCTGCAGGGATCCTCACTCTCCTTGATGCTCATTTTAAATGGACTTTGATATATGTGTATGCAATGCCAAATTAACCTGATCGATAAATTCTTTCTACTGATTCTGTGACGTCATGATCATCAAAAATCGTGAACCCATTTGTCACACTGACGATACTTAATTCCTTACTATTAATTACAGATTAACCTCCCAAACAACTTTTGAGGGGAGTGCATTCATTCTGCTATATTGCTTTCCATCATAGATTAAAGCCATATTCTCATTATCAGAAGTTATCCCTTATCCACATAGTCAAGCACTGGGGCTTTTGAATACTGCTCAACTTGGTGCTTGGATATATTCTGAAACCCTGAAGAGAATTAATAAAGCTTTGGACATGCTGATTCATTAATTCAGAGGACTTTTGTCCTTTGTTTTGGGGATTTGTGGGGACCCAGAAGTTATACCCCCACTGGTCTGCTAGTAATTCCCCATCACGAGCACCCTGCACTCACAATTATTAGCCATGTACAGGATCTGCAAACCTACTAGATTGTCACTCATATTGGACATGTCCACACAATTAAAGAAACAGACAGTACTCCCGAAAGGCAGCGAAAGGCGTGGATACTTTACTCAGCCATATGTGCAATGATTTAGCCCTACTTCATGGATCCTTTCTGAAGCAGTGTGAAATGAGCTGACTCATCTATTTAACGTACATTAAAGCGTAACTGTCATTTCAGGGCCTTTTTTAAAACATTAAATATCAACAGTACAAGCGATTTTAAGAAACTCTGTAATAGGTTTTATGTACTAAAAGAGTTTCCTTCTGGACTGAAAAAGCAATCTCCCAGCCTCCCTCCTCACATCAAATGAAGCAGGATTTCTGTGTCCATTATGTGGCTATGGAGAGGGGAGGGGCTGTTAGGAGTGACTGAGCACGGAGCAGTCCTGCACAGCACAACACCCTGCAATCTTCTCTCAGTAAGTTCATAGATGAGCACTGACCTTTCTGACCCCAGAATTCTGCATTTTAGGTGCCCAGTCTACAAACAGCTGACCTTCATGTCACCTCTTCCTGCTCCCTCATCTCCCTCGGCCCCTCCCCCCTCCATAAGGATAGAATGGAGAGAGCAGAGCCCGTCTTCACTGGCTTCTCTGTAATGAAGACGTGTTTGCCTGATAATGCACAGATAAGTCAGGGGGGGAGGCTGGGAGATTGCTTCTTGAGTACAGAAGGAGGCTTTTTTGGCTTATAAAACCTATTACAGAGTTTCTTAAAATAGCTTATACTACTGATTTCTGCAATAAAAAAAAAATAACAGTTACGCTTTAACCTCTTAAGGACCCATGACGTACCGGCACGTCATGGATCACTGTCACTTAAGGACCCATGACGTACCAGTACGCGGGTCCTTTAAGAGGGCGCTGCGGCCGGCCGGGTCCCGATCGGGGGAGATAGCCTGCTATAATACATAGCAGGCCATCTCTCCCTGTCGGCATGGAGGGTTGTTAACCCCCCCCATGCCGACGATCGCCGCTATTTGCTGATAAGCCCATAGCGGCGATCGGAACCTTTCCGGGCCATCGGTGGCCCGATGACCCGGAAAAAAATGGCGGTCGGTGCTGTCCGAGGACGGCACCGACCGCCATTACTGTAAAAAGTAATGGTGGTCACGGTACCACCGTCCCGATCGCCGTGAACGGCCGGCCGGCCGCCCGTTCACGGCGATCAAAGTCCCCCCAAGTAATAAATACCTGCTCCGGACCCCTCAGCTAGGTAGCTGAGGGGTCCAGAGCAGGTATTTGTACATTACTCACCTGTCCCGGGGTCCTGATCGGCGTCTTCCGGGTTCCCGGCGTCCTCTTCATCTTGTCGGGTCTTCGGCTTCTTCCGTGAGTCCCGATCGGCTTTTTCCGGCTCCAGCGTCGTCTTTTTTTCGTATTTTTCCGGCTCCAGCGTCGTCTATTTTCGGATCTTGTGCTCTGCTGCCCCCTAGCGGCTGATAAGTGTAATACACGTATCAGCCACTACAGGGATGTTCAGAATGTAGTAAAAAAAAAATTTTTTTTCCCAATTTTTTTTTTTTTCTATTTTCCGCACCCTATCGCCGCTGAGTGTTGATCAGCATCGCACAAAAGTGCGCTGCTAATCAGCAACTCCTCCTTTTTGGCGTAGGGTGTTTTTTTTTATATCCTACTGCCACGGTCTGCTGATAAGTGCCGAACATAAGTGCGGCATTTATCAGCAACACCATTTTTGGCGTAGGTTTTTTTTGTATACTTACTGTAAAAAACACGTAAAAAAACACTACATTACACCACACTACATTGAATAAAGTTTTACACTACACCACTACATACCCCATATACCAATCCCCATATAAAGATGGCCCCCAGGGTGTTTTCGGTATCGGACGCATACGTTATTATTGCCTCCGACACCGAAACAGCCAGTGAGAATGAATGGGGGGTCCTTTGTTCCTCCATTCATCCTCATCCTCCTCATCATCCAGTGACGTGTCTGGGAGTAGCGTAGCGTACGCTGCCCCCCAGACACGTCTTTTCTGCCAGTACCGTCCCAATAAGAGATGACGGTATGGCGTGAAATTCTACAAACTCTGTGAGAGTACCTCAGGGTACACTTACAGATTTAGGGTACGTGCACACTGCGGAATGGCGAAGGATAACCCTTCGCGCATTCCGCAGCTGGCACCCGCCGGCGGACTGATGCAGGGGCGCGTCTCCGCCCGTGTCATAGACTCTATCCTATGCATGGGCGGATTCCATCATCCGTCATTCCATCAACACGTTGGACGCAGAGCGGAATCCGCCCGTGCATAGAATGGAGTCTACGACACGGACGGAGACGTGCGCCTGCATCAGTCCGCCGGCGGGTGCCAGCTGCGGAATGCACAAAGGGTTATCCTTCGCGATTCCGCAGTGTGCACGTACCCTTAGAGTGTATGAAGGAAGGGACACTCGAATCCAGCCCCCAGATGCCCACTCCCCCCCCATCCTCGGAGTTAGTGGGGACATCGTCCGGGAACTGATCTTCCCACTGCTGGATAAAGGTTACCACCTGTACGGGGATAACTTTTACACCAGCACCCCCTCTTCCGGTCCCTCGCTGCCCGAGCTACTGTAGCTTGCGGCACGATCCGAACATATCAGAAGTAGTAATAGAGCCCTAATATTTAGCAGCCATGGAGCAGACCCAGCGCTTCTGCATATGAAGGACCCCGTATCGCACCAGGGCAACATTTTCCAGGTGACGTCCCCCACACTGGAGAAAGGGAGACCCCAGAAGTGCAGAGTGTGGCGTAACAGGGGGATCAGGAAGGACACCATTTTCCAGTGTGCCACCTGTCCTGATCCCCCCGGCCTCTGCATACTGGATCGCTCCAAGGCGCACCACACGTCATTGGGGTTCTACATTATCTAAATTCTGTCCCTTATTCCTATTTCAGGGGTCACGTTGATCCAGGGATTATTCTGATCGCCATTATGGAGTCGGGAAGGAATTTGTCCCCTGTGATGAGGCTACTGTCGTCTGCCTCACGAGGGGTTTTTGCCTTCCTCTGGATCAACACAGGTTGAATTTGATGGACACCTGTCATTTTCAACCTTATAAACTAATAATTGGCCTAATACCCCCAAATAAATTAGAATTGTCCCTTTTCCCCAGCTAAATAGGTATGGCCGCCATTCCCATTAGAGGATGCCATGATGCAATTACAAAGCCTCTGTGCGGCCAGGACAGTAGAAACCCCCCACAAGTGACCCCATTCTGGAAACTACACCCCATAAGGAATCTAACAAGTGGGGCAGCGGGTATATGGCCCCCTGGTGACGGCCACATTTGGGACGTGAAAATGAAAAAAATGGTATTTTTTATTTTCACGGCACATGTTCTACACATGTGCCCATCACTAGTGGGGTCCATATGCTCACTGCACCCCTTGTTAGATTCCTTATGGGGTGTAGTTTCCAGAATTGGGTCAATTGTGGGGGGTTTCTACTGTTCTGGCAGCACAGGAGCTTTGTAATTGCGACATGGCCTCCATCCCCCATTCCAGCCTCTAAATGGCGCTCTGTCCTTTTGGTGACTTGCCCTGTGCCCATATGGCAAATTATGTCCACATGTGGGGTATTTTCGTACTCAGGGGAAACTACACTACACGTTTTGTGTTCATTTTCTTTTTTAACCCCTTGTGGAAATGGAAAAAAAATCAAGGCTAGACCAACATTTAGTGTAATTTTTTTTTAATTTTTACTCTAAATCATTGATCTTGTCTTGATTTTTTCATTTTCACAAGGGGTTAAAAGATAAAAAAAAACACAATGTGTAGAGCAATTTCCCCTGAGTACGGAAATACCCCACATGTGGACATAAAGCGCCATGCGGGTGCAGGGTAAGCCTCCAAAGGGAAGGTGCGCCATTTGGTTTTTGAAGGCTGGATTTGGATGGAATGGATTTCGAGGGGCCATGTTGCATTCAAAAGGCCCCTGTGTTGCCAAGACAGTTAAACCTCCCACAAGTGACCCTATTATGGAAACTACACCCCTCAAGGAATGTAACAAGGGGTGTAGTCAGCATATGGACCCCACTGGTGACGGGCACAAATGTGGAACAATGTGGCGTGAAAATGAAATATTAAATTTTTTACACTATAATGTTGGTCTAGCCTTGAATTTATCATTTTCACAAGGGGTTAAAAGAGAAAAAAAACACAAAATGTGTAGAGCAATTTCCCCCCGAGTCCGTAAATACCCCACATGTGGACATAAAGCGCCATGTGGGTGCAGGGCAAGCCTCTGAAGAGAAGGCGCGCCATTTGGATTTTAGAGGTTGGATTTGGCTAGAATGGATGATGAACGCCATGTCGCATTTACAGAGCCCTTGTGCTGCCAAAACACTGTAAACCCCCCACAAGTGACCCCATTCTGGAATCTACACCCCTCAAGGAATCTAACAAGGGGTGCAGTGAGGATATGGACCCCTGGATGACGGGCACATTTGTGCCATGAAAGTGAAAAAATGAAAATTTTCACTTTCACGTCACATTTTTCCACATTTGTGCCCGTCACCAGTGGGGTCCATATGCTCACTGCACCCCTTGTTAGATTCCTTGAGGGGTGTAGTTTCCAGAATGGGGTCACTTGTGGGGGCTTTCCAGTGTCTTGGCAGCACGAGGGCTCTGTAAATGCGACATGGCCCTTGAAATCCATTCCATCCAAATCCAGCTTCCAAAAGCCAATTGGCGCTCCTTCCCTTTGGAGGCTCGTCCTGCGCCCGCTTGGTACTTTATGTCCACATGTGGGGTATTTCTGTACTCGGGAGAAACTGCGCTACATGTTTTGTGTTTTTTTTTTTCCTTTTATCCCTTTGTGAAAATGAAAAATTGAAGGCTAGAACAACATTTTAGTGTAAAAAATACTTTAGTCTTTTTTCAAGCCATATTGTTTGGAAAATCTGTGAAGCACCTGTGGGGTCCAAATGCTCACCGCACCCCTTGTTACATTCCTTGAGGGGTGTAGTTTTCTAAATGGTGTCCCTTTAGGGGTGTTTTTTAGGTTTTGGCACCCCAGAGCCTCTGCCAACCTGAAGTGGTACAGTCAAAAATGACCAAATATAACGGAGCCATTGAAATTCACTAGGCGCTCCCTTATATCTGAGGCTTGTGGTTGCGTCAAATAGCGCAATAGGGCCACATATGGGGTATTTCTATAAACTGCAGAAACGGGGCAATCAATATTGGGGTGCATTTCTCTGGTAATAGGTTTATAATTATGAAAAATATTGGATTACAATAAAATCTCTGCACAGAAAATTAAAATTTTCAAATTTCTTACACACTTAGCTTTTATTTCTGTGACTCCCCTAAAGGGTTAAAAAAACTTTCTGGATGTGCTTTTGCAGAGTTTAGGGGGTGCAGTTTCTGAAATGGGGTGCTTCGTGGGGCTTTCTAACACACAGTCCCCTCAAATACACTTTAAACCTGAACAGTTCCCTAAAAATATCTGATTTTGAAATTTTACTGAAAATTTGGAAATTTGCTGCTAATGTTTTAAGCTTTCTATTGTCTATAAAAAATGAAATATAGTTTAATAAATGCCGCCAACATAAAGTAGACATGTTGCTAATGCTATTTAATATATAATTTATGTGGTATAACCATTTTCTGTATAAGCAGAAAAGTTTTAAAGTTGGAAAAATGCATTTTTTCACAATTTTTCACGCTATTTTGGGTTTTTTCATAAAGATTTGTTATAAGTATCGACTCCAATTTACAAGAAATGTGAAGGACAATATGTCACGAGAAAACAATCTCAGAATCAGCCGGATAGGTAAAAGCATCCCGAAGTTATTAATGAATAAAGTGACACTGGTCAAATTCATAAAATTTGCTCCGGTCCTTAAGGCCATTTCAGGCCCAGTCCTTAAGGGGTTAAAGGGGGTCCCACCAAGTCAAGTTATGACAATGCAACAATCCTCATCTTCATGTATCTCTAAACAAACTAAGAGACTATTATAACTATACAGTCAGGGAGGCCAAACTGTCATCAAATGTATTACAACTGTACGAAAGAAACAGCCCGGGTGATCGCTAGATCGCCCTACCCCCGCGGTCCCCCCTGTACTCACCCGCTTGCTGCCAACGAGTGTAATAGCGCTGACAGCGCTCGTTTGCTCCTCTCAGTCTCCCCGTGTAATAGGGGCTTAAAAAGTTCTGCTGGCTAAGATGATGACCCCATTGAGAGCACAGTACAGTTAGGTCCTGGGATAACACATGGCGCAGGCACAGTAATCAGGCACGTAATCAGGCAATAACACTGTTAAGTCCTCATGGTGAGACAATAAAATAAAGTTTAAAAAAAAAACACACACACAAAAATATAAAGTAAAACACACATGATCCCCACAGTCTCTAAGAAAGAAAAAGTACACATTTAGTATTGTCGCATGCACAACAACTATCAATAAATGATTACATGATTAAACCTGCACAGTGAACGCAGAAAATTTAATTTAATTTTGTCACATTGCGATGCCCTGGCCCCTGGGGGCCACTTCCGCAGTGCTGATGTTATGAGCGGGCAATTACCGGGGCAGCTGCAGGGGTTATACTTGTCACGGTATAGGCCTGAGGGCGGCACATCTGTAGGGCCGGTCTGTGGAACCTGCGGGTGATGATGGGCATGCGATTCTTCGCTGCACCTAGTCAGGGCACCAGTTAGTAGACACCAATGCCAGGGTTCAGTAACAGCGGTTTTATTAAAGTTGAAGTAACTTGTAGTAACGAGTTCCTCCGGTTGCAACCGGGTATATAGCAGGCTTAGACAGTTAGTGCAGGAGTGATGCTGCATAGGCTGCGGAGATACGTGCCGGATATTGGGAGTAGTAGTATGAGAAGAAACTAGCGTTGCTGGGTGGACGAACTTGGGAGTAATACTTGCTGTGGGTACTTGTAGAGATGAGAGAGATATCCGCACGACACCCAGATGAGAGAGAAGATGACTCTGGACACTTGTATAGGCAGGCAGCCGTTTACTGGAACGCAGCAGCAGAATCAGTCACTCTTCTTATGGTGAAAAGGCTGCAGAGACGCTTCTGTCCTGCCTGCCTACAAGAACCAGGGAATATCAGGGGGAAAACTAGCAGCAGTTGCAGTGTGCACAGTTACCAGAACCAGCATGGACTAAGTGATAGAAATGAGCATGATAGGAGTAGTAGTCCTTGCGTTCTGGGACACTGCAATATTTTCATGCAAAATTGTAATTTTCACAAAATAATTGTATGGATATTGGCCAAAATTACCACTATCCTAAAGTATAATATGTTGTGAGAAAACAGTCTCAGAATGGCATTGCACAGGTTATAGCATCACAGTGTAATAACCGCATAAATTGAAAAAGGTCACAAATGAGCTCTGGTCCTTAAGGCCAAAATCAACCCTTTCCCGAAGGGTTAAGGCAATACCCCTTTGTGCAAACCTCCTCTCTATGGTTCAGTGCATCCATTTGGATCTTGCTGGGAGATCTTGAGGAATACAGTATGGCAGTCCTTTTATGCCAGTGCATACTCAGGAAAAAAAAATGGGGGGGAGGGTGGTCTGATAAAGTGTGTTTGTGTATTTTTTCTCTTCCCAGAAGCTTGATGATTATTTGGTGTCTGGAAAACCTTTTCCATGGCCAAAATCTATGTCTCTGGCAATTTGAAATTACTCACTTGTGTGCCTCTTTTTTTAACCAAAAATGCACCACTTTTGTGCCAGAAATTTATTTCGATCAGGTATTTTTAGTTTTCCAGGAAATTGCAGTGCACCAAAAATCGTCATAAGGGACAAAAAAACTAAATAATTTCAGCATCAGTTATTTTTATCAACATTGAAATAGCAGAACATTGAGACTCAGCATTATATATCAAACTACTTATCAAAGTAACTGCTGGAGGTTGACCCAGGAAAGGTGACAGCTAAAGCTGAAGCCTGGTTCTGATATGATAACAGGAGCTCTGAAACTTTTAAAATCTTTACACTACTGTTTTGGAGCTCCCAGCATAATAATGAATATCATAATGAAATTCCGGTCCGTAGATGATATGGTTGTGAAATGTGTTGCACGTACTTTCAAGTTACGAAAGTCTACTGGCACCATTACTAATGACAATATCCTATATAGGGGCCAGTCTTCCATGTTTGTAAGGTATGGGGCCAGTGAACATTTTGGTAAGGTGTGGATGCCATCAATCTCTGTATACTTTCTTAAATGTGCAGTAATACAGGATACCAATTATGTTAATATTTATCACTCCTGTATATTGCTTGAGAAAGCTCCATGGTGCCAAAACACTGCACATACGGGTGAAGAAAGGATCCACTTGTTTCACTGCATCAAATGTGGAGTGCTACTTTTTAATACATTTTTTCCTCAGGGTTGCTGACTTGAGTTTAACACTATACATTCAGTGCAATAGGCATATGGGTCTGTTTTGTTTTAGGTTCTGCTATAAGCTGGTACTTGTCCTTCCTGGAATATGAGCTACCATTGCCTGTGAGAAGATTTATAGAGTAAACAGGTGACAAGTGATGGAGGGAAGCCTGGCAGCTATGCCTACAAGAATAGTGTTTTACAGAGAGATCATTCTAAGACTGATATTGATTAGGGGAAGATGGATGCATCTTAGAATGGTATTCTTTGGTGGATCATTAATCTTCATATAGCCTCTCTATGCTTCCCCAAGTGTTTAGCTCTTGATACCAGGTGATAAATAAAATAGCACTAGTCTGTCACACACAGCTGTTTCTGTTGTAAAAACCTAATATGTCACAGCCATAAAAGTTTGGACATTTTAAAGGTTTTACTCAGACTGCGTATATGTAACCATTGGGCAGGAAATATTAGCTATTTTCATATTAAAATATCTTAGTTAAAATATTGTTAAAATAAAAACCTGTACGATAAAACAAAAACTGTCTACAATATCTGAACAAAATGATGTATACACTTGAATGTGTTTCTATATGTTCATATATCATATATTCATTAAGTAATGTATAAGATCAGTATCCAAAGTGCAATCTACTTCCATGAAAAATGTAGCTGTTTTTACACAAAAATGTGTTTAAGGTTTCAGCCAATTGAATTTGCAGTTCACCGGTGGTTGTTGTTAGGTTTAATCAGTCTCTAGTAACAGAGACATTAAGATTAAACAAATGATGTATGGATGGGGCAATCATCAGAGGTTTACTGCAATGTACAGAGAGGCTGCTTATGCTGCCTGCCTTAGGATTGCTGACTTTGCTACCAGCCATAGGATTACTGTTTTCCTGCCTCTGCAACCAGCCATAGAATCTTCTGCCTCTGCTATCAGCCATAGGACTGCTGTTCTGCGCAATATATCTGATTCAATGTTCTCTCCTTTTATGGATCTACAGGCTGCCTGTGTGAGTTTTGTGAGCTGTTTACTAATCATAAATCTGCACCCTTTACATGGCACACTCCAAGGGAGCATCTTGATAAATGTGCCCCATAATTACTATAAGCATGTATGCAGTGTCCCAGAACAGATGTTCCACTGCTGTTTTTTGGCTGTGTAGGTCAGTACTAAAGTATTCCTATGCTCTGGAATAGAAGGTGGTAGTTTGCACTTCATTTGATGTTTTTACATTATCTAGCACAGCTGAGCTGTGAATGTGTATTACTGCATGCATTTTCTACTGTGAATGCCACTGTATGTATTACTGTCTGGAAACTAATTCCTGAGCTGGGTACTTCACAGTGTCTTACTATCCCTGTGACCCATAACAGCACAGCTTCTTAGCCTCCCCTCCCATTCAGGTAGCCCCTTGGGGTATAAGATTTGAGGTTAAGGCAGTTTGGGACAAATAAGTACCAAATTATTCAGAGTGTTCCTGAGAAAATCTGTATACCAGAGTTCCTTCTGCACACTAATCCAAAGCCTGGCCTGGAGGCCAGGACCTATTTGTGGGACTATATGTTGAGACACTTTATTTTCTTCAAGTACCTTCACCCTAGCCATAGGACAGGAAAACAAAACCCTATCCTTGCTGGATAGCTATCTTCTTTTGATCCCTGGAAACTGAGACATGAGAAACATCAGTAATTAAGTAAGCGTAACTAAAAACGAAAAACTCTACTGCAATGCACTAGGTTTCCTTAGTAATCCCCCTGATGGCTACCTTAACTCACTAGGTGGGGCGTGCATTCCTGATTGTCGTGTCGCTGTGTGCTCACAGACAGTGATAGTCGGAAATTCATACCCATTGATGTACAGTAGGTACTGTTCACTAAGCCCTCACAGCTGAGTACCTAGGGGTCTGGATAGGACCCCTTACATCCCCTACCCTGCAGGCAGTCCTCCATCACCACCACTAGTTAAAGCCACAAAAGTCTCTCAAGGTTAAGTCTAGTCAAGTATTAAGAGACTATATATAAGCATTATTCATCAGCGAGAAACTGTGATTTTAACCTATATTTCACCAGCGAAAAGCTTTAAAACAAAAGTATATTTGAAAGTCTTCTTAAGTACCCAGCTTATTCAAGGGATCTCAGTCAGTAACGTATTACTTGTATTGCAACTTATTGAAAGAAAGATTGTTATATTTTGTACCATGCCTTTACAAAGTACAGTAAACGTTTCAGCTGGTTAAGTTAATTCTGGACCCATTTATTTCTCTGCACAAACACCTGCATTACAGCAACCTATTAACAGGCGTGTGTCAGTACATCCAGGTTTGGGTGCATACCACTCCTGGCAAACGTGACAAGTGCCATCTGCCCTAGCTAACACCACCTGGCTCCTCATGTACACATAAAGGAGACGCATTTAGTTAGTGGGTCTATTACATGGGCTGTTCAAACAGCTGATATCGCCACATGTAATAGGGCTGTCAATCAGCCCTATCTGTCTGTGCTTCCATAATGCAGAAAAAGGGGTTTTATTTTCCTGTCTAAAGTGTCAAAGAGGCAATCCCAAGCTCCTGAACTGCTGCAAGCTGTAATGCTTTCTATTCCTATCCCTGCCTTAGATGCCTGTTAAGCAGGAATATGGAGGGGTGGGAGGGTTAGGAGGCATTCCAGCTTCCATCATATAAAGTGCTTTGGAAAACTTTTTTAATAAAAAAATTATTATTATTTTTGTTATGGAGACACGGACAGATATGAAAGGTACATCTGTGTTCTTGACCTAAAATCTCTATAAAATTTATTTGAAACTTGAATTGCAGCTGACTGACAGGAATAATAATCCTTATCTGAAAGTGCCATCCAGTCTTTTATTCAAATGTATTGTCCCATTTTGTCTTCATCCCTGTAGGTTTGTGTTATGTAGTTTGATAGCGTATTTATCTATATCTAGTAGTGCTATCTAACTATTTACTGTGCTACAAAATTTGTGCTGTGCATTATAGGAGTTTTTCCACCATACACAATGGGAGTGATTGCTAGGGCTGACTATATTATGCATGGACACATTATAATAAAAGAAGGTGGAGGATATGGATATATGCATCAGTTTTAAATAATAGTACCATGAGTTGTGGGGGTTCCTTTAATTGTGCAGTGTATGATAGTTGTTATCCTGTCATACATAATGGGAGTGATTGTCATGACTGATTTTATCACACATGAGCAAAGAGTGTTTATTTCTTCTTTTGTTTTTTTTTGTTTTTGCAAAGTTGGAGGAAGTGTGTGTGTGTATATATATATATACATTGTGGTTTGGTACATTATGACTACATAGACCCAAAAATAAGCAGCTGCTATGTAAAAAAAAACTCATAAATAACAATTATTTTTCACATACACTTAATGCAATCATGTTTGGTTTGAGATATTGAAGGCCTGTAAAACCTGTTGTAATTTGTTTGGTTTTTTGACCTTTGACACAGGAAGTACTATACAGTGTGCTATATTTAAGAATGTGGAATGTGGATTGTGTCTAATGGTATACCTGTGGAAGGTTCCCCCTGAACTGAAATGCATTATCACAAATACATCTGTTATTTTTTTTGTGGTTTTTTTTTGACTCGTGAAGTTACAGGGCCTGATGACACAAGGTGTCTTCTGGGTCCAACTAACCCACCACATTTATTGCGTGACTATGGATATGATGCAAACAGTAGGGTGGAGAGTAGTTGAAATAGGTCCCTTAAAAGAGTTTGACCAATTAGCATTGGTCAAACATTCATCCACTTTAACCAGTGGGACAGTGTGTCCAGACTGTACCACACTCTCTTATCATTGTTTTTAGGTGAATAAAAATTATTAAAATCCAAGGGGCTAAAACATGTTTGTATGTAAAGGAGACCTGAATAAAAATATTTTATCAGGAGTGAATTTACTACTTTAGAATGGAAAAGTTATAAAATATACATTGGTGCCTTGGATTACGAGCATAATTCATTCCGGGACTATGCTTGTAATCCAAATCACTCTTAAATCAAATTTTTCCATAAGAAATCATTGAAATGCAGAAAATTGGTTCCACGCCCCAAAAATAATGATTTTCTGAATAACATGTAAAAAAAATTAAAAAAAACATTTAGAAACAGCTAAGTATGTAATATTATAAGTTACTGTACAGTATACTGTAGCAACAAGCATTGGGAGTATAATGTATAGTAAGTGCATAACCCTGATAACCGCAGCAGTTGGTAGATACAGGATGGAACTGCAGATCTCCATAATGCAGTAGCGTAGTACAACAGACTAGAATAGAGAAGCAGGGCTGCTGTCAGAAGTCTGTTAGGTCACATGACCACAATGAGGAAGAGGTGTGTGTTCAGCATGGACCAATCAGGAAGTGAGAATAACAGAGCTGTGCAGGAGGACAGTGACAGAAACTTTTCTATACAGCAGTGTAAAAGGCTGAGTTTAAGTGCAAGCACATTATAGCAGGAATGGAGAGAAAGGAAAACACAAGGGCTGACAGAGACTGCAGGAAGCGTGAAGGAATGAGCAGGACATATGTGGTCACATACATGCAGCAATCTGTCGGGGGAGAGAGGGGTTACAGCTATGAAGTCCTGTCCCCTAATGCAAGCCCCAGCTTGAAGTGGATCTGCTATGATTTGGAAGGTGAAGGAGACTTCCTGGGTCAGAGTACAGTGCTGTAGACCTGCTATGCAAAACATGCCCCTCCCCCACTCCCCCTTCCACCCAGTACAGAGAGCTCTTAAACCAAAGCAATGCTCTTAAACCAAGTTACAGTTTTGAAGCTGCGAGCTCTTCTTGCAAAACACTCTTAATCCGAGTTACTCTTAAACCAAGGTACCACTGTTTAACAAAACATACAAAATATAGATGTTATACAGTAGATGTAACATATTGAAGAATAATAAAATACTATAATATTTCAAATATTATTTCAAAAGCCATGGTATTATTTTTTAATAAAAACTTTGCAGAATCTTTTCTGTGTGAGTGTAGATTACACATCTGCACATAGTAGGGGGCTAATTATTTTTATCAACAAGACATTTATATAGAAATTATGGTGATTAATAATTGTACATAACTTGTTCCTTTCCTTTGCTTTCCTATTACAAGTTATAGGAGTCTAATTTGATTGTCTTCCCTTGGAGACTACTGTATGTTCCCACAAACAAAAGCATTAAAGTACAATAAAATGTGCCAAGGTATTTCTCAACTAAATGCCATCCGAGATTGCTCCGGTTGTGCTAGAGACTGAGAATTAACAACATTCATCAGCACACAGGACAAGCAAAGTATTAGAAGGTAAATATAGTTCATTGGTTCATTAGTATACAAACATATTTTTTACCTTCTATGGACGAATATTCTTTGCACATTACCTCATTGCTAGTTTGATGCATATACGAATTATACATACTACTATATTATTATGTGTGATAAGGCACTGCCACCTATTGTAATAAAAGGCTTTTTTTTGCATCAAAATGCTCTATTGATTAAAAAAGTATAGCAGTTACTATTTTACTATACAATTAAAATGTGCCATACACAACTTCTGATAAAAAAAAAAACATAGTATATGTGTGTTATCCAAAACTGAAATGCTATAGCTTTTAATTTTACAGATTTTTACAGATATTTAGATATAAAATTGCATATTTGTGGGCAGCAAAATCTAATACTGAATTTTCAAAAACATATAACTTTACCCTGATGTGACCAAGTGATGCCTAAATTACCCAGCTCTGCCCACATTTCAGTGGTTGGTTCTTAAAACCAAGGTTGTTCAGTAAATGGCTATGTTTACACAACGCCAATGAAAGAAAAAAGGCGGCCGCCATGACTGAATTCATTTTAAACTCAAAATGACAAAAACAGAATAAAAAACGTTGTGTGAACAGTCAATATTGGCTTTGCAGACATGATTCTTGTGTTTTAGTTTTTAATATAGATCGCTACCTGTGCTTATTTTAACCCCTCTCCGCCGAATCACGTACCGGCACGTACAATTCTGCATAGCTTTCCGGCAGATGGATGTGCTGTTATGTCACAGGGATGACATGGGCGCAGGGGCGGCTGTCAGTGATAGCCGGGCACCCGTTACAACTGCCGAGATCCGTGATGAGCACAGATCTCAGCAGTTAATCACATAGGTGTTGCGATCAGTGTGATCGCAGCACCTATACTGCTAAAAGGGGGGAGAATCCCTTTATTCCCCATTGGGGTTGTGCACTGTGACCCCGAAGCCTTTTGTGTCACAGTTATGGTGGCTGATCAGGCTCAGCCTAAGGCTGAGTCTGATCAGCTTTGCCTGTTACAGGCACATTGCATTGCAGTTGAGATAAGCACTGCAATGCAATATGCCTGTAATCTTGCAATTGCACAGTAAAGTCCCCATGGTGGGACAATAAAATAAAGTGTAAAAAAAACTCACACACACAAAAATATTAATAATACAGTTAAATTTACATATAATCCCCATAGCCCCAATACAATAATAAATGTTGGGGAAAAAAAATTTAAAAGTACACATACTTAGCACTGGCGGACGCTGGCAAATAAAATTATTATGCAATTAAACCTGTGTAGTGAAAATTTTAAATGAAAAAAATTCTCAGAATCAGAAAGAAAAGTTATAGCGTCATGTAGCTACAACCACATAAAGTGAGACCTCTATAAAGAACATGTCCACATTGCATCATAAACTTTGTTATCATAGTGCTCACAAAATGTGTCATCAGTAATGTCAAATTCGTTATATAATAATAAACCCAAATACAACCCAGTGGTAAGTATAGTTGACGGCTTATTTTCTGTCATCTTAATGTGTTCTTATTTGGGGTTGACATTTTGGGACCAGCTTTTTTACAATATTTGTAATGTTCTGTTTGTCACCCCCAATCTCTTGTGCTCTGGCATTAGTTGTTTCTCCCACCCATTGGTAGAGCGTTTGTGTGTTCTCTATGGGGAGGGGTTTTTATGTGCATTTTCCATCACACCCTACTCCTATCACCACTGACATGATCTGTTAGTGGTTGTTCTAGAACACTCCATACATCTTAGATTGACATCCAAATCCCTCACGAGCAGGTGGTTCGGCTGACTAAACTCTAAAGTGTATGAGAACCTTTAAATTGTATCTTATGGCACCACTTCATAGCAGAAAAAGCAATTTGAGGTTTAGGTAGTAACTTAAGACCAATCTTAAGACCAATTTGCTTATCAACAAATATCTGCAAATCCCTGCAAATTTGCTTGGGTATTAGGTACAAATAAATTGATCAAAGGAAATGTTTGTCATCCTGGATATTTTCTTATGGCAGGTACGTAAACATTGACCTTTCTAGTTTCAGCCACTTTAGTACAAAACAAAAATGCACATTTTTATAGTCCATAGTTTATTTAACATAGTTTAATTATTCATTGTTATTCTATGATTAATTAATTTAATTCCCCAGGTTTTAATGCACTGCCTCTTGTCTATTTAGTTTAACATTCACACGTTTGCTACTACAGCTCTTTGATGTATGAGTTTAATCTATTTTTATTGTTAGGTTAGTCATAGTGCCATGTGCATGTAGCAAATTATTCACCTTACAACCACATCTAAGGGTTTTTTTTTTTATTCTCTATTTTCTACTTTCTTTGCATTACTTTTCACAGTTCATCTTTTTCTTATCTTTCTTTAACTAATTTGTATAACTAATTTGACTTTGTATTATTTCTAGATGAACTGGTGAAAACAATAAAGATTCGATGCAGAGTATGTTAGCCAGGTCATTTAAACAAGAAGCAAATGTTGTAGCCTAATATTTTACATTGGAAAATGTCAAGGCAAAATGGCAAGCATAATCATTGCTATAATATTAATCCAGTGGGAGAATAAAGAGCAGGGAAGAGTTAGCTGGGGCTGGTATGTGAATAAATCCAATACCAAAGACTCTTCTGTTTTATGTGTCTCATTGTACAGATAAATTTACTTGTATTATTCAGTTTCTTATTAAATGATCAAGACCTTTATGTTTGCATTATTACACTCTTTATAACAACCACCTCTACATTAGCCAGCTGATATTGACTATAATCATTCTGTTCTTTACCCAGGTGGCCTTTTGGCAGGAGAAAACAATATACCTAACTATGACTATTCCTAATAGATATCAGCTATAAAGTGCAGCAGTTGAAATGAACTTGTAAAAGACTATCGCTGGCAGGTTATGAAACCGATTTATAGGGTCTTATATAATTGTAAAGAAATTCTAAAATATTTATCATCTTTCCTAATGCGCTATAGACATCATGTATTAAAACAGCCACAGTGAAAAAAGTTCCCTGTCTGCCTTAGCAACAAATTAGTGTTTGTGTTTAACACCTTATTCACAGCTCAGCAAAGAGTTATGGAGCTGCACGTTGGGTTCCCAGTTGTCGCTGAAAGCTAGACAACTTAGAGAGAAGGTCAGAATGCCTTTTGTCCTCACTTGTCCTCAGCTTAGTTATTTTTACCGTTTGAATTGGAGAAGAAATGAAATTTGAAAGAGATAAATATATATTCTTACATTAGTAGCATAATAAATGTATTATTTGTTTATTGCCGCAGAATATATTGGCGCTATATAAATATTTTTATACTATTATTATCATTATTAGATTTTCTTTGTGGAATATTAGTTCAATTCTCAACCATCTAATTAGGGGTGGGCAATTTATTTTCCATGGGGCCACATGACAAATTGAAATGTTTTTTGAGGGCCAGACTAATATACAGTATAACACTCTGTGGGGGGGGGGGGGGGGCGGTACATAGGGATTCTCGACATTTCTCAACATTTTCCACCTCAGGGTACTTCTACTAAATAATGTTCTACAAAATACAAAAAAATTCATTTAGCGACTCACAGTTAATGTATTCTTCTGCTAGACAAACACCTTATGCCTGCCACTTTTCCTTCAACTTTCTTCCCCTATTCCTTCCTATAGGCTCCCATACAGTAATAATTCTGCTGTTTGGTGTCATGCACAGTAAAGTGAGTTGGTATGTGGGTTGCTCTCATATACAGTATCCTCCATATAGTAATAATATCCCCTTCTATAACACGTAAATAGTAATAGTTTTATATTGCCCCATCCTTTATATAGCCCCCACCCATAGTAATAATGCCACCTGCTGTATACAGACCCCACCTACCACAGTAATAATACCCCCTGCTGTATACAGCCCCCCACCCATAGTAATAATGCCCCCTGCTGTATAAAGCCCCCACCCATAGTAATTCCCCCTTTTGTAAACAGCCCCCCCCATTGTGCTCCAGCATAAATAAACACACATTATACTCACCTATTGCAGGAAAGCAGTAACTCTTCCCCATCTTCTGGCTCCAGTTTGTGAGCCATAGGAAAGGATCCTCCAGCAGGCGCAATGAAGTCACACACCACACAGCCTAGAAAACGGTTGGGCTGCAGCAGTGCTGGCACCTTTATCCTTCTGACCTTGAGTGAAATTAAATCATATCACTGCACCTGCTGAAGAGATCATGTCCTAAATGCTCATATGCTGCGGGCACTGTATGACAATGAATAGAATAGCAGGAGGCTGACAGGTCCTGCTGCTCTATTCTGTTTTTTATGTTTAACCCGCTTACACTGCACAGCTTCTAAAGATGCTGAAAAGGGATGCAGGTTTCAGCAGGTTTGAAGACAAAGATCAGCCAATGATCAGCCAGTCTTTATTAGACTGAGCAATAATCTGGAGAATAATCTCTGTAATCTTGTAATTTCGTTTTTTTTTTTTGTTTGTTTGTTTTTTGTTTAGTTTTGTTTGTTTTCTTTCCCTTTTGTTTGTTTTCTTTCCAGTTTGTGTTTTTTTTTTCTCTCCTCTTTTTCTTTCCCCTTCTTCGGGGGGTGAAATGTATGCAAGGGGAGCAGAGCTCTGCTAAGGGAAAACCGAGTCTGCTGGCTAAGTGTTGACTTTATAATTTTTCAATTAAGTTAGTTTGTTGTGCTCTCCTGGCGGTGTCTGGATTCTGCGGTTAGTAGGTTAGTATAGTGGTAAGATAAGTGATGGTGTTAGTAAACTGGGATATACTGATGGTAAGGGGAAGATGTTAGATTTTAGATAATACCTGGTAAAGGGATGGATTGAGCCCCCTGGTGAAATCCCCTCTGGACCATAATGCTGTTTGGTTATGTTTTATAATGGATGGTAATGAACTAGACCGGGTATATTTAGCAAATGGAGATTGTATGGGGTAAGATGTGGATAATTGAGGTTTTAACATGATTTTGTATTATGGAAAAATGAGAATTAAAAAAAAAATAATCTGGGCAGGTAATCGCTCCGTGTTATAGGGCATTAAGAAAACCTTAAAGGAAACCTCCTAACGCCTTATTCACACGTTCATTGTTTCAAGGACAACACCAACATGGAAGGCCTGTAGTGGAACTGGTAGTTGAACAGGTAAAAACAAAAATAAACACTGCAATCAGAATCCAGACTAGGACATGTCATATTTATTCACAAAACAGATTGCGGATCCGTGAAAAAGCAGAATGTGTGAATAGCACTGTGCTGACATGCCCCTTTTCCATCATATAGAGGCATTCTTTTTTGTATAAATGTATAATAAATATGTCTTACATAGAGTGCACCGGAATTTTAGTAAAATATATCCCTAAAATATGTCATAAACTGACTGATTAATCCTCGCAGTGCTTCTTAACTCCAGTCCTCTCAATTTTCAGTGCTTAAAAGTAAAGATGAGTGAGCTTTTAATAAGTTCGGTTCATTTGGTTCACCGAACTTTACCGCGAAGTTCAAAGTTTGTTTAGGTTTGAGCCGAGCCTAAATGACCCACATTATAATATCAGTACTATTGTAGCTATATTAGTGGTAGTATTACAGAGAATAGGTTTGTGAGGAAGCAGTAGCTATTACCAAGAAAAAAAAAGTAAAAATTTCATAGTGTGAACAATGTCAATCCTCAGGCTGGGTATTTAACAATTATACAACAATAAAACGTTTCGCAAATTGTGTTTCCCACTTTGGAATGCTATTTCTTACTGTACTGTATATCTGCAACAGTTGTAAATGTTTAGGGCTAAGGGACACTTACTGTACATCCCTTTACAGTCAGCTCAAATTTGTTGATGTACATCATGATCGGAAAATAAAGTCATCTCACCACCCACTGACCCAAGCTGATAATGTTAGGCCAAGATATTGTGCAGTTTAAGAATTATACTTGTATTAGATTTTCGAGTCTTAACCAACAAGTATCCTTTACATGATGTTAGCATCATTGCTTTAAGGGGTTATCCAGTGCTACAAAAACATGGCCACTTTCTTTCAGAGACAACACCACTCTTGTCTCCAGTTCAGGTGCGGTTTGCAATTAAGCTCAATTCATTTCCATGGAACTGAGCAGCAAAACCCCGCCCAAGCTGGAGACAAGAGTGGGGCTGTCTCTGGAAGAAAGTGGCCTAGTTTTTGTAGAACTGGATAACCCCTTTAAGACTCTGCCTAGTACATAGATTAAAGCTGAATTAAATGATAACCCATGCAAGAGAGACCAGTGATAATTCTATTATTTTCCAGAGCTTTTATTTCTATTAACAATCCAGTGACACATTTTATGTGTTTCCACCTGCAACATACATATTTTACCAGACTGTCATATTTAACAATCTCAATTAAATTACTCAAAATGTTTGCAAAATTGTAAATTGTATTTTAAGATTTAGATAAAATGTATTTAATAAAAACAATCCTTGTAAATGCCATCATGTATAGATGTTAAATACATCGATTTAATAAAATAAATACCTGGCAGTCATTTCCATATAAATATGTTTCCTACTTTTTTTCTAACATTATTTTAAAAAAAAGTTATGTTTTTACCAAATAAACACTAAAAGCCACTGAAATATATTGACAACAAACTGTAATATGTTTTATGTACTGTGCTATATAAGCTGCCATTTGTATAATATTTATATGTTGCTTTTTTAGGAACTTCTATTATATCACAATGCTGAGGGATCCTGTATCTCGCTACCTGAGTGAATGGAAACATGTCCAGAGAGGAGCAACCTGGAAGGCTTCACTCCATGTCTGTGATGGAAGAAGTCCGACACCTGATGAATTGCCCACATGTTATCTTGGGGACGATTGGTCTGGAGTCACATTACAGGAGTTCATGGACTGCAGCTACAACCTGGCTAATAACCGCCAGGTGCGAATGCTTGCCGACCTTAGTCTCGTTGGGTGTTACAACTTAACTTTTATGAATGAAAGTGAAAGGAATGATATTCTTCTACAGAGTGCCAAGAACAATCTTAAAAACATGGCTTTTTATGGTTTGACTGAGTTCCAAAGAAAAACACAATTTCTGTTTGAGAGAACATTCAATCTCAAGTTTATTTCTCCATTTACTCAATTTAACACTACCAGGGCCTCAAATGTGGACATAGACGAGCGGTCACGTGAACGCATTAAAGAACTTAACTATTTAGATATGCAGTTATATGAATATGCTAAGGACCTTTTTTTACAACGATTTCAATATACCAGACAACTAGAGCACCAGAGAAAAAGAGAAAAGCGAAAGGAAGAAAGGAGGCTTCTTAGGGAGCATAAAGCCCATCAACCTCACAAGGAAGAAAGACCTACAGACATTGCTACTACTGAAGACTATAACAGTCAGGTGGCAAGATGGTGACATTCACTACTTTTTATTTCAAAATCATTAATAGGCAACCGTACATGAATTTGTTATGAAAAAAATTTCAAATCTTTTCAATTTGAGCTTTCAAAAGAGAAAAAATTCTATTCCTTTGAAAATATTTAATATAATGTGAGGAAGTGGTGGCAGACTTTTACAGCCATTTGCTGAATGAGTTGCACTTACATTCAATTTATTTGTTCTATAGAAAGTCAACATTCAATGTGGGGGTTATTCTTTCTACAATTTCTTAATTTTGTGACATGGTCTTGTTGTCATCTCCCATTACAGGTTTTTAGACATAAAATGTCAACATAAAACATTCAGGTAGAATTGTGGAAATGTCAAATGGACTTCTGTGCACTCTCAAATGTTTGCTTGTTTCCTTTGCAGTAGATCAAACTCTACATTTTTCAATGTAAAAAATGTAAACTATTTTTAGGTGGTGTGGTAAGATGAAAACTAATGTTGTGTTTCATGCAAAGAAAGTGTATGGATAATAAAAAAATATTTACAGTAATTCTTAATGATTCCAGTACTCAACTCCTATATCACATGTGTGATTTTCAGTGTACCACATGATAGAAGTAATAGCTGTTTACTATTCTTGCTGAGCTTTTGAAATCTAATTAGTAACTATAAATGTGATTTATGGTGACTACAGTCTTTTATTCCACAAAAAAAGAAATGTGCATTACATATTCTAGTTCTCTGTTCTAACTGCACCATTATCCTAACCTCAATGGCCTTATTAGATTTCTTAGGCTAGGTTCACATCTGTGGTGTCCTTTATGTTCATCTGCTCCACCACTGGAAATGGAGCTGGCCTATCTGCTGCAGGCCAAACACCAATAGCATCCACCTGACTCCATTGCCCTATTTTGGTCCATCAGGTTTTTGGCATTGTTTCTGTCATTTGACCAGATAAATTAGCACATAATGCTGTAATATTTTGTCTGGTATTTTGGATGAAACCTGCAATGGAGGCCATCAATGGAGACTCCATCACGGATGTGAACATAGTCTTATTTACTAAACAGCATGTTCACCATGAAAAATCAAATGGTAATCTGGGTAAGTTGATTGTGCTTATTTTGAGAAAGTATGAAAGTATTTTTTTTCTATGGTCAAAATAGGCCAGACACGTCAAAGGTTACTGATTGTACCAAGTCTCGCTGCTAAGATACAATCCGGAGATACTGTACCGCTAGGAGAGTGTGCATGGCATTTTTGCTCTAACTTGTTTGCCCCATTAGGGTATGTTCACCCTCGTAAATCAGGCAGAATCAGCAGCTTGTGCGCCTCCGCTGCCGGCGCCCTCGCAAAGTTCCACCGAGGAATTACGCCTGATTTACTCAGTGTGAACATACCCTTAGAATCTATATAGCAAAAAAGTAGGGCTGTGAACTCCACCGGGCTGTATCTCAGGAATGCAGCAGGTCTGAGAGGACCCAAGCAGTAACTTTTGAAAAGTTTGCAATCAGCAATTAGTCACTTTTAACAACTTTTAGGACATATGTCCAAAGAAAGTCCTACAGCATCCATTTGTGTTAAATAATCATCATAGTTTTAGTGTGGAATCTAAGCACATGGACATGTCAACAGTTGCTGTAAATGACAGTAATTATTAAAAGCCAGTTATCAACCTTCTGAATCCATAACATTAATGAGGTGAAGAATAAACTGATATTCCCCAAAATCATCATGCACCTCAAAAGACACACTTGATGGTTTGTTGGTGATTGAATTAACAATTGCTAAGAACCACTGGTTCCCAAAACTTTACTAAATTTACCAATTAAACCTTGGCTTGAGAGTACAGTTTAGGTCACATTTTTGTATTCACTTTCGAATAACACCAGAAAAATCCCTCGTAGAACTGATTTCTCTTGTGATATCTTGAGATAAATAAACTTAGAGTAAGTTTATGGCTGTATCCATGTTTTCCAGGCAGCTCTAGGGCTGCATCCATCTTCTCCAGGCAGGGGGATGCAAACGCAGAGTGTTCAGGTTCGTGCAAACTTACTGTAAGTTCACTTATCTCTACTTGTGATGGTCACAAAGCTAGAATCCTCTTTTGCACTGCAGCTTCTTGGTAAATGTCATCACAGGATAATAAGGAATTTGTCATTGGAACCAAAGCACGTTACTCCATAAATGGTAAGTAAATCTGGAACAACTGTCAGCAATGATCACAGGTGCTCAACTGGAAAATAATTGTTACATATTTCTCCTTACTCCCATGCTATTCTCTTGCTATCCTATCAGGTAGTATGGTGTGTCGCAATAGCAACTGGTGCACAGTGATTATATAACTTGCCAGGACATCCAGTTACCATGCCAGCCAAATACAGACAACTACCAGTGGTCAATTTAAATCTGAGAAGGACCTCCTTGTCTACTGAAAGTTGGTCTGTTACACTGGGGAGAGTAGGCCTGTTTGTAAATCAGGCGGAGTGCATGGGGCGGGACATTAAGTTAGACCAGTGGACTGCTCTTGATTGATTCCTACCATGGATTCTACATTTAATTCCATATGCAAATTCCACTAAATTTGCACCCAGGAAAAAATTTGTGACATTTCACTCATTGTTTTTGGTTCCATTGTGATTCTGTGCAAATACTACATGGGGTAGCCATAAAAATAGGACTAAATTCACACTAAAAATGAGATTTGCAACAGATGCCGTGGCAGAATTTCTCACAGAAAAATCCACTATTTAAAAATCCCCTTAGACTTTATCACCATTTTTCTTATATATACAGTACATTTGTATTGATTTGATATACCTCTATAGTATGTGCAGCCAGAAGATTAAATTTAAGATTCTGTAAACATATATCACTGGTTGTTTTAATGGAATTCAGCTTGTTCGCCACTCATATTCATGCTGTACTAAATGGAATAACTCAGATAAACTCATCAAGCAATTAGACTTCGGCTTCATATCCCTGCACCCAAATTTAAAAAGCTTTTTAATTTCTAGTTGTAAGAGATTCTCTGGGCCATTACTTTAATGTCACTCTGTCAGTGACATGAAATACAGTGAGGTGCCAAGTCAATTAACATGTTCTGACTGTCACTGGGATGGAAATGCAAACAATATTGGTTTATTTATAAATGAAGTAAAATGCCTAATCAATGTTGACTAGTATATACATTATAAGAAGCCTATCTGTCAATGAATTTAGACAGTTCTGACACCAGAATATGCTTTGTCACTAGTTAATTAGCTTTGACAGCCACTCTGCAGTGCCCCGAAGCCGGGCAACATTATGTTTTTCTAGAGATGACGGTACATAATCATCTGTTAAGTTGATGCGTGCTGCATATATACTGACATCACTGGAGCACTTGGTGATGGGTTCAGTGCACAAATTGTTATACAGTAAGCACCATGAGTGTGTAGCCATAATCATTATTGAAGGGCCTCTCTGACATCTACAATGACTAAATATTACCACCATATCCTGACTTAGTACCTCTGCCATAACATGACTGAATATCCATACTTTGACTTGATAACCATGCTTTATTTTTACAATACAACCAAACAGTGATCGGACAACACCACAATACAGCTACTAAATAATACCACTGTACCATGAATCGGTAACACAATTATTGTATTACCACAATATGTCTTATCCACAAAAAGTCTTATCCAAGTATATTGTGGTTGCATCCAAAACTAAACAACACCATACCAATACTGAACAACACCACACCCCCACATGGTTGCAAAACACAAAATTATCTTCATACTATTACCTGACTTCTGTAGAAGCGTACCTACGCTATGCGAAACAGCTGTCATGCTGCTGCACTGATTAGAAGGATCTGGCGTCCTCTCCCATGCTTGTCCTGCTATGGCGTTTTTAAGAAGAAAATGAATAAAGAATATGTTTTTAATGGTGAGTGCCCTCTACATTTTCCTCTTTTTTTTGGATGTCTATTATGATACACTATATTTTCAGTAGAAGTGAGCACCCCACATTAGTATATGAACTCATACCCATCAACAAATCCATATTCAAAGAAAGCCTGTAACAGAGAAAATTCCCAAATCTGCATATCTTGTGGCATTATACTCAAGAAGACTGGAGGCTTTAGATTCTATTTAAAAGTATAAAACATTACAACAATAACAGACAATAGCCTAACAACAATATAAATAACACATAACTGTAGAATATAGTCAGGGCCGTATTAACAGCTGCTGCCACCCTAGGCACTAAACCTGCAGACACCCCATCTTCACTCATCATGATTTTCTAGTTTCTTAACATCATATTGATATCTGATCAGTTTTAGGCCGCGTTCCCACATTTACTGTACGTCACCACATGCAGCCGAAACCAGACCCTCTTGCGGTAACCAATAGGCGTATGGCCAATAATCCTCGTAACAGCACATGAGTGCTGAGGAATGGGAGCTTCGTTTCGGCCACATGTATTTCTCTACATGTAGAAACATTGTCTGAATCGTATCATTCATGGTTTTTAACTGCTTAAAACATAAACAAATTTCCACATTGAATCAATGATTAGAGCCATCTGCATATTGTCTAAAGGAATTCTCACCACAGGATTGGTAGGTTATAGCTCCAGGTGTCACATTTACCACCGCCACACCAGACCTTAACAACAGTACCATACTGTGACCAGATAACACCGCCATACCAGACCTGACCAATACCACTATACTGTGACTGAATAACACTGCCACACCAGACCTGACCAATACCGCCATACTGTGACTGGGTAACACTGCCACACCAGACCTGAACAATACTGCTATACTGTGATCGGATAACACCGCTATACCAGACCTGACCAATACCACCATACTGTGACTGGATAACACGGCCATACCAGACCTGAACAGAACTACCATACTGTCACTGGATAACACCACCATACCAGACCTGACTACTATCACTATAACCCCCCCCCCCCCCCCCTCTCAAAAAGACACCAGATTTACTGGCAAGTCTGAACAGGAGGTGGGAGACTAAAAAAATAAAAAAACAAAGAAAAAAGTTACTTCCTTCTTCCTGCTCCCTGGTGCTGCCCCCTGCAAGGTGCTGCCCTAGGCACCGGACCACGGGTGCCTAGTGGTTAATACGGCCTTGAATATAGTCCATAAAGTCCATAAATGTATTGGCAGGTTAAGCCTCATACTTACAAAACACACCATATATGCAAACTAGAATAGTTTTTTTAATACAGCACTAATATTAACACTAATAAAACTCATAACAACTTCTGTTTTCGGCTACTGCCAGTTTACTGTTATGTCATATATAACATAATATCTAACCTGCTGTGAGTTCCCTATAGTGCACAGGACACTGATGAAGGTTTCTGTGATATTAGGAATTTATTTACTATGCCAATAGGTGGTTTTGGTGCACTGGGAGCAAGACTACTGACCCAAGTGCACCAATCCACCAGTCATTAGGAGGGGTGAGCCAGCTGGGGGTGCAGTAATTCTGCCCCAGTGCACCAAAACAACTTATTAGCATAGTGAATGAACTTAAAATATTACCAGAACAGCACGGAGGATGAAGGTAAGAAACTTACCTTCACCTTCAGTTCCCCGTGCACTATAGGGAGATATCAGCAGGTTAGATACTTCTAACCCGCTGATAGTTTCACTCTAAAAGTTTTATTAGATGTAGTCTATGGGAGAAATTTATCAAACATGGTGTAAAGTGAAACTGGCTCAGTTGCCCCTAGCAACCAATCAGATTCCACCTTTCATTCCTCACAGACTCTTTGGAAAATAAAGGGTGGAATCTAATTGGTTGTTAGGGGAACTGAGCCA